>NC_133324.1:335608152-335960152 GCF_042186555.1 Aquarana catesbeiana | reverse complement strand
GTCTTCTGCTGCCAAGTTACCCTAACTGAGTCACAGAGAAATGTATGTTTGTGCAGCTTATAAATCTGTTTTGTGTTACTCTGCAGTGCATGCATTCTCTTTGGCATCCTCACTCAGTTTTGCATTATTGATTCTAACTCTGCATCTGTTTAGTAAACTGCAAGTTACATTTACTCTCTTGTCTGATCATTTGGCTGATTATGTATCGTGTAACTAAGGTTATTTTCACATTTCTAATTAAATTTTTGTGAAAATCTTTGTGCAACTCTTATAAAGAAATTCAAATCTTTTTACTCATCCACCACAATTGCTGAAGCTGTGTAGACTCCTAAATTATGTGTTTTTGGATTAACTGTATAACAAGTCCTGTTCATGATTTCAATGGATGATAACTATAAATGGTAAAAAATAAATGCATGAGAAGGCTAAAATATTTAAGTTTCTTATGACATGTTTGTGGTTTTTGACCAATGCAAAGAAGTAATGCTATACCAGAACAGATGTATATTAAAAACAGGTGATCATAAGATAAACTGGTTAGACACTGAACGGAAAGAGAGTGGTCTGCAATTTTGAGATGCTCAGAAGGGACGGTATCAATGTCTACCAGGACATTCTAGTGATTATAAGGTAAACTAAAGGCAATTAGACTGTATACTTTGCAAGGGAATTTGCCCCAGAGCTTAACGAATGTGATGAAGTTTCAATTTACAAAAAATACACAAGCATATGCTTTTTTCTCTTTTTTGCTCATATATGATTGGATGATGGAAGTCATCAGAGTTTCACTACATTCAATAACATCTGGGGCTAATTCCCTTGCAAAGATGCTAAATATGATGAGGCTATGTCTGGTACACAAGTTGGCTTGGATTAAGAATGAGGTTATGCCAGGCACAAATGAAATTGATTTGGCTGTGCCAGGCATACAGTGGGATCGCCTTGGAGTAAGAATGAAATTGTGTAAAACACACTTTGACATTCTATTAAATGCAGGATGATAATATTGTATTAAAAGCATAAAAGCAGGCTGATGTTGTACCAGAGGCAGAAAGTGCAATTGCATCAGATGTACAACGAAGTTGCATTTGGTGCAGAATGAAGAATGACGGATGTAAGATGAAGTATGCGGAATCAAATGTCTGATGAGGTTGCCAAGACTCATCTTCAAAGTAATGCCGCGTACACATGAGCGGACTTTACGGCAGACTTTGCCCGGCGGATGGGATTTCGTCAGACAATTCGATCGTGTGTGGGCTCCAGCGGACTTTGTTTGCTCAAAAGTTGGACGGACTTAGATTTGAAACATGTTTTAAATCTATCCGTCAAACTCGAGTCCGGTCGAAAAGTCCGCTCGTCTGTATGTTAGTTCGACGGACAAAAAGCCACGCTAGGGCAGCTATTGGCTACTGTCTATGAACTTCCTTGTTTTAGTCCGGTCGTACGTCATCACATACAAATTCGACGGACTTTGGTGGATTGTGTGTAGGCAAGTCCGTTCATTCAGAATGTCCGTTGAAAAGTCCGCCGGGCAATGTCTGCCGTAAAGTCCGCTCGTGTGTACGCAGCATAAGTCAAACTAAAAAAGTTACAAATATGACATTCTAACACATAGCATGTAAATGTATGTAATGCAAAACTAATTTTCTTGTTCTTTGTACGTATTTGAGTTTACTAAGACTAATACTCAACAAAAAGTTTAAAGCAGCTCTGTCACAAGAACTAGATAACAGATCTGCAAAGCAAACTGAAACACCTCCCCCCTCCAGATAATAATTTTTATGATTTATATTCATGTTGTCATTGCTCATTTGGCTGCAAAGGAAAATGTGTGGTTTTATTGCTTTTCGATTTTCTGATCCTTGTAAAAGGCTACAGGTAAGGTGAATTACATTTTTTACGAGTAATCTGAAGCCTCTGACAAAGTGGTTTCATGCCAAAAAAACATATGAAGCTATTCTGTGGGTACCATCTGTACCTTGTGTAGCATTACAGACTCCCCAGGATTTGATTAGATTGCCATGTTCTGTTCATCTTTGCTGCAGTTCTAGCACGTATTGTCTTTATGTTGGTTAGGCTGCTTGAATGTTTTCATTGAATTGGTTACTGGATAGAGTCATTTTTGGTAAATACATTTGTATAAGTATACTGTGGTCAGCAATCATTGGTAATATTTGTATGATATTTTGTGTAACCTATTTAGGTGCATTTACTTTATATTGCTATTATAGCAGCAAAGGCTTTATTTATTTATATGCACTTGTTCAACTATACACCATTCATAACTGATATTACTTTTTACAGTGGTTAGGAGGTACAGTATCTGACAGTATCTCACAAAAGTGAGTACACCCCTCACTTTTTTGTAAATATTTTATTTTATCTTTTCATGTGACAACACTGAAGAAATTACACTTTGCTACAATGTAAAGTAGTGAATGTACAGCTTGTATAACAGTGTAAATTTTCTGTCCCCTCAAAATAACTCAACACACAGCCATTAATGTCTAAACCGCTGGCAACAAAAGTGAGTACACCCCTAAGTGAAAATGTCCATATTGGGCCCAAAGTGTCAATATGTTGTGTGACCACCATTATTTTCCATCACTGTCTTAACCCTCTTGATCATGGAGCTCACCAGAGCTTTGCAGGTTGCCACTGGAGTCCTCTTCCACTCCTCCATGAAGACATCACGGAGCTGGTGGATGTTAGAGAACTTGCGCTCCTCCACCTTCCGTTTGAGGATGCCCCACAGATGCTCAATAGGGTTTAGGGCTGGAGACATGCTTGCCCAGTCCATCACCTTTACCCTCAGCTTCTTTAGCAAGGCAGTGGTCTTCTTGGAGGTGTGTTTGGGGTCGTTATCATGTTGGAATACTGCCCTGCAGCCCAGTCTCCGAGGGGAGGGGATCATGCTCTGTTTCAGCATGTCACAGTACATGTTGGCATTCATGGTTCCCTCAATGAACTGTAGCTGCCCAGTGCCGGTGTTCTGCCGAGAAAATTCCGCTCGGCGTATAAGTTCCCCCCTCTACTGCGCCTGCGCAGTAGGTATCGGCGGAAATAGCCGAAGCAGAACAGCTGAAAATCAGCTGTACACGGCGCCTGTAAGAGGACCCCTCGCGGGCTCGCTTCGCTCGCCACGCTTCGGACACGGCCTCGCTGCGCTCGGCACTTTTAGATTCCCCCTCTAGGTCCACTTGGATGGTGGGGAAGGAACCTGGACCCAGAGCGCAGGTGCCGTGTACAGCTGATTGAAGCATTTGAGCTTCGGCTATTTCCGGCGGCTGAGAGTAGTATGTACTGCGCAGGCGCTGCGCCTGCGCAGTACAGGGGGGAACTTATCCGCCGAGGGAACATTCTCGGCAAGACACCGGCAGCACTCATGAAGCCCCAGACCATGACACTCCCACCACCATTCTTGACTGTAGGCAAGACAAACTTGTCTTTGTACTCCTCACCTGGTTGCCGCCACACACGCTTCACACCATCTGAGCCAAATAAGTTTATCTTGGTCTCATCAGTCCAAAGGACATGATTCCAGTAATCCATGTCCTTAATCTACTTGTCTTCAGCAAACTGTTTGGGGGCTTTCTTGTGCATTATCTTTAGAATAAGCTTCCTTCTGGAATGACAGCCATGCAGACCAATTTGATGCAGTGTGCAGCGTATGGTCTGAGCACTGACAGGCTTACCCCCCCCACCCCTTCAACCTCTGCAGCAATGCTGGCAGCACTCATTCGTCTATTTCCCAAAGACAACTTCTGGATATGACGCTGAGTACGTGCACTCAACTTCTTTGGCCGACCATGGAGAGGCCTGTTCTGAGTGGAACCTGTCCTGTTAAACCGCTGTATGGTCTTGGCCACCATGCTGCAGCTCAGTTTCAGGGTCTTGGCAATCTTCTTATAGCCTAGGCCATGTTTATGTAGAGCAAGAATTCTTTTTTCAGATCCTTCTTTGCCATGAGGTGCCATGTTGAACTTCCAGTGACCAGTATGAAAGAGTGAGAGCGATAACACCAAATTTAACACACCTGCTCCACATTCACACCTGAGACCTTGTAACACTAACGAGTCACACGACACCGGGGAGGGAAAATGGCTAATTGGGCCCAATTTGGATATTTTCACTTAAGGGCATACTCACTTTTGTTGTTTTTTTAGCATTAGCGTTTTTAAGCGTTTTTGTTTTCAGTGGGATCAAAATCGTTAAAAACTGCTGCTGAGCTGCGTTTTTGATCAATTATCTGCATTTTTCTGTATTTTTTGGGGCGTTTTTTTATGTTAGAGTGTTTTTACAGCTGAAAAATTCCTCTCAGAACCCACTAGTTTTGGGGGGTTTTTTACAGCCAAAAAATGACCCAGCCAAAAACAGTTGATAACAGCCTATGTGTGCATGGACACATAGAATAACATGTTGGAGAGTTTATTGACTGTAGAAAAAAACATCTGAAGCCAAAAACAGCAGCTGTAGAAATGTCCAAAAATGTCTAGTTTGCATGAGGCCTTAAAGTCGCCTCTGTATGAATGGTCAGGGAATATAGCTTAGTGTAGCATCAATTATAGCAGCCCCTATTCCTGTAAGCCAAGCTAGCCTAGCCTACTTTTTTTGTAGCTACCCCCAGGAATGCCATGTTCACTGTCCAGGAGGTACAGGAGGCTGAACAATGGGTGAACACAAGAGTTCCTGTGGTTCCAGGAGGGCAGTTGTCCACAGAGGATGGTTGTGACTGCTGTCTCCCAGAAATAGTCAGTGAGATGTGCAGATGGGGCAGTTTAGGCAGCAGGCAGAGTTATTGTCAGCTCCCCACCATACTCCAGTCTCTCCCACCTTTCTGCTGTTTGAGGTCTCTCCAATACACCTTTTCTCTGCCCACAGAGTGGGTTTCTTCTCTATCTTTGTCTGTTTTTGATAGTTATTAGATAATTAGATATGTATAATTAATGATTGGATGTTGTGTGGTAAAATAAATGCATGAGAAGGCTAAAATATTTAAGTTTCTTATGACATGTTTGTGGTTTTTGACCAATGCAAAGAAGTAATGCTATACCAGAACAGATGTATATTAAAAACAGGTGATCATAAGATAAACTGGTTAGACACTGAACGGAAAGAGAGTGGTCTGCAATTTTGAGATGCTCAGAAGGGACGGTATCAATGTCTACCAGGACATTCTAGTGATTATAAGGTAAACTAAAGGCAATTAGACTGTATACTTTGCAAGGGAATTTGCCCCAGAGCTTAACGAATGTGATGAAGTTTCAATTTACAAAAAATACACAAGCATATGCTTTTTTCTCTTTTTTGCTCATATATGATTGGATGATGGAAGTCATCAGAGTTTCACTACATTCAATAACATCTGGGGCTAATTCCCTTGCAAAGATGCTAAATATGATGAGGCTATGTCTGGTACACAAGTTGGCTTGGATTAAGAATGAGGTTATGCCAGGCACAAATGAAATTGATTTGGCTGTGCCAGGCATACAGTGGGATCGCCTTGGAGTAAGAATGAAATTGTGTAAAACACACTTTGACATTCTATTAAATGCAGGATGATAATATTGTATTAAAAGCATAAAAGCAGGCTGATGTTGTACCAGAGGCAGAAAGTGCAATTGCATCAGATGTACAACGAAGTTGCATTTGGTGCAGAATGAAGAATGACGGATGTAAGATGAAGTATGCGGAATCAAATGTCTGATGAGGTTGCCAAGACTCATCTTCAAAGTAATGCCGCGTACACATGAGCGGACTTTACGGCAGACTTTGCCCGGCGGATGGGATTTCGTCAGACAATTCGATCGTGTGTGGGCTCCAGCGGACTTTGTTTGCTCAAAAGTTGGACGGACTTAGATTTGAAACATGTTTTAAATCTATCCGTCAAACTTGAGTCCGGTCGAAAAGTCCGCTCGTCTGTATGTTAGTTCGACGGACAAAAAGCCACGCTAGGGCAGCTATTGGCTACTGTCTATGAACTTCCTTGTTTTAGTCCGGTCGTACGTCATCACATACAAATTCGACGGACTTTGGTGGATTGTGTGTAGGCAAGTCCGTTCATTCAGAATGTCCGTTGAAAAGTCCGCCGGGCAATGTCTGCCGTAAAGTCCGCTCGTGTGTACGCAGCATAAGTCAAACTAAAAAAGTTACAAATATGACATTCTAACACATAGCATGTAAATGTATGTAATGCAAAACTAATTTTCTTGTTCTTTGTACGTATTTGAGTTTACTAAGACTAATACTCAACAAAAAGTTTAAAGCAGCTCTGTCACAAGAACTAGATAACAGATCTGCAAAGCAAACTGAAACACCTCCCCCCTCCAGATAATAATTTTTATGATTTATATTCATGTTGTCATTGCTCATTTGGCTGCAAAGGAAAATGTGTGGTTTTATTGCTTTTCGATTTTCTGATCCTTGTAAAAGGCTACAGGTAAGGTGAATTACATTTTTTACGAGTAATCTGAAGCCTCTGACAAAGTGGTTTCATGCCAAAAAAACATATGAAGCTATTCTGTGGGTACCATCTGTACCTTGTGTAGCATTACAGACTCCCCAGGATTTGATTAGATTGCCATTTTCTGTTCATCTTTGCTGCAGTTCTAGCACGTATTGTCTTTATGTTGGTTAGGCTGCTTGAATGTTTTCATTGAATTGGTTACTGGATAGAGTCATTTTTGGTAAATACATTTGTATAAGTATACTGTGGTCAGCAATCATTGGTAATATTTGTATGATATTTTGTGTAACCTATTTAGGTGCATTTACTTTATATTGCTATTATAGCAGCAAAGGCTTTATTTATTTATATGCACTTGTTCAACTATACACCATTCATAACTGATATTACTTTTTACAGTGGTTAGGAGGTACAGTATCTGACAGTATCTCACAAAAGTGAGTACACCCCTCACTTTTTTGTAAATATTTTATTTTATCTTTTCATGTGACAACACTGAAGAAATTACACTTTGCTACAATGTAAAGTAGTGAATGTACAGCTTGTATAACAGTGTAAATTTTCTGTCCCCTCAAAATAACTCAACACACAGCCATTAATGTCTAAACCGCTGGCAACAAAAGTGAGTACACCCCTAAGTGAAAATGTCCATATTGGGCCCAAAGTGTCAATATGTTGTGTGACCACCATTATTTTCCATCACTGTCTTAACCCTCTTGATCATGGAGCTCACCAGAGCTTTGCAGGTTGCCACTGGAGTCCTCTTCCACTCCTCCATGAAGACATCACGGAGCTGGTGGATGTTAGAGAACTTGCGCTCCTCCACCTTCCGTTTGAGGATGCCCCACAGATGCTCAATAGGGTTTAGGGCTGGAGACATGCTTGCCCAGTCCATCACCTTTACCCTCAGCTTCTTTAGCAAGGCAGTGGTCTTCTTGGAGGTGTGTTTGGGGTCGTTATCATGTTGGAATACTGCCCTGCAGCCCAGTCTCCGAGGGGAGGGGATCATGCTCTGTTTCAGCATGTCACAGTACATGTTGGCATTCATGGTTCCCTCAATGAACTGTAGCTGCCCAGTGCCGGTGTTCTGCCGAGAAAATTCCGCTCGGCGTATAAGTTCCCCCCTCTACTGCGCCTGCGCAGTAGGTATCGGCGGAAATAGCCGAAGCAGAACAGCTGAAAATCAGCTGTACACGGCGCCTGTAAGAGGACCCCTCGCGGGCTCGCTTCGCTCGCCACGCTTCGGGCACGGCCTCGCTGCGCTCGGCACTTTTAGATTCCCCCTCTAGGTCCACTTGGATGGTGGGGAAGGAACCTGGACCCAGAGCGCAGGTGCCGTGTACAGCTGATTGAAGCATTTGAGCTTCGGCTATTTCCGGCGGCTGAGAGTAGTATGTACTGCGCAGGCGCTGCGCCTGCGCAGTACAGGGGGGAACTTATCCGCCGAGGGAACATTCTCGGCAAGACACCGGCAGCACTCATGAAGCCCCAGACCATGACACTCCCACCACCATTCTTGACTGTAGGCAAGACAAACTTGTCTTTGTACTCCTCACCTGGTTGCCGCCACACACGCTTCACACCATCTGAGCCAAATAAGTTTATCTTGGTCTCATCAGTCCAAAGGACATGATTCCAGTAATCCATGTCCTTAATCTACTTGTCTTCAGCAAACTGTTTGGGGGCTTTCTTGTGCATTATCTTTAGAATAAGCTTCCTTCTGGAATGACAGCCATGCAGACCAATTTGATGCAGTGTGCAGCGTATGGTCTGAGCACTGACAGGCTTACCCCCCCCCACCCCTTCAACCTCTGCAGCAATGCTGGCAGCACTCATTCGTCTATTTCCCAAAGACAACTTCTGGATATGACGCTGAGTACGTGCACTCAACTTCTTTGGCCGACCATGGAGAGGCCTGTTCTGAGTGGAACCTGTCCTGTTAAACCGCTGTATGGTCTTGGCCACCATGCTGCAGCTCAGTTTCAGGGTCTTGGCAATCTTCTTATAGCCTAGGCCATGTTTATGTAGAGCAAGAATTCTTTTTTCAGATCCTTCTTTGCCATGAGGTGCCATGTTGAACTTCCAGTGACCAGTATGAAAGAGTGAGAGCGATAACACCAAATTTAACACACCTGCTCCACATTCACACCTGAGACCTTGTAACACTAACGAGTCACACGACACCGGGGAGGGAAAATGGCTAATTGGGCCCAATTTGGATATTTTCACTTAAGGGCATACTCACTTTTGTTGTTTTTTTAGCATTAGCGTTTTTAAGCGTTTTTGTTTTCAGTGGGATCAAAATCGTTAAAAGCTGCTGCTGAGCTGCGTTTTTGATCAATTATCTGCATTTTTCTGTATTTTTTGGGGCGTTTTTTTATGTTAGAGTGTTTTTACAGCTGAAAAATTCCTCTCAGAACCCACTAGTTTTGGGGGTTTTTTTACAGCCAAAAAATGACCCAGCCAAAAACAGTTGATAACAGCCTATGTGTGCATGGACACATAGAATAACATGTTGGAGAGTTTATTGACTGTAGAAAAAAACATCTGAAGCCAAAAACAGCAGCTGTAGAAATGTCCAAAAATGTCTAGTTTGCATGAGGCCTTAAAGTCGCCTCTGTATGAATGGTCAGGGAATATAGCTTAGTGTAGCATCAATTATAGCAGCCCCTATTCCTGTAAGCCAAGCTAGCCTAGCCTACTTTTTTTGTAGCTACCCCCAGGAATGCCATGTTCACTGTCCAGGAGGTACAGGAGGCTGAACAATGGGTGAACACAAGAGTTCCTGTGGTTCCAGGAGGGCAGTTGTCCACAGAGGATGGTTGTGACTGCTGTCTCCCAGAAATAGTCAGTGGGATGTGCAGATGGGGCAGTTTAGGCAGCAGGCAGAGTTATTGTCAGCTCCCCACCATACTCCAGTCTCTCCCACCTTTCTGCTGTTTGAGGTCTCTCCAATACACCTTTTCTCTGCCCACAGAGTGGGTTTCTTCTCTATCTTTGTCTGTTTTTGATAGTTATTAGATAATTAGATATGTATAATTAATGATTGGATGTTGTGTGGTAGAGGGTTGGGAGTAGTGTGGGTGGTAGGGTGGGAGAGGAAATATAAAACAACAATAGTTCTTTTTGTATTATGTGTTACCACATGTCAATTCATGATGCTGTATGTTTTTTAAATTTTGTAATATGAAATTCAGTAAAAAGGAAATAGTATAAAATAGATATCATCAGCAAACAGGCAAATGACCAGTTAGCAGGCAGAAATGTGGTTAGTGAACAAGACAGGGTCAGTACAGATGGTAGGAAAAGAAAACAATGGTATGGCTAGCGATTATGAACATTGTTGCTGGCTGCACTGGTCTGGTGATATTTAAACTGTGATAAGGAACACTGTTGATGTTTTACACCGGTTTGGTGACATCGAGACTGGTGTGGCAGAAATCATTAACACTTGATAGCTGCACTGATCTGGCAACACTGGCACTGGTGTGGCTAGTGATCAAGAACACTGTTGCTGACTTACACTGGTCTGTTAACACTGGGACTGGAGTGGCGGTAATAAAAGTGAGGGATGGGGCATAACATGTCCCCACCCCCACCACATATGGAATAATGAGAGACAAATGTTTAGTGTAAAGTTTTTATTAATAATTAAATAAATAAATATATATATATATATATATATATATATATATATATATATATATATATATATATTACTTACCTGAGATTGGTTTAAAGTAAATATCAGTTATCCAATAAACGGTCCTCTGGTACGAGCAGGTACCTATATAAGAAAGAGGATGCGTCATCACACAGGCAGAAGAAAGAAGACAACGGAAAGAAACTTGTGCTCTGCATTGCTGACAATGGAAAGCTTACTGCGTATGATGATGAAGCGTGCTGCTGCAGAAGACTGGGACGAGTGGATGCGCCACTGCCTGGATTTGTCTTCCCCTTCTGCGGCTCCAGATGTTCAGATCGTTTCCCCACATTTCTCCGGGATATCTGTGCCTGATCCTAGGGCTAGTTTCTCTTTTTCTGGTGCCAGTTCTTATGCCCTGCAGTTCCCCGGGCTGCTCCTGGAAGTTCCGGCTCTTCTATTCAGAGTGTGCTCCCTCCTTTAGTCCTGCCTCTGGCCAGCGTCATGGCGGACCCGCCTCCGGCTTCGGATTCTGTTCGGCCCTCCGCTCCTGGCGAAGAGACAGATGACGCAGCGAAGAATTCTGGACGGCATTCTACTAGATCACTGAAGAGACCTCGCAGGTTGGACTCCCCTGTCCGGCGAGTGCCTGCAAAAAGAGGTAAAGTGATTAAAAAAATGGCATAATTAGTCTAGGTTACATAAAACTGAAGAACAAATGATTTGTAATATTGAAGATGAGTTTGTTTCTGCATTGAATGACTATTCATTTGAAAATCGATCAATGATGTCTAATGATGGTGCTAATCACTCTAAGGTTGCTCTTGTTACAGATGGCGACCGACGCTCAGAAAAAACGGATGGGATGGCATTGCGAGATCAGCCTGCTGACACTAATAATGCATCCGTCCCTGTTGTTATGACTGCCCAGGGTGAATCAAGTGAATTGTTACAATTTGAAAAAAAAATTTTCTTCTATGTCTGATTTAATGTCTAAATTTTCATCTAACTTTCAAAATGTAAATTCGTTACCCCCGTTAAATCTGAGTGTTGTGAAGTGATTACATGCTAATTAATCGCCTTTAGGTTTTCACTTGAGTAGTAATATTAAAGAAAAAATATGGAGAGGCGATTATATTGACCTTCTCTCTTTGATCCCTTTGTCTAAAGTATATAGAACAGATAGGAAGGACATAAACGCAGACATGTACCAAGGTCTTTTAATAACTGGTTACAAGCTTTCAGTGTTTTTGCTAGCGTTTTGGGGGAAAAGAGACCTGATTTGTGCTGTGGTTTATTTCAGCATTTAGAAAAAATTCTAGAGGCCTACAAGAATTTTCCTGGACTTTCTTGGTTCGCGTATGACGAATCGTTTTGGCAGAAATTATTGGTACATAAGTCCATGAAGTGGGGTGTTAAAGATGTTGGATTATGGCTGAATCTTTTGTTGCCTCAAAAACAATTTGTAAAACAACATCCAGCTCCTCCTTCTGTCTATAGGAAGAGTATTTGTTTTCATTTTAATGATGGACAATGTAAATGGCCCAATTCTTGTAAGTTTAAACATGAATGCAATGTTTGTGCAGGTCCACACCCAGCATCGCGATGTTTTAAAAAATTGTCCACAAGTTCAACAAGTGTTTCCAAGGATCTTTTTCTCAAAAGCAACTACTCCAGTGATTCTTCGAAACATGTTACCATGGCTCCTGCAGTATCCAGATTGTCAGAAAGCACTCATTTTGCATAATGGTTTTTTATACGGTTTTATGCCGCCGTCGTTTACTGGTTCTGGTTATACTGTTGCTGCTAACCTGCCTTCTGTTTCTTTACACATGGCTGAGGTTTGAAAAAAAAATTGATAAAGAAATTGCTGACGGTAGAGTTGCAGGTCCTTTTGCGGCTTCGCCTTTCTCTAGTTTTAGAATTTCTGCTTTAGGGATTATTCCGAAAAAAGAACTGCATAAGTTTAGGTTAATACACCACTTATCCTATCCAAAAGGATTATCTTTAAATGACGACATCGGTCCCGACCTTTGTTCTGTTCAATACGCGTCTTTTGATGATGCGTTGTTGAAGATTAGTAAAGTGGGTAGGTCAGCTTTGCTTGCGAAAGCGGACATCAAGTCTGCTTTTCGATTACTGCCTATAATTCCGGATGCGTTTAATTCTTTGGGTTTTCACTTTCAAAATGAATTCTATTTCGATCGATGTCTTCCTGTGTGGTGCTCCCTTTCGTGCCATTACTATGAGATTTTTTCATCTTTTATCGAATGGGTTGTTAGTCATCGTGCTTGTTGTGATTAGGGATGAGCTTCGAGTTCGAGTCGAACTCATGTTCGACTCGAACATTGGCTGTTCGCAAGTTCGCCGAACAGCGAACAATTTGGGGTGTTCGCGGCAAATTCGAATGCCGCGGAACACCCTTTAAAAGTCTATGGGAGAAATCAAAAGTGCTAATTTTAAAGGCTAATATGCAAGTTATTGTCATAAAAAGTGTTTGGGGACCCAGGTCCTGCCCCAGGGAACATGGATCAATGCAAAAAAAAGTTTTAAAAACGGCCGTTTTTTCAGGAGCAGTGATTTTAATAATGCTTAAAGTCAAACAATAAAAGTGTAATATCCCTTTAAATTTCGTACCTGGAGGGTGTCTATAGTATGCCTGTAAAGGGGCGCATGTTTCCTGTGTTTAGAACAGTCTGACAGCAAAATTACATTTTGAAGGAAAAAACTCATTTAAAACTACCCGCGGCTATTAATGCATTGCCGACAATACACATAGAAGTTCATTGATAAAAACGGCATGGGAATTCCCCAAAGGGGAACCCCGAACCAAAATTAAAAAAAAAAAATGACGTGGGAGTCCCCCTAAATTCCATACCAGGCCCTTCAGGTCTGGTATGGATATTAAGGGGAACCCCGGCCAAAATTAAAAAAAAAAATTACGTGGGGTTCCCCCTAAATTCCATACCAGACCTGAAGGGTCTGGTATGGATTTTAAGGGGAACCCCGCGCCAAAAAAAAAAAAAAAACGGCGTGGGGTCCCCCCAAAAATCCATACCAGACCCTTATCCGAGCACGCAACCTGGCAGGCCGCAGGAAAAGAGGGGGGGACGAGAGAGCGCCCCCCCCTCCTGAACCGTACCAGGCCACATGCCCTCAACATTGGGAGGGTGCTTTGGGGTAGCCCCCCAAAACACCTTGTCCCCATGTTGATGAGGACAAGGGCCTCATCCCCACAACCCTGGCCGGTGGTTGTGGGGGTCTGCGGGGGGCTTATCGGAATCTGGAAGCCCCCTTTAACAAGGGGACCCCCAGATCCCAGCCCCCCCCCCTGTGTGAAATGGTAAGGGGGTACTTACCCCTACCATTTCACTAAAAAACTGTCAAAAATGTTAAAAATGACAAGAGCGGGAGCCTCCCCCCCATGCCATGGGTGCGGAGCGGCCCGAGGAGAAGAAGATAGAAGACGCCGCGGAGGAGATGCTGGACGAGAATGCCGAAGGAAGAACCAGAAGAGCCAGAAGAACCAGAAGAACCAGAAGATGAAGGAAGATAGAAGAAAGAAGAAGTATTTAAATAAAGGAATTGTCAAAAACTGTCTCTTGTCATTTTTAACATTTTTGACAGTTTTTTAGTGAAATGGTAGGGGTACTTTTGTACCCCCTTACCATTTCACACAGGGGGGGGTCGGAATCTGGGGGTCCCCTTGTTAAAGGGGGCTTCCAGATTCCGATAAGCCCCCCGCCCGCAGACCCCCACAACCACCGGCCAGGGTTGTGGGGATGAGGCCCTTGTCCTCATCAACATGGGGACAAGGTGTTTTGGGGGGCTACCCCAAAGCCCCAAAGCACCCTCCCAATGTTGAGGGCATGTGGCCTGGTACGGTTCAGGAGGGGGGGGGCTGCACTCTCGTCCCCCCCTCTTTTCCTGCGGCCTGCCAGGTTGCGTGCTTGGATAAGGGTCTGGTATGGATTTTTGGGGGGACCCCACGCCGTTTTTTTTTTTTTTTTATGGCGCGGGGTTCCCCCTAAAATCCATACCAGACCTGAAGGGTCTGGTATGGAATTTAGGGGGAACCCCACGCCATTTTTTTTTTTTTAATTTTGGCCCGGGGTTCCCCTTAATATCCATACCAGACCTGAAGGGCCTGGTATGGAATTTAGGGGGACTCCCACGTCATTTTTTTTTAAAATTTTGGTTCGGGGTTCCCCTTTGGGGAATTCCCATGCCGTTTTTATCAATGAACTTCTATGTGTATTGTCGGCAATGCAATAGCCGCGGGTAGTTTTAAATGAGTTTTTTCCTTCAAAATGTCATTTTGCTGTCAGACTGTTCTAAACACAGGAAACATGCACCCCTTTACAGGCATACTATAGACACCCCCCAGGTACGAAATTTAAAGGGATATTACACTTTTATTGTTTGACTTTAAGCATTATTAAAATCACTGCTCCTGAAAAAACGGCCGTTTTTAAAACTTTTTTTTGCATTGATACATGTCCCCTGGGGCAGGACCCGGGTCCCCAAACACTTTTTATGACAATAACTTGCATATTAGCCTTTAAAATTAGCACTTTTGATTATTCATGTTCGTGTCCCATAGACTTTAACGGTGTTCGCGTGTTCGAACAAACTTTTTTCCTGTTCGCATGTTCTGGTGCGAACCGAACAGGGGGGTGTTCGGCTCATCCCTAGTTGTGATAATTTACTTCATTACCTTGATGATTTTTTGTTTATTTGAAGTACAGACTCCGTGGATTGTTTGTATCTTTTTACAAAATTCAAACTTGTTTGCCGGGAATGCGGCATTCCTTTGGCTCAGGAGATGTCTGTTTATCCAACATCGTGTCTCGAGTTTTTAGGGATTCAGATTGACCCTGTTTCAATGGAATTCCATTTGCCGCTGGATAAAATTGTGCGAATTCAAAATTGTTTGGATTTTTGTTGCGGCTATGGCGCATTTTGGAAAGGTCATTGGTCAGCTGAAGTATGGCCTGGAAGGTGGATAGTTTCAGGTTTGACATTGAATATTGTTCTTTTAGAACGCTTTCCTGTTTTGGTTGCGTTGGACCTGTGGGGAGTCCATTTTGTTAATAGGCGGATTCTGCTTCACTCTGATAACAAAGGAGTGGTATTTGCTGTTAACTGTCTATCGTCAAAATTTCTGCCAGTTATTACCATTTTACGACAAATTGTTTTTAAATGTTTGTCTTTAAATATATGGCTTAAGGCACGTTATGTGCCTGGTTTTGAGAATATAATAGCTGATCCTTTGTCCCGTTTGCAGATTTCGGAATTCAGGGAGTTGGTGCCAGACGCAGATCTGAATTGCACATCCTGCCCGCGACACTTATGGGACCTTGCGTAGATACTTTACTTCAGGTGATTAGGAATTCTGTAGCTCCGACCACGTGGGCGTCCTACAAGGCAGCGTGGTCGTTATGGTGTTCCTTTTTGATGTCGTCAAGTTTAAAACAAGCTTCCTTCTCGGAAGGCTTGATTTGTCTTTCCTTCACTACCTTATGTCTTGTTTGTATTCTAATGCCCCGTACACACGGTCGGATTTTCCGATGGAAAATGTCCGATCGGAGCGTGTTGTCGGAAATTCCGACCGTGTGTGGGCTCCATCGGACATTTTCCATCGGATTTTCCGACACACAAAGTTGGAGAGCAGGAGATAAAATTTTCCGACAACAAAATCCGTTGTCGGAAATTCCGATCGTGTGTACACAAATCCGACGGACAAAGTGCCACGCATGCTCAGAATAAATAAAGAGATGAAAGCTATTGGCCACTGCCCCGTTTATAGTCCCGACATACGTGTTTTACGTCACCGCATTTAGAACGATCGGATTTTCCGACAACTTTGTGTGACCGTGTGTATGCAAGACAAGTTTGAGCCAACATCCATCGGAAAAAATCCTAGGATTTTGTTGTCGGAATGTCCGAACAAAGTCCGACCGTGTGTACGGGGCATTACTCTTATATTGTGAAGATTTTAGCGGGTATTTTCTTTTTCATGCGTATGTCTGGTTGTGGATCTTGTCTACAGTTCTTTACTGTGAAAAGTGCTTTGAAGGGCTACCGCAAGCGTCTGAGGGTGCCTGATTCCAGGTTGCCTATTTCTGGAGAATTTCCTGTAAACTGGGAGACAGTTATGGTATTTTGTTTACTGATGTTATGTTAAAATTTGATTGTGTTCACAAATTGTTGCGCAAAAGTAAAACCGATCCGTTAGGTCGTGGCAAGTGGATCACTTTAGGAAAAAATTTGAGTTCCCAATTTTGTGTATTTACTCTTCTGCAACAGTATTTGAATTATCGACCATTTTTTTCAGCTCATTTTCTCGTTCATATGAATGAAAAATCTGTAACGGTGTACCAGTTTTCGGCTGTTTTGAAGAAGTGTGCTCCGATTGAACATAGAAAATCTTAAAATCCCTTCGCACTCCTTCAGGATTGGAGCAGCCACGGAAGCGGCCATGCTGGGTTTTAATGAAACTGTTATAAAGAACATTGGTAGATAGAAGTCTAATTGTTTTAGATCTTATGTGCGGCCTAATTTTTCCTTTTAATTTCAGATAACTTATGTACTGTGTGGATTATCGGCCATTCATTTGTATTCTGATCAGTATGCCATACATTGGTTCGGGAAACGAGGTATGCATTGGACAGAATTGCATGACACTTTATCATTTCTACATGGACAATGGCCGGTTCCACGAATTGGCATTTTACATCTGTCTGGTAATAATATTGGTCATTGTAATACCTTGGGTTTGCTAGCTCAAATCAAATTGGATTTGTCATGCAGTGCTACCTAATACTATTTTTGTTTTTTCTGAAATTATTCCTCGATTGATTTTGTCGATATCTGCTGAACTTAGTTTCTTTGATAAGATTTGCAAACGTGTTAATAGGTCTTTAATAGGGATAACAAATCAAAATGTGATTTCGCGCAGTGATCTCATAACCTGGGAAAGATTTCCTCTAGGTAAAGTGTGGTTAAAAATATAGTAACGTAAAACTAATATATTGCATAAGGTGCATAAGTGCATATACAATCTAAAATAGAGTAATATATTCATAAATACATAGCTGATACACATAAATGGATGCTTTTACATGGCTAGTGAGTGCTACCAAAAATACCGGTGAATAACGTGCCAATGATAATTAGTAAGTGCAATATATAGTGAATAGTCCAAAAATGTAGTAAATGGAAAGGCTAGGTCCTCAAAAATAGTTGAACTGTATAAGGAAGTCCTAAATAGCGATATAATATGGTTCCAATAGATCGTTTCTTAATAATAGAATATAGTAGTGTTGCCCTTAAAGGCTTCCTGTAAATATGGTCTCCCAGAACTCTCACCTCAAAGCTGTTAAATCATAGCATCTGTGAGTTCAGGTCCATAGATGTTGTCACTGCTGTGTGTCAGTGCGGCAGACCGTGGGTCTCTCCTCCAGGATCCCCTGCTGTGACTCCTAAAATATACTACACCAGTGGAGCCCCCTTTCTTCTCTCCCTTCTTTACCCTTATTACTGTGCTGGCTACACCGGAGCTATTTTAGGAGTCACAGCAGGGGATCCTGGAGGAGAGACCCACGGTCTGCCGCACTGACACACAGCAGTTTCGCGCTTATCCCAAGCGCTTACTCATAGCTCATAGCTGGGCGCTGCAATGGGTCCTGCTGTGAAATATTATATCAAGAATTGTAAATACATGCACCTGTTGAACAGGGGCAGAAAAATTGGGCCTTTGGTGGTGGTGGTGGTGTTGCCACAACACTGTAAGCCCTCACAGTTACTCTTGGTGGGCGCAGGAATGGGCCCTGCTGTGAAATATTAGATCAAGAATTGTAATTACATGTCCCTGTTGAACAGGGGCAGAAAAATTGGGCCTTAGGCACTGGTGCCACAACACTGAAACCCCTCACAGATACTTTAGTTGAAGTGCAGGAATGAGCCCTGCTGCAAAGTATTGCATCAAAAATTGTAATTACACGCCCCTGTTAAACAGGGGCAGAAAAATTGCCACGCCACTGCAACCCCTCACAGATGCTATAGTTGGAGCGCAGGAATGAGCCCTGCTGCAAAGTAAAACATCAAAAATTGTAATTATACGCCCCTGTTAAACAGGGGCTGAAAAATTGGGCCTTGGGCACTGGTGCCACAACATTGCAACCCCTCACAGATACTATAGTTGGAGTGCAGGAATGAGTCTTGCTGCAAAGTATTGCATCAAAAATTGTAATTACACACCCCTGTTAAACAGGGGCAGAAAAATTGGGCTTTGGCCACTGGTGGCGGTGCCCAGAACCAAAAATGTTCTTACAAGCTATCAGCATGAAAATTGAGGATGAAGAGGATTGTGACTCAGCATAACAGGATAGTCACTCAGCATCAGCATAGGCAGTCTTGAAGGGATCTCACATTAAAAAAAAATCAATCGGTTACATCAGCATCAGGTGCTTGGTAGCTGGTGATCCAAGACTGATTCATTTTTATGAAGGTCAGCTGATTGACCGATTCGGTGGACAGGCGCACCCTGTGATCGGTTACAAAGCCTCCATGTGCTTTCTGAAAGAATGTGCTCTCCGAAAGAACGCTGGATGCAGGACAGGCCAGTAGCTCAATTGCATACTGTGCAAGCTCTGGCCAGTGATCCATCCTCAAGACCCAGTAACCCAGAGGATTTTCGGTGGGAAAGGTGTCCAAGTCTGATCTTGCCCCTAGGTAATCCTGCACCATGTGAATCAGACGCTGGCGATGGTTGCTGGAACCGATCAGACCTTGGGGCTGCGGACTAAAAAATTGTCTGAACGCATCGTTCAGACGGCTACCTTCTCCACCGCTCCTTCTGTGACTGACTGAAGCCTCAGCAACACGTTGTCCAGGAGGACCAGGAAATTGTAACCTCCCAGGCTCTGGAAACGCGTTGCACAAACCTTTCTGCAAGGCCTCCCGAAGATGTTTCATCCTCTGCTCCCTCTACAAAGGCAAGATAAGGTCCTTACCCTTGTAACATGGATCAAGGAGGGTTGCCAGCCAGTAATCATCCCACCCCTTGATACCACTAATATGAGGATCCTTCCGCAGGCTTTGCAGGATCAGGGAGGCCATGCAGTGTAAGTTTGCTGAGGCATTCGGTCCAGAGTCCTCTGGGTCACTAAGGACGTCATGATCCGCAGCCACCTCCTCCCAGCCACGTACAAGTCCATGGGTTTCTTCGGACTGTAAATAATCCCTTGAAGACTGCTGCTTATGTTGAGTGCCAGGCTCCACCTCCATGCTGACACAATCCTCCTCCTCCTCTTCCTGTGTGATCGGCGGGCACGCAGAAACACTGTCTGGATAAAGGGGGCCTTGAGAGGTAAGGAAGTCCTCCTCTTCCTCCCTCTGTTCTGCCTCAAGTGCCCTGACCATTATTCCACACAGCGTGTGCTCCAACAGGTGGACAAGAGGGACAGTGTCACTGATGCATGCACTGTCACTGCTCACCATTCTCGTGGCCACCTCAAATGGTGACAGGAAAGTGCATGCATCCCTGATCATGGCCCACTGGCGTGGGGAAAAAAAAACAAGGTCCCCTGACCCTGTCCTGGTGCCATAGTCACATAGGTACTCATTGATGGCCCTCTGCTGTGTGTGCAGCCGCTGCAGCATGACCAATGTTGAGTTCCACCTGGTGGGCATGTCACAGATTAGGCGGTTCTTGGGCAGGTTAAATTCCTTTTGGAGGTCAGCCAGCCGAGCACTGGCATTATATGACCTGCGGAAATGCACACAGACTTTCCTGGCCTGCCTCAGGACATCCTGTAAGCCAGGGTACCTGCCCAAGAACCGCTGCACCACCAAGTTAAGGACGTGAGCCAAACAGGGCACATGGGTCAGTTGTCCCTGCCGGAGGGCGGAGAGGAGGTTAGCGCCATTGTCGCAAAACACCAAACCCGGCTTAAGCTGGCGTGGCGTCAACCACCTCTGAACCTGCCCCTGCAGAGCTGACAGAATCTCTGCCCCAGTGTGGCTCCTGTCCCCAAGCACACCAGCTCAAGCACCGCACGGCATCTTTTTGCCTGCATGCTTGCGTAGCCCCTTGAACGCCTATGGAGCACTGCTGGTTCCAAGGACAAATCAGCACAGGAAGAGGACATGGAGGAAGAAGAAAAGGAGAGGGTGGAGGAGAAAGGTGTGACAGAATCACCACTAGTAGAATTTTGGAGGCGTGGTGGCGGAACAACCTCCAACACTACTGCACCCTGTCCTGCATTCTTCCCAGCTGCCAGAAGAGTCACCCAGTGCGCGGTGAAAGATAGGTAACGTCCCTGTCCATGCCTGCTGGACCATGAGTCAGCGGTAATATGCAACTTACCGCTGACCGCCCTGTCCAGCGAGGCTAAGACATTGCCTTTCACATGCCGGTAGAGAGCCGGAATGGCCTTCTGTGAGAAAAAGTGGCGTTTGGGAACCTGCCACTGAGGAACCGCACATTCCACAAACTCACGGAAGGGGGCAGAGTCTACCAACTGAAAAGGCAGCAGTTGAAGTGCTAGCAATTTAGCCAAGCTGCTTTGCCAGACAAATTACCCTGAGCCTGGGTGAGAGCGGATGATGAGGATGAGGACGGCTTGGTCATCCACTCTACCAAGTCTTCCGCATGTTGCGGCTCAACACGGCCAGCTTCCGAAAAAAAGGACAAGCGTGTCCCACGTCCACGTGCTAATGAGGATGCACCGTCTCCGCGACCAGCACTGTTGCCTCTAGACACAGAGCCTGCTTGCCCTCTTTTATTGGCTTGTGACTGTCTGCCTCTCCTTGTTGGCCTTCCAGACATACTAATGGCCTGCAGTGAGATGTAGCTGCACAAAGCTGGGATGTATATATATATATACTGATACTGCAACTAGCAGAATTAACTGACTGCCTGTAGTATTATTAGTATGAGAACACCAGCAATTGTCTTCAGGTAGCTTTAGGTGCACACTTTGCAGAGGACACAGTACACTAGCTGTAAATACTGCAGCTGCCTGCCTGTGGTACTAATAGGATCAGAACAACAGCAATTTTCTTCAGGTAGCTTTAGGTGCACACTGTGCAGAGGATGCAGTACACTAACTGTAAATACTGCAGCTCCGTGCCTGTGGTACTAATAGGATCAGAAGAACACCACCAATTTTCTTCAGGTAGCTTTAGGTGCACACTGTGCAGAGGACACAGTACACTAACTGTAAATACTGTAGCTGCCTGCCTGGGGTATTAATAGGATCAGAACAACAGCAATTGTCTTCAGGTAGCTTTAGGTGCACACTGTGCAGAGGACACAGTACACTCAGACAACAAAATTCATGGATTTTTTCTGACGGGTGTTGGCTCAAACTTGTTTTGTCTACACACGGTCGCACAAAGTTGCCAGAATTTCCGATCGCCAAGAACGCGGTCACGTACACCACATACGACGAGACTATAAAAGGGCGGTTCAGAACCAAGCGCGGCACCCTTTGGGCTCCTTTTGCTAATCTCGTGTTAGTAAAAGTTTGGTGAGAGATGGTTTGCGCTTTTTCAAACTCGTGGTTTTCAGATCGTTTTCTGCTGTTCAGTTTATGCTTGTGGGTTTGTAACTGGTCTTCAGTGCGTGCAGCGAGTTCCCCTTGACTCTGTCATTGTGTTCTTGTTCATTCGGTACTGTTTTTCAGGTCGCTCTTCACAGGCCTTGCTGTTCTTCAGTGCGTTCTGTTACCTCGTTCTGAGCAGCCGACCGTTTTCTAGCCATGTTGCGTATACGTACTCCTCGTAGAGTTCGTGCTGTGCGGGGGGCTTGGTGTTAGGGTCCTTACCTTGACACAAGTCCAGTCCATGAACAGGGTGGGGAGGAGTTCATGGACCAAGAATTGGTTGCTCCAGCGTGACCAGTTCTGTCACATGCGTTTGCTCCCTGAGATCCGTGAGAATAATCCTGACGATTTCAGGAACTTTCTCCAGATGACGGACCCCGTATTTCACCATTTGTTGGCTTTGCTGACCCCCTATATCAGCAGGCAGGATACCTGCATGAGGCAAGCCATCACTCCAGAGCAGAGGCTCGTCGCCACCCTGTGGTACTTGGTGATGGGGAGAAGCCTGCAGGACCTTAAGTTCTCAACAGGCATCTCCCCCCAGGCTCTGGGGATCATTATCCCGGAGACCTGTTCTGCCATCATCAAGGTTCTGCAAAAGGAGTATATTAAGGTAAAAGTTTTATCCTTTTACATCACATTTTATTGTATAGAATGTTTGCTAATGTATTTTATTTCTTTCCTCATTCCCTAATTACCATGATTGTAATATGCTGTGAATGTCCCCTTTGTCCTCATGCATGCTGGAATTTTATGCAATTTTTTTTGTCCTTCATGCATATTTGCTAGGGGTGCAATGGATAAAAAAACTCACGGTTCGGATCGTTCCTCGGATCAGGAGTCACGGTTCGGATCATTTTCAGATCAACAAAAAAAAATCTCCCCCAATGTAATATCCACGTCATCTCCCCCACTGTAATATCCACATCATCTCCCCCACTGTAATATCCACATCATCTCCCCCACTGTAATATCCACATCATCTCCCCCACTGTAATATCCGCAATCTCCCCCACTGTAATAATATATTAGCAGGGTATTGCAGGGTATTGGCAGAGTATTGGCAGAGTATTGCAGAGTATTGGCAGGGTATTGGCGGGTATTGGCGGGTATTGGCAGAGTATTGGCAGAGTATTGCAGAGTATTGGCAGAGTATTGCAGGGTATTGCAGGGTATTGGCAGAATATTGAAAGAGTATTGGCAGGGTATTGGCAGGGTATTGCAGAGTAGGGCAGAGTATGGCAGAGTATGACAGAGTATGGCAGGGTATTGGCAGAGTTTGGCAGAGTATTGGCAGAGTATTGCAGAGTATTAGCAGGGTATTGCAGAGTATTGGCAGAGTATTGGCAGGGTATTGGCAGGGTATTGCAGAGTATTGGCAGGGTATTGCAGAGTATTAGCAGGGTATTGCAGAGTATTGTCAGAGTATTGGCAGGGTATTGCAGAGTATTGGCAGGGCATGACAGAGTATTGGCACTGCTGCCATCTGATCTCTCCCCTCCACTGTACAGATCAGTACACAGAGGGGAGAGAGGAACCGGCGTAATGTCATGATGCCGGTTTGTTCATTTGACAGACCGTTCACGTGGTAAACGGCCGCTGGGTGCACCAAGATGGCCGCCGCTCCGAAGCCGCGGCCTTTCCTAAGTGGTTCGGTGAAGATCCGTTGCACTCCTAATATTTGCCTTCACTTACCTCCCCAGCATGCTCTCCTGGGCCTATATCCACCTCGTGTAGTCACTTAACAATGTATTTTGTCAGCTCCATAGTAGTGCTTTACCCTAAATACCCCCTAAAATGTGTAAAATTGTGATGTGTGCTTCAAATTCTGGCAGAGTGCCAGAGGCTTTTTTTTGGGGTTCACAAAATCTTTTTGAACCTTCCCTCCCCCCAACTGCTAACTCAGCTGATACCAATCCTCTATCTGCTGACTTTGCCAAACCCATACACACTATACCCACCTCTTTTGTGGTCATATTTATGGATGAATTCCCCAAAGCATGTAGTGCAAGGGCCGGCCTGAATACTTTCAAATGGTACTGTTTAAAGTTTTTGCATCCATTATTATCTTGATAGGTAATAGCAGAATGTAAACATGTGCTAAAATGTGTACAGTGTGTATTTATCTCTTTGTATTATGACACTTCATACCTGTCCAGCGGGTTGCCAATAGTGTAAGGAGGGGCTGACCAAAGTAATTCACATTATTTAGGTATTCATCTCTCAATGAAGTGGAGAGGGTTACCTGTCCAAAACATCCCCCCCCATAAAACTCACAAAATGGCCCATGGGGGGGGGAGGAATCTGATAGGTGGACCTTATACCTTTGTCTTTAAATAGTCCCTAAAATAAATGTTATACTGATGTTGGCCAAGAATGTTTGTGTCTAATCTGCTTTCCATGTTTATGTGCAAAATGATTAATTTTATTTTCTTGTTTGACTCCAGTTTCCTTCCAACCCACAGGAATGGCAGACTGTGACCGCCCACTTTGCCCAGCGATGGGACTTTCCTAACTGCAGAGGGGCAATTGATGGGAAACACGTCCACATCGTCCCACCACCCAATTCGGGGTCATACTATTACAACTATAAGGGGTTCAATAGTATTGTGATGTTGGCGGTGGTGTCGGCTACTTACGAGTTCCTGTATGTGGACGTGGGGAAGAATGGCCGGATGTCAGATGGTGGAGTCATCGCCCAGACGGAGTTCTACAGGCGTCTCCAGAATGGCAGCTTGGACTTGCCATCTCCAGAAGACAATGCGGAAGGACTCCCATTCATCTTCGTTGCGGATGAAGCATTTGCACTGGGGGACCATCTTATGCGGCCATTCCCTATGAGGACCCTCACCCCGGACCAGAGGGTTTTTAATTACCGGCTGGCCAGAGCCAGAAGAGTGGTGGAGAACACGTTTAGAATAATGGCCAGCCGGTTCCGCCTATTTCTTACACCCATACACATGGCGGAGTATAAACTCAATCATATCATCCTGGCTTGCTGTGTTCTCCACAACTTTTTAAGGACAGATTCTGTGAACTATGCTGGCTCAGTTGGGCCTGAATACGGAATTCATGTAAATGAACCAACCCTGACGGCGCTTGAAGCTGGCCGCCCTGGCTTGCCCCCCCTGAGTGCCCATGAGGTCCGTATAAGATACATGAAATACTTTGCGGGTAGGGGGGGCCATCAATATGCCAGACAATGTCTGAGACATTTTTTAAATAAAAAACAAATTTTAACTACTAAAATATTTGCTGACATTTACTGCTTGTCTTTCTTTTAGCTGACCCTGACATAAATTTGGGGAGTCCTGAAAATGGCTTGATTGTGTAAAATTAGAAAGCACTGTTGGGTGTTATTTACTAAAGGCAAAGACACTTTGCACTACAAGTGCACTTGAGACTGCACTGAAACTGCGTTTGTAGTGCAAAGTGGATTTGCCCTTAGGAAATAACCTCCATTGTCAGAGAAACCAACAATTTTGCCACCAAAAAATTTTTGGAGCATTGAAAGAAGAATCCACACATTTTTGATTATCAATCTTTTTAAAACAAGCACAATCACATGTGCATTTTTTAAAGGTTTTTAAAACAAACCAACATGTTTGTTGTATAACAATTTTTTGGGTCACATTAATAAAAGTAGAAATGTCCATTTAAGGTAAAACAGGCATGTTTATAACCAACAAGAAATACACAAATCTGGAACTTACAAAGTTCAACTTTGTTAGAAATTGAAGGCAATATCAGACATGAGTATTTATAAACTGTGTATGATATTGCGTTGCCCACAAAACGCCTACATTGATCTCCCGTGATGGCAGATAGCAAATGTTGACACAGTGTGTGCATCTTCAAAATTTGGCTTTTCGACAATAGGTAAAAAAAGGTGCAACAATTTTTTTTTGAAAAAATGACAACTACATTAGGGATTTCGAGGGGTTTTAAACTCTCCCTAGAACATCAATGATGTTCTTCATTTTGTTTTTAACATCATTGATGTTTTTCTGGAGGTTTTCCAAGTCCCTATTACACCCCATGATCTCCCCGATCAGGATCTGGGCACTTTCACTGGTGAAATGACCTGGATCCACAACATCACGATCACCTAAAAATATAAAAAATAAAACACACCACGTATTATAAATATGCAGGCATCCATCTCTTACCTGAGCCTGTGGTCGCAGACACTCGCCTGTTGTGGTGACAATTTTCACTACATCTCCCTCCTCCTCCTCCTGTTGGCTTTGGGGGATTTCCCCTTCTTCCTGAGGTGGGGGGTCCCTGGTCTCCTCGGATGAGTGGTGTCCTCCGAGTCTTTTCTCCCCTATGTCAAGAAAAATAGGTATACTTAGCACACAGGTATTTGATGGCAGAAATAGGAATATGAAACATTGTTTGGAAGTTTGGGTACAATTGTCTGTTTTCGCAGTTACAAGATGAAGAAATATTTTTGTCCTTTGTCAAGCTTGAATACTTACCTGTTTTGTACAAGCTTCACAGATCGAAACACCCCTATAGTATACACTGGAGAACCTGTGTGGGGCCCCCTAATAAAAAGGGTGTTCTTGTGTCCCACACTAGTGCTCCAGCGTCCAGATGTGTAAACAGCTGCTGAGTGTCCTCTCCTTACACAGAATCTAGTTTGCATTTCATTCTAGTTACCAACCCATCTAGACACCAAAATTATTTGAAGAGAAGTAGGCTAGCAAAAATGTATTCAAATGCATATGTCCAAAACATGGTGTTTTCTCTGCTGAACGAACAATGTTTCATACGAACGAATAATGTGCCCATGAACATGAAAGTTGCTATTTTAAACTGTACAACAGTTAAGAAAAGAACATGGAGCAGCACGAACGTTAGAAAAATAAAGAATAGGAACACAGGACAACTACTTACTTTTTTGCAGCACTCTCCTGATCCTTCTATACTGCTCGTGCTCCCTTAATTTGAGGTCCGACCACCGCTTCCTCAGTTGATCTTTCAATCGCCGTACCCCAAAATTTCTGTGCAGACTCTTGACAACTTTCGCCATGATCTTGGCCTTTCTGACATTTTGGGTTGCGGTAAGGTCCATAATTCCCATCATAGTCGGTCCTCTTCAGGATGTCGACCATCTCCAACATCTCCCCAAAGGACATATTTGAGGCTTTAAATCGTCTCCTCCGGGATCGGGACGTTTCTGGCTCTCCTCCTCTTCCCCAACTGCACCGAACGAGAAGTGGCGGGGAATAGACTAGAAAGAACGTCAGGGGCGGGCAGAGTTTAACGCTAGCACAGTGTATATAAAGCGTAACACGCGTGCGTAGTACGTACGATCTGTGAGCTGAGGAAGGAGTATCGGAGGCGCCGATCGTGATAACGAAGGTAAGATTTAAACTTGGGCCTATACTGCTTCCAGATTGAGGCCTATATTGTGAAAAGATTAGGAGAGTTTACCCTGACATAAGGGTTTGTCTTGTGTTGTGTCTTGCAGATAAAATGGATGGCTTCAATGACTACAACTTCCTAAACCTGTTCATAGACAAATACAGGGAGCTGCCCTGTCTGTGGCAGATCAAACACCCCCAATACAATAATAAACAAAAGAGGCAGGCAGCGCTGGAGAAACTGCTGGAGTTGGTGAAGCCGGTGGTCCCCACAGCAAGCATCCCCTATTTAAAAGCCAAAATTGGTTGTCTGGGGAGTACTTATCTTAGGAATCGCAAGAAGGTCACGGATTCCCAGAGATCCGGAGCTGCAGCAGATGACCTTGTCCCCAGGCTGTGGTACTATGAGAGCCTGCGATTTCTGTCAGACCAGACTGAAGTCAGGGAATCCCTCTCAACCCTTCCTTCCACTCTTCCTTCCACCCTATCTTCCATCCCAGCTGAAGCTTTCGATGTCCAACCTGGGACTTCCAGCCAGGAAGAAGTGGAGGAGCCCAGCTGGAGTCAGGTATAGCATTCTTCTACAGATTTCTGGTCAATAAATAAATGATGTTATTATTGATCACTAATTGCTGTTTAATAAAGTGTTTTGCGTATCAATAGACAGTAGTGGGCAAAAATAATTGGGACAACAATGAAAAATGCTGGGCTCAGAATGATAGTCTTTTATATTTCTTAACATTCAATTTGCAACAGTCATGAGATGAAAATTGTGTGTGATTGATGAAGAAAAAACTAAAACTATGTCCCTTTTTCATACACAGGAAGACCTCAGCCAGGAGGAGGCTGTGGAATGCGGCACACAGGAGGAGGCTGTGGAAAGTGGCACACAGGAGGAAGCGGGGGTAAGTGGCAGCCAAGAGGGGGTGGGGCTAAGTGGCAGCCAGGAGAACGCCGGGCCAGTAGGAGCCTGACAGAATCGCAGGTCCCTTCCCTCCGCCTTCCAAACAAAAGACCTAGGAACGGGAGTAACGTGCAGGATTCAGCACTCAGGCTGATTCAGGAGGCTTCTGCATCCCTCAGAGCCTTCCTCACTCGCGAAGAGGCCTTTGCCTGCATGGCTGCCACAAAACTGAAGGACATGCAGGAGGGCCAACGCCTCATGTGTGAGGACATTCTTTATAAAACTAAGGGGCTGAGGGGTGAAATCACACCCAATACCCACCTGAGTGAGTTGGACCATCCTCCTCCTCCTGCCACAACTCCACCACCACAGACACAGCGTGGAAGAAAGCGTGAAAGGAAGACCAGAGAGTGATATGCCTGGGTTCAGTCTGGTCTGGGAAAAGATGCAGGCTCTTGTATGACCACAGCCTGGGGACATGTATGTCATTTGCTCCTGTTCATGATTCTCTTGGACTTCTGGACCAGATTGAACTCCCTTAGATAAGGACTCCTCAGGCCACCAATTTTGCCTGGAAATAATTGATGTGTGCCCTGGGGGCCAAAGGCTTCGCCAATTTCTGCTGTTTGTCCAGCGTTGCCTCCCTCTTTGTTTGGTTAGGACAAATTAATAAAGGAATTTTTGTTTCAATTATACTCGCCTATGTGTGTTTTCCTTCAAAAAGGACAGTTTGTTTGTGAGGAGGCAGGTACATTTAAAAAATACAATGTGAAATTAACAAGAGACAAAAACACCAAGCAACCTCCTTGAGAATAAATAATACAAGATAATAATGGTGTTGTGGTAACTTGACACACAAAACACACCCAAAAATATTCTGGAGTAAAAAAAAAAAAAAAACACAAGATCAGGCTTGAAAAAAATACAAACCAAAAAAAAAATTTAAATTTTTTAGTCATATGTGACAAATCAAAATATAGTGATGAAATCACAATAAATAATAAAGAAAGAAGTTTGTGAGCAGTCTGTGTGACAGCAAAACGACTTCATTCTTCGAGCATTATAAAGAAGAAGAGAGTGCGCTGCATTAAACTATTTAAAATATTGCAGCGTGACGAAAGTGCTATATCCATTCCGAACGCTAATTTTACCAGACCGAGCAGTTCCGTCTCTGAATTTATTCTAAGCATGCATGGCACTTTGTGCGTCGGAATTGTCCACACACGGTCGGAATTGACGCAATCGGATTTTGTTGTCAGAAAATTTTATAGCCTGCTCTCAAACTTTGTGTTTAGGAAAATCCGATGGAAAAAGTCCGATGGAGCCCACACACAGTCGGAATTTCCGACAACAAGCTCCGATCACACATTTTCCATCGAAAAATCCGACCATGTGTACAGGGCATAACTGTAAATACTGCAGCTGCCTGTCTGTGGTATTAATAGGATCAGAACAACGGCAATTGTCTTCAGGTAGCTTTAGGTGCACACTGTGCAGAGGACACAGGACACTAACTGTAAATACTGCAGCTGCCTGCCTGTGGTACTAATAGGATCAGAAGAACACCACCAATTTTCTTCAGGTAGCTTTAGGTGCACACTGTGCACAGGACACAGTACACTAACTGTAAATACTGTAGCAGCCTGCCTGTGGTACTAATAGGATCAGAAGAACACCACCAATTTTCTTCAGGTAGCTTTAGGTGCACACTGTGCAGAGGACACAGTACACTAACTGTAAATACTGTAGCTGCCTGCCTGTGGTATTAAAAGGATCAGAACAACAGCAATTGTCTTCAGGTAGCTTTAGGTGCACACTATGCAGAGGACGCACTACACTAATTGTAAATACTGCAACTGCCTGCGGTACTAATAGGATCAGAAGAACACAACCAATTTTCTTCAGGTAGCTTTAGGTGCACACTGTGCAGAGGACGCACTACACTAACTGTAATTACTGTAGCTAATGGGACTAATAGGATCAGAAGAACACCAGCAATTTTCTTCAGTTAGCTGTAAATACTATAAAAACACCTGCCTGCCTGTCAGTAGGAAGAGAATAACAGGAATGGATCTAGCTAAACTGAATATAGTGTATATATTTCTATACAACACCTAGGATGCATATATATATATATATATATATATATATATATATATATATATATATATATATATATATATATACACAATACACTGTAAGTGCAGCTAACTGACTCGCCTGCCTACTCTAACTTAAATCAAATGACACTGTCTCTCTCTCTCTCTCTATCTCTCTCTAAACGCCGGAATACACTACACAGGGGCGACGTGCAGGCGACCTTAATTAGTGTGGGGCGTGTACTAAACCCCCTGAGCCACAATTGGCCAAAGCCACCCTGGCTTTGGCCAATTACGGCTCTCTGTACAGACGGCACTGTAATTGGCCAAGCATGCGGGTCATAGTGCATGCTTGGCCAATCATCAGCCAGCAATGCACTGCGATGGCACAGTGAATTATGGGCCGCGATGCGCCACTCGAATTTGGCGCAAACGGCCCATTTCGTTTGCAATTCGACGATCGGTCAAACATGCGATGTTCGAGTCGAACATGGGTTCAACTCGAAGCTCATCCCTAGTCTTTAATGAAATTAAATATCTACCATTAATGGATTTTCTTTCCGACATATGGAACTTGAAGGAGGCTTACCGGGTTTGTATAGACCTAATAAGGTTCATTTGTCGGACATAGCTTTGGATACATTTAATATGGACATTCAAACCTGTGCGGAGTTGGCTGTGGCTCGGGGGGTGTGCCAGTCTTATTAATTTGAGCCTGGCGTGTGGGGAATTTTAAGTTGTTTTTAAAGTATTAGCTCGAGCTTATATAGCTGAGCTATGATTATGTTATGTAATGATTTTATGATATGATATAAGTATTGATTATTAAAATGTAATATCTTAATGATTAATGTACGAATTATTATACCTATAATAAAGGGCATGGCCTATTCAACCCACAGGTTATTGAGTTTTTGAGTATTATTTATTTGGTAATATATAATAGTTCTATCTATGATTCCATTAGGAATACTGTTGCTGGGTGCTCTGGTCATTTGACACTAGGACTGGCGTAGCAGTGATGAGGAACACTGTTGCTGGCTTAACACTGGTTTGACAACACTGGGGACTGGTGTGGCAGCAATCAAGAACACTGTTGCTGGTTTACACTGGTGTGGTGATACTAGGACTGGTGTGGCAGTGATTAGGCACACTGTTGCTGGCTGCACTGGTCTGGTATGGTGGCCATCAGAAACACTGTTTCGGGCTACATTGGTGTACCGACACTCTGACTGTTGTGGTGATCAGGGACACTGTGACAGGCGCGCTAGTATGGAGACACTGGGACTAGCCAGCCATTGTACATGATCACTAGCCATAGCAGTACAATGTCACCATAGTGACTGGTGACTGGAAGTATTTTTTAATTTTTTTACACACACTGAGTGCTTTTTCTCAGAGCCGATTGCTATAAGAGGAAACGCAACAAAGACTTCAATATGTATGGGGCCACAGGCAGTATATAAACTAATAAATAAAACCAAGAACAAATCTTTAGAAGTAAACTTGGCTGTGGCCATCTTTATTGTTGGTTTAAATAAAAACACTTTATTTAAATTCAAATATAACAATATTCTAAGTTTAAATATTTTTTATCACCTAAAGAAAAGGCTCAGTCACTACGACTCAAGCCATAAAATGCATAGCAAGTTTAAATCATCCCATACATAAAATATATAGACATAAAATGCCATTATCAACTTAGTTATAAAAAACTCAAGCTGGAAACTAAGATAACATAAGTCCCCCTTTTAAACAAAAGGTGACCCAACCACATAATAATAGGCCGAAACACAAATTGGGGTGGGAGGAAGGAGAGCACCACAGAGATTCCTCCTGAGGCGACTGAACTCCTGGGGTCCAGACCACCTTTATAAATCCCCCCAAAATGTTCTAGGGTTTTCCAAGAGGTCATGTGACCCCCTAGAAAATTCACCCCACCAATCAGCTGACCTCTCAGAAAGCTCCTCACGTGTCCTTACATGTGAGTGAGGAGCCTTGACTGCTGCCTTCAGTTCAAGGATACCTTAAAGGGAGAAAAATGGGGGCCTTGAAACCCTGTAACCCCTCACTCCTTCCAGTGGAGCCTTGAAACTCCCTAACTGCCACAGTCCCATAGGGAAGGGGAGTCTTAAAACATGCATTCCCCTTTTCCCTCATGGGTCTGCTGGCAGTATTTAAACTAAATAAATAAAGCCAAAAACAACTTGTTGGAAGTAAACCTGGCCGCTGCCATCTTTATTATTGGTTTAAATAAAAATACTTTATTCAAATTAAAATATAACAATATTCTAAATTTAAATATAATTCTAATCGCCTATAGAAAAGGTTCAGTCACTACGACTCAAGTCAAAAAATGGATAGCAAGTTTAAATCATCCCACAAAATAGGTGGCAACACCCCCACCACTGCCAATCCTATGCAGGTGGCAAGATCAGCATTAAAATGTCTAGTGCCATATCCGAAAGGTGTACCCCATCATCAGGGTAAAGACTAGGCAGTCCACCTTCCAGCTCCGAGTGTCTAAAGGAAAGACCATTCACAGAGGGCATGAATTTCTGAATTGCCCTATTGAAACTTTTCTATTTTTTTCCAATGGCTTCAAATAAGGCGATCCAGCGCAATCGTGGAATAATCCAACACTGATTCAATCTCCCAATTACAAAAAACAGATCTGACCACACCATTCCCTGTGTACCACTCCATAATACTGTAAACATATCCGGATTTAAACTTAAATTTATAGAATATATCCGTCCAGCAGCCCGCTTATATTCCCTAGATGAAAGAATGGCCAATGTGATTCTATTGGCCCTGTATCTCGATCCGTGTCCCCCTAGGGGGTGCGCACTAGTGGCAGGAGTGGGAGAATGTTTTAAAGAGCCCTCCCATTGCTAGGAGTCACTAGTCCAACTGTTTCTATATAGTGGCCAGACAGGAGGTGGTTAAAAATGAAAAAAATTCAAAATATATAAAGAAATTGATCGGTAGCTAATGCTTTTATCTGTGCAAAGAACTAAGCTTGACTAATGATTACTTGACTGTATGGTAGGGTTTAATAATTTTGATCACCTGCTCAGAGTATCTGATTCTACATGTGTGAAGATGGAGATTGTATACTCGGTGCTGATATGAATAGACATCAATTGTAACTGTATTGAATGTTTTCAGTTTTCATTACCTGGATGGAGATTATGTTACTATAATATTTTATCAAGATGTTATGTTCCTTTCTGCAGGAATAAGCCTTATAAGTGATACAATTTTCATCAATAGCCACTTTGATAATTATGGGTATGATTATCCTTCTAGGTGCCTATATAGAACACTCAAGAGCTTCTTCTAGGTCCCTTCAGATCACATTCATAATCTCCTGAGAATATGTTGATTAGCTGTGCAGTTTTGATTGGTGAGTAGAGGAGTTAAGGTAAGACCACAACCACCAAAAGTGATATATCATTTTTGTTATTGACACTGGTTGAAAAAAAATCACTTTATTTTGTTTAACAGTTGCCATCCCTCCATAATTCCTCCCAGTACCTTTCTTTTTTCCAATCCCATAAAGTACACATAAATGGAAGCCAGTAAACCTTTTTGAGCCTAAATCCAAGCAGGACAATGATGGTTGACATAAGAGGACTTTAACTCCTATAGCTAGAAGAAGATATTGTCGCATCCTCTTAGGTTGGTGCTAGGATTAGTGTAATAAAGTTTTGTTCCCCTGCTTAACAGGAGAACTGATAGAGAAATGTATTTATCTTTCTGCTTAACAGAGAACTGCAATTGATTAGCGTAGCCAGCTCAGTGTGCTCAGCTGCTGATTGAGTCTGTTTCTAGCCTGCACTGTATCCAAATAACCAGGCCCGGATTTACTCCCTTTGCCGCCCCAAGGCCGGGTCCTTCAATGCCGCCCCCCACCCCCACCCCCACCCACACACACACACATACACACACCACGTCCTTTATCGATGACTTCTACAATAGATCAATTAAAAACATATCTCCATACACGAAAACACTGAAAATAACTGGCTTTAATTGTACAGACTAAAAATACTTCAGGGTAAGTGCGCGAGGGGTAAGGATTTTTCGCAGGCAATTTTTCAAGGCAATGGCTGGTGTTGGCGCTTCAATCATCCCCGGAACCATGGTTGTTATGGTGTCAGGATGATTGAAACACATTACTTCTATCATTACATTGTAATATAAACTGAAATAGTTCAACTCACCATAATGCAGAATCATTGGGAGCCCTGAGTGTGTCACTTGCCACCATCTCTTGTCACTTGCCACTATGCCTGCCACCAGATGGGGATGTCACTTGCCACGCTGCCTGCCACCAGATGGGGATGTCACTTGCCACCATGCCTGCCACCAGATGGGGATGTCACTTGCCACCATGCCTGCCACCAGATGGGGATGTCACTTGCCACGCTGCCTGCCACCAGATGGGGATGTCACTTGCCACGCTGCCTGCCACCAGATGGAGATGTCACTTGCTACACTGCCTGCCACCAGATGGGGATGTCACTTGCCACCATGCCTGCCACCAGATGGGGATGTCACTTGCCACCATGCCTGCCACCAGATGGGGATGTCACTTGCCACCATGCCTGCCACCAGATGGGGATGTCACTTGCCACACTGCCTGCCACCAGATGGAGATGTCACTTGCCACATTGCCTGCCACCAGATGGGGATGTCACTTGCCATGCTGCCTGCCACCAGATGGGGATGTCACTTGCCACGCTGCCTGCCACCAAATGGGGATGTCACTTGCCACGCTGCCTGCCACCAGATGGGGATGTCACTTGCCACACTGCCTGCCACCAGATGGAGATGTCACTTGCCACGCTGCCTGCCACCAGATGGGGACGTCACTTGCCACACTGCCTGCCATCAGATGGGGATGTCACTTGCCACCAGATGGGGATGTCCCTTGCCACCAAATGGGGATGTCACTTGCCACCATGCCTGCCACCAGATAGGGATGTCACTTGCCACACTGCCTGCCACCAGATGGAGATGTCACTTGCCACGCTGCCTGCCACCAGATGGGGATGTCACTTGCCACACTGCCTGCCACCAGATGGGGATGTCACTTGCCACCAGATGGGGATGTTATCTTGCCACCAGATGGGGATGTCACTTGCCACCAGATGGGGATGTCCCTTGCCAATGTTACCATGCTGCCTGCCATCAGGAGGAGGGCGGAACAGCGGTGCGGGCAATAGGAGATATCATCTTTCTCCCACGCCGCCGCACCGCTGACACTACTAGCTAATCTCAATTTTTTTAAAAATGGCGCCGAGCGGCGCAATCACGCTACTGCGCATGCGCCGCCCGGCCGAGCGCTTATGAGCTTTCCCGAGCCGGGCCGGCGCATGCGCAGTTGCGTGGTCGGCTCGCGGCCATTTTTTCTATAGGCACTGGTGCCCATAATAGACTTTAATGGGCAGCACGAAAGGGGGGGCAGCCGCGAAGTCGCTGCAGGAGCGGCGCCGCACCTACACCACTGCCGCCCCGAGGCCTGGCCTCGGTGGCCTTGTGGCTAATCCGGCCCTGCAAATAACCCAGGAAGGTTCTTGATGAATAGGTGGACGCTATGCAAAACACAGCATGAACATTGATGACGCTCCAGCCAATCACAGGGGGGGGTAGCCCTGAGGCATGCTGGGACAGGGTATTTATTCTTTGGGTGCACTGAGCATGAGGACTTTCCTGGAGAGGTGAGTTCCAGCCTGGGGAGGGTGTTTTGCTCTCCCAGGCACCTGCTGCCATGCAGCCTCAGATGGGTGACCTGAGGGCCTGATGTTAGAGAGAGTGACCCTGGTTCTACAGAGAGCTGGCTGAAGGGGCTGTCTATTTAAGACAACATTGAGGATCCTTAGACCTGTGCTCTTAACCCCTTCTGGTGTGCTATATAGTCAGCTAAGGGTCCAGACAAGAGAATACTGGCTAGTATTCTAAAGAGCTTCGTCCAGCTGCTGCTACTGCATGGGATTTTGCTCAGCTTCTGCTGCTTTTAGACTGACAAATATTGGAGCAGTCTGCCATAACTGGCTTTACCCAGCTACTACTGCTACTAAGGGACTTTGCTCAAACCTGAAACTATTTTGTTGCTACTGCCAAGTAGACATCTGCTATCTGCTTTCAGGAAAGACTTCACCATAGCTTAACTGAAAGATCAGTTAGTTGTCCCGAGATGTGAATAGTTCTTTTTCTAGAGTCTCCTTCCCTATCCACATTCTCCAAAAATAAAACAACAAAAACAACAACCCCTAGACGGGTCATTGAAGACAACGAGTGGAAGTGTGTGTGCACCTGGCTGTGGGTCAAAAGCGGAGAAGACCTGGGCAGAATACCAGCAGCAACTACGAGGATAGCGCTAAACTGGATTACTAAAGGCTTACATGCATTGAAAAGCACACATTCTTTGCTTGCTCTTTAGTTGACACCAAAAAGTTGCTTCCCTTCCCCAAAAGAGGTAATGACATTTGAATGAGGTGTTGACATTTGAATGCTAACACTTCTCTGTATAGGCTTTACCCCTTCTGTCCTGAATAGGGATGAGCTCAGGCATGTTCACAGCTTAGTCCAAACCCACGTGAGCGAGTATGCCAGGAAGCTGTCACTATTTTGGGCCAATAATAAGAGGCTGAGGCATTTCCCACCCACAGTTGCATGTACAGTGCCTTGCAAAAGTATTCACCCCCTTGGCATTTTTCGTGTTTTGTTGCCTCACAATCTGGAATTAACATGGATTGTTTGAGGATTTGCATCATTTAATTTACAGAACATACCCACAACTTTGAAGATGTTTTTTTTTTTATTGTGAAGCAAACAACAAATAGGACAATGTGCATAACTATTCACCCCATAAAGTCAATACTTTGTAGAGCCACCTTTTGCGGCTATCACAGCTCCAAGTCGCTTTGGATAAGTCTCTATGAGCTTGCCACATCTTACGACTGGGATTTGGGACCACTGGGACCACTGCCCATTCCTCCTTGCAAAACTGCTCCAGCTCCTTCAAGTTGGATGGTTTGCTCTTGTGAACAGCAATCTTTAAGTCTGACCACAGATTTTCTAATGAATTGAGGTCTGGGCTTTGACTAGACCATTCCAACACAGTTACATGTTTCCCCTTAAACCACTCAAGTGTTGTTTTAGCAGTGTGTTTGGGGTCATTGTCCTGCTGGATATAGCACGATCCATATTTCCCTCAACCCTGACCAGTTTCCCAGTCCCAACTGCTGAAAAACATCCCCACAGCATGATGCTGCCACCACCATGTTTCACTGTTGGGATGGTGTTCTTTGGGTGATGTGATGTTTTGGGCTTGCGCCAGACATAGCGTTTTCTTTAATGGACAAAAAGTTCAATTTTAGTCTCATCAGACCAGAGCACCTTCCTCCATACATTTATGGAGTCTCCCGTATGCCTTTTTGCAAGCTCAAAATGTGCCATTTTGTTTTATGCTGAAAGTAATGGCTTTCTTCTGGCCACTCTGCCATAAAGCCCAACTCTATGGAGCGTACAGCTTATTGTCGTCCTATGTACAGATACTCCAGTCTCTGCTGTGGAACTCTGCAGCTCCTCCAGGCTTACCTTAGGTTTCTGTGCCGCCTCTCTGATTAATGCTCTCCTTGCCCAGTCCGTGAGTTTTGGTGTGCGGCAGGTTTGCTGTTGTGCCATGTTCTTTCCATTTGGTTATGATAGATTTGAGGGTGCTTCTAGGGATCATCAAAGATTTTGATTTTTTTTATAACCTAACCCTGACTTGTACTTCTCAACAACATGGTCCCTTACTTGTTTGGAGAATTCTTTGGTCTTCATGGCAGTGTTTGGTTAGTGGTGCCTCTTGTTTAGGTGTTGCAGCCTCAAGGGCCTTTTCAAAAAGGTGTGTATATGTAATGACAGATTGCACACAGGTGGGCATCATTTCACTAATTATATGACTTCTGAAGGTAATTGGTTGCACCAGAGCTTTTAATGGGCTTCATAACAAAGGGGGTAAATACATACGCACATGCCAATTATCAGTTTTTTATTTCTGAAAAATAGTTTTATGTATATATTTTTCTAATTTTACATCACCAGCTTAGACTATTGTGTTCTGATCCATCACATATAATTCAAATAAAAAAAAAGGCTGTAATGTAACAAAATAGGTAAAAAAACCAAGGAGGTGAATACTTTTGCAGGGCACTGTATATGCATTTTATAAATAAGAATGCAGGGCAGAGAATGCTCTGGCTGCAGACCCCAGTACAGGTGAAGGCTTCCTGGTGGGCTCACCCACGTGAATTTGCACTAAGACCTGAACATGCTTGAACTCAACACTAGTCCTGAACCATGCTACATGATAAGAAAGAAAAAAAAATAGCGAATGCTGAATATTGGTCTGTTAAAACGACTTTAAGACATTCTGAGTCTTAATTAAATATAGCTAAATATAGGTAAATATGATGTATTCCCTGATGATTTAAGCTGTGCTTGCCTTGTTTTGTTGTGTTGTGTTTATTTCAAGTCCCACATGAAATAACCTAAATAATTTTAAGTAATTACAAGGGTTCTTCAAAAAGTTTCCGCACTTTTTTAAAATATATAAATGTCTTTTGAAGATCCCTTGTATAAATTATTTTGGTACATTTATTGCAAAATAACCAAAAATGGTCTTTACTGCAGCAGCAATCACCATTTAGGTTGTGCAGTGGCACTTTACAATTCGCCCTTCATCACCCGTGTGCCCTGACCCTCAAAGATGGTTGCTTTTCCTGCACTTGTGTTCACAGCAGAAGCTAACTGTCCCTTTATTTAGAAAATGGAAAACACATGGCAAGTACAACCCAATATATAGAATATATACAATATTGCACTTGAATATTCATATTTACTATTTTTGCCCGAAAGAAAAAAAAAAAAAGAAAAAATGGAAAAGAAATGTGCTAGGCTTAGTAAGAGAAAGCTCAGAAGATTTTGCAAATATAGTGTGAGGTATACTCAGAATGATAAATGTTCATTTGGTAAATAATTATTTTATAAAACTAGTTAAAAATACGAAACTATGTATACATTTTAAAAGGTAACGGTAAAATAATGTGCAAAAATCACCATGGTTTCCTTTAATTTTATCAACAGAAAATGTTACTAAAGGTGTGGAACTTTTTTCTAAAGTTTTCTGTTTGGGATTTCGTCAGCTTTACTGTACTTTTGCTGATGGTTTTCCCAAAGTTTGTAAAATAGAAACCCAGGACTTGGTGCTTTAGCTAATTTTTTTTTACTTTTTAAAGATTAAATATGTACTCATCTTATGTGTTTCAGTGATAATATGCTTCAGATGCCTTGGCAAAAATGTAGAACAAAAAGGTATGTATCCTTTGGTCTTCTTGTTTTGAACAAAAATGCCAATGATAGTGATATTGCTATTGGTGGAATAATTATTGGTGGAAACTGGTGGACTCAAACTGGTTGGTACTTGCCCAGTTTGGTTCCCTCTACATCTGCTTGTTTCAGTTCATCCGTTTGTGTCAGCCAATGTTACTCAGTGATCATCATTACCACCTGCTTGCTACATTTGCTTAACTGGGCACTGAGCTATATGGTCACATAAAGCTTATACTTTTGTACTAGAAAGTGGTTTATTATTACTATGTTAGTTTCTCAACAGCAGCTTATAGTTTTGTTTTGTTTGGTCCCTTGTTGAGCCATTTAGCCTCCATAAATGAGGAAATCTACAAATTGCCTTGGTTGGATCATACACAAGGTTTAGCACTCTCTCCCCTTCTCCATATGACCAAACACAAAGCACTGGCACTATAACATGAGAGGCAAGGGAGTGGGTGACATGTTCGTGCAGTGTTAGGATGCCCTGAGTATTTTCTTCACTCTCAGTGGCTGAACCTGGTGGCAAGGAGTGAAGGTAAAGTATGCACTGCTGAGGAGGAATGGGCATAAATCATACCTGTTGCTTTGACTTGCATTAACAAAGAACAGATTTGCTTTTAATTGTTACTTCACCCTCTCCACTCTTACATTCCCTGCTGTACTTACCTCCAAGAATGTTGAGTTGTCAAAGCCCATGCGGCTGGTGCAGTGGTCTGGGGATTTGAAATCTCTGCTCTTTTCTTCTCTGTGCGGAGCTTCCAGGACGGACCAGAATGATTCTTTTCCAATAATTTTTATTAAGGAAGTTTAGACAAGGTAATAAAGTACAAATACGTACAATTAAGTGTCAAGCGATGGTGTCATCAATAACAGAACCAACTCATCCTAGTAGTACCACATCTAAGCAGTATAGAAGTGGTAGTCCCCAACTAACTGCACCCTAAGGACCCGCTCTGGTCCATCCCAGAAGTTCTGCATGGAGAGGAGGGAGAAGAGCAGGGATTTCAAATCCATGAATCACTGGACCAGCTGCATGGGCACAGACAGCTCAGCATCCCCAGAAGTAGGTACAGTGTGGAAAGGAAGGGTTCGGGTATAGGACGTTAGTTCACTTTTACATGACTGTTGTATAACAGATGTGATTTTCCCAATTACCTGAACCCCAACCTCTTAACCTTATTCTAAACAATTAATGTTATAAAAGGCCATAGCAGCCTACTTTATTAACAAATATATATCTCTTTAAATAAAATAAAGAACATAACAAAAACATCTGTTATTCAAAATTCCACATCTATCTAGCGTTGGTCTTTGCAGGAGATTCGTAAACATCTGTAACATAACAATATTGCACTGCGGCCCTTCTCTTAATGTAATAATAGGCCTCAAGCCGACAAGCTGGCTCAGAGACAACCAATGACCGCAGAGCCCCCATTAACACTTCCCGTCTAACCTCCGTTAGCCGGAAACCACCATCAGGACCCATATCAATGAGAGTTCCCGAAATCCTCCTTGTGCCATATCTTCCTTCCCCTGCAAACACCAAAACGCCCGCCACAGCACCTAAAGGTAACACCCTTACCCTTGGGTGCCCCTCCACACCCAAGGAGCTCTCTGGATACCGTCTTGCAAGCCCAATGCCCATAGATCAATACCCACATTGTTTAAATGAACACCATCTCTCCTCAGGTACCTCCAAGTCTCTAACTCTAACTCCATATGCCTAATGGCCAAACCCCCATTCCTCACCATGAACTTACTTATTTCCCTGTTAATCTTCCTCCGCGCCCTATTAACACCTTCTACCGACCTGGCCATCCTCCATGTTGTCCTAGCCACCATGTCCGACCAGACGATGACCATCTTCTGAAAATCCTGCATTAATCGCCAAACATCAAATTTGATGTCCCGTGAGACGTCTACCATAGATCTCACCCCCAGATCATTGCCCCCTAAATGCAGAACTAAGACATCAGGCGCCCTGTCCCTAAGCGCGTAGCGGTGTATCTCAGAAACCAACCTACCCCACATCATGCCCGGGACTCCGAACCACTTGATGCAGGCCTCCTGCCTAGTAAAACCCAACTGCCTACCTTCATATCATATCTCCCCTCCTGGCCCCCCAGCACACAAAGGAATGGCCCATTATCCAGACCAGCCCTGTCTCCGAACCTGTAATTAGAAGATAACAAAACAATACCATGACCTCCAATATACTGTAACCTATACATTCAAACTGAAAATTTTTCCAACTCAAACATTTTACAAACCCACCACTAGGTGGGGCCTAACATATCTAGAACCTACGCGATTCCCACCGCCCAACGCGTTTTACCGCCACTGCATCCATCCCATTTCTAGCCGCGTCTGTCGCAGCCCCTATCCGAAAAGAATGAGACGAAAATTCCTTCTCCACCAAACCCAAGGCCCTTAAACATTTTTTAAATACAGACACAAATTGATAACGTGATAAAGGGACCCCATCCAAATGCACCAAAAAGGACCTCCCTACCTTCGGACGGATACCCATAAACCCCTTAATTGCCTCCACCGGGCACAATGACGAGCCCGGCACCGGAAAAACATGCACCAACCTCCCTTTTCCAATTTGATCAGTCTTTGATCTTTGGAAAAACAACAACAAACCTTCACCTTCACACCCCACCTCTTGATTCCCAATCCCCCCCAACACTTTCTTGGACAGACTAACCAACTCCTCTATCCTAAATGCCCCGAAAAATGCCAGCAAAAATGCCGCCTTGAACATGGTAAACTCATAGTCCGAAGAACAAACCCCCCAATTGCGTTATCATACCTATCAAAATCTCAAAAGTTATCGGTCTCCTGGCGTCCGTACGAACCACCGATCGCCGATAACCTTTAAGCGCCTGCCTTACCCAAAAGTCCTTGGTGAAGTCAGGTTGGCACTGCAATTTAAACAGGAACGCTAAACCCGCTAACTTCTTATGCAATGCCGATGCAGACACTCCCTCCTCCATCAGCCTTGCAATATAATACAAAACCAGGAGACCCACTGTACCACCAACCGACTCTTCCCCCACCCCTTGCACAAATGCCAGCCACTCCCGCCATACTTTCGAGTATGCTGCCCATGTCGCCTCACTTACCGATTTCCTGATTCATCCAGCGACGAGGCCAACGCTATCCCCCACAACCAATCGGGACAAGGCGCCCCTTGCTGCTCCGCCTCCGGCGCCAACTCTCGGAACCTGTCCCACTGGAAGTGAGACAATGCATCAGCGATAACATTCTGGACACCCGGGAGGTGTACTGCATGAATGAAAGCATTCAGTTGTAAACATCGCAAAACCAAGTGTTGCAGCAACCTAATGACTGGCGGAGAAGATGCAGTAATCCTATTGATCACCTGCACCACACCCAAATTGTCCCCATGAAAGCGCACCTTCCGGTCCTTAAACGCCGCTCCCCACAATTCCACCACTAGCACCACCGGAAACAGTTCCAGAAGCACTAAGTTCTTTGTAAAACCCGCTTCAAACCATGCCTGTGGCCATGGACCTGCGCTCCACTGCCCCTGAAAGAATGCCCCATAACCCGTGGAACCGGCTGCATCCGTAAACAGTTCGATGTCAAAATTGCTAACCGGTCCTGACATCCATAGCGCCCGTCCGTTAAAGGACTCCAAGAAGGTATGCCATACCCTCAAGTCTGCCCTATGCTCCTGTCCCAATCGTACGTAGTATCTGGGGGACTTAATGCCAGCTGTACTTGCTGCAAGCCTGCGGCAGAATACCCTCCCCATTGGCAAAATTCGACACGCAAAATTCAGCTTCCCCAGTAGCGATTGCAGCCCCCGAAGCTGAACTTTGCGCAATCCAATCATACCTACAATTTCCTTTTTGAGATCCTCCAACTTATCCTCTGGTAACCTGCATTCCATAGCCACCAGTCCAGGACAATGCCCAGGAAAATGATGACCGTACTAGGTCCCTCAGTCTTCTCGGGTGCCAATGGATTGCCAAACCTATCTGCTATGTGTTCCAACATTGCCAGGAGCACCGCGTAGATTCTGGAAGAAGCTGGTCCTATGCAAAGGAAATCATCCAAATAATGAATGACCGAATTCATGCCTGACACATCCCGCACCACCCATTCCACGAAAGAGCTGAATTGCTCAAATAACGCACAAGATATGGAGCAGCCCATCATCAAGCATTGGTCAACGTAAAATTGGTCATTCTAATGGCATCCCAGCAACCGGAAACTATCTGGGTGAACCGGCAGTAGCCGAAAAGCTGACTCCACGTCCGCTTTAGCCATCAATGCTCCCTTGCCGTAACGCCGCACCCACCCCACCGCAGCATCAAATGATGTGTAAGAAACCGAGCAAGCTGCTTGATCAATTGCGTCATTAACCGATCCTCCTTTTGGAAAAGACAGGTGATGAATGAGCCTGAACTTGTTATGCTCCTTCTTGGGCACCACCCCAAATGGGTATACAACCAAATCAGCAAAAGGGGGTGACGTAAATGGGCCCCCCATTCTCCCCAAAGCAACCTCTTTATGTAGTTTCTCCGAAACCACCTCCGGATGTTGCATGGCTGACCTCAAATTGGGCGGAACAGGGGGAATGATCCCCAAAGAACACGGAATCCTAAAACCCACCGTAAACTCCGACTCTAACAACTGCGCCGCCTCCCTATCCGGATACCTACCGAGAAACGGCCGCATTCTGTCCACCATCACTGGAGTCCTCCCTCTTGTTTCTAGCCTCCCCAGCGCGACCTTTTCATTGTTTGAAACATCTGGACGCCGGATGAGACCCTCCAGACCCGGAACATTCGTGCTTGTATCGGCACGTAGCTCCAAATTTACAGGTCCCTATGTTGTAGTGCCAACAAACCCCTTTCTTGTTTCCGGCTGATTGTGCCTGGACCGAAGGTCCACCGCCCCCCCCTGAAAAAACTGGCTAAGGGCCCTCGCTGACGTCATCAGGCGCATCCACAGGCTGATGTCCTTATGGTCCCATCTCAGCTCCGGCCGCACCGCTCTCCGTTGACGAAACTGCGCATCATACCTCAGCCATCCTGTACCACCGTAGACTCTATATGCCTCCCCTATCACGTCCTGGTAACAGAAAAGCGCCGAACAATGTTCGGGGCTCTTCTCCCCTATGACACTAGCCATGATTGCGAACGCTTGCATCCAGTTAGTAAACGTCCTGGGGATTAACCGGTACCTCCTTTTTTCTTCATCCTCCTTTTTCGAATCTTCCGGTTTAACCCTATCCAGGTTAAACTTCTCTAATGGTAGCAAGGAAAAAAATTTCGACATACTCACCTTTCCACAGTTTTTCACGCACCTCCTGTTTCAGATGAGTTCCCAACGGTCCTTCATAACAAACATAGACTTCACATTTTGCAGCATCACCCAACCTGATAATGTCCTGCCTCCCCTCAGCCCCTTTTTCCGTCCCTTGCGGGGAACTACTCACTGTTGTTGCCTAAGCAGGTACCCAGACTGCAATCGCAGCCACTGGCACCACTGAGTTCCCTCCAGCCGCACTGGCATCAACAGCACCCCCAACCGGCGAGACCCATGCCGACGTTGGCCCAACAGCGCCTCTTTCAGCATTTTCAAACTTTTGTACCAATTCCTTTATCCCCGCCAAAAAGCCCAATAACCCAGCAGCCCCACTAGATGTGGGCACACTCCCCGCATTTTTGTCAGTCGCAACTAAACTACCATCCACCCCCACAGAAACAGACACTCCCACATTAGGTATGGATAAAGGCAACTTACCTGGCTGCACAGGCATGGACCCATCAGCCGACCGTCCGTTCTCCTCCGACCGCACACTCTCATCCAGGGGACCCGCCTCCTCTTATGACCCAGACTGTTCTCCTGGGGACCGCTGCTCCATTACCGCCTCCTTCTCAGGAGAAAAGCCCACCAGGCGAAACTGCCCTGGTTACCGTTAGAGCTGCCGATATTCGTCCTTGCCTCCGCGCAGCATGGCCTGTTTCCGATTTTTTGACAGCCTTGCGATCACCAGTGTAGGTCTCTTCAGTCCCGCTGGCCTCCGCTCTCCCGGGCGCCAATCCTGAATGCCGCCCCCGATCGATCCTCCCCCGGTCCCCTGCCGCTGTGTTGGAAGGCCCAGGAACCGCCGCCATTGCCTTCTGGGCTGGATGTCCTGGCTCCTGTGACTTTCTCCTGGGTGCGGGGACGGGGCGCTCACACTCTCCCTCCACCTAGTAGGCCGTGCCGCCGCCATCAGGCCCTGTTGCTGTGCCCTCCCAGATCCCCCCTGTAGTCCTGGATTCAAAACTGGGCTCCCCCTGGCCACCACAGCCATACGTTTTGCCGCCGGATCCGCCAGGGTCCCAGTATCACTACCCCCCGCTCGCCGCTGCTGTCCCGCATGACGGTCTGGGGAGAACCACTCTGGTGGTCTGGACCTCCGTCCCGGCGTACCTGGAAATGGCTCAGGGGATTGTAGGACAGACCCCAATGTGTCCTGCAGCCATGATGCCCCTCGCATCGCCGCCTCTTCCCGCAGCTGGGCCAGAATCCTCTCTACCTCAGCCATGCTGTGCTCTCAGGAACTTTCCCCCACGCTTGTGATGACTCATCTGGGTGGGGACATTATTTAACACCTCTATGACCCCTCCCCCTCGGCACCAAACATTCCACCCTTTTTTCCTGTTACCATCTCCCTGTTAACCCTGTCATGTCAGCCCTACGCCTATGTATTTCTTACTTTGCTCCGGGCTTTTCTGTTCTTCTCCAAGGCTGAACTAACACTTTAAGTAACACTCATTTATATACCCCTAAAGCTGTATATTACCAATAAATGCATGTTATAGTTTGATTGTACATCTCATTTATAAATACCTAAATGTAATGTGAGGGCAGCCCAAAGATTCGACTCAATTTGTATCCATTCTAATGGTGTGTCCTTAACTTGTGCAATGTGTGGAGTGCACATGAGTCCTAAGGGGGATGGGGCCCACTCTGTGCAGTTTCACCTAAACACAGTCTGTTAGTTGTAAACCTGCTCCTTATTGCATGCTGCCACCATTCCTCTCACTGCTACACATTTCATTCATTCTTTTTTTTTACATAGGGGTTGATTTACTAAAGGCAAATACACTGTGCAGTTTGCAAAGTGCAGTTGCACTCTACAAGTGCAGTTGCTCCAGAGCTTAGTAAATGAGGTCAAGCTAAACTTTGCAAAGAATACCCAATCACATGCAAGGAAAATTAAAAAAAAAAAACAGTATTTTTGCTTGCACATGATTGGATTGTTATAGTCAGCAGAGCTTCTGCTCATTTACTAAGCTCTGGTGCAACTGCACTTTGCAAAGTGCACAGTTTATTTGACTTTAGTAAATCAACCCCATAGTGTCTCTCCCTTTCTGATAACTCCTCTGATATTGCTACTGTTGCACAAGCTCAGCTTTATACAGTTATAAATATTCCTCTCATAATATGCTTTTCATCTAGTTCCATATTTTCTCCATAATTTCCACTGTCTATCTTTACACATTTCTCCAGTCCCCCTTCTACTTTTGTCACTAGTTCATTCCTTATATGTCCTCAAGTGCACAATGCTCCACTACAGCCAAATCCGCTCATTTAACTCTAACCCCTTATAACAAGCCTCATGCAGCCCGTCATTCTTTAGTTCTAATGCATCCCATTATGCTTCACAGCTCCAACCCAGTCTCAGTTTAAAGCTGGCCATACACGTTGATCAGTGTGTGGCAGTCCCTGCGTAAAAGAAGTCAAATATTTGATTCACTTCTGTCGCAGAGACATGTTGGAAATGTTTTTTCAATCAGTGACTGCAGCCACTGATCAATGTATTTTTACTGTGGCACAATACAATGTTCCAGGAGATGTGATTTCTCCATCCACACAAATGTAGTGGATTTAGTTTTTTTTTTTTCCGTTCAGACTGTTGGCCGAAAAAAAAAAAACAACTTAAAATGTGAGGTTAGTTTAGGGCTCCCTTTATAATTTTATCCTAATTGTATCACAAATCATGGTTCATAGTCATTTTGTCCTTGTTTTTTATCTTCTTTTCTATTTTTATCGATTTTAATCACTTAAGCCCAAGGAAGGTTTTACCCCCTTGACTAGGCCATTTTTTGCGCTACGGCACTGCTTTATTTTGACAATTGACAAACGACTGACAATTGCACGGTTGTACGACACTGTACCCAAACAAAATTGGTATCCTTTTTCCCAACAAATAGAGCTTTCTTTTGGGGGTATTTAATCACCTCTGCGGTTTTTATTTTTTGCACTATAAACAAAAAAAAAAAAAAGCGACAATTTTGAAAAAAAAAAAAAAAATTTTTACTTTCTGCTATAATACACATCCAATAAATTTTTTTTTTAAATCTAATTTATTCATCAGTTTAGGCCAGTATGTATTCTGCCTCATATTTTTGGTAAAATAAATCCCAATAAGTGTATATTGGCTGGTTTGCGCAAAAGTTATAGCGTCTACAAACTATGGAATATTTTTATGGAATTTGTATTTATTTTTTTTTTTACTAGTGATGGCGGCGATCGGCGATTTTTAGTGGGACTACGACATTGCGATGGACAAATCGGACACCCAACTGACACTTTTGACACTTTTTTGGAGACCAGTGACACTAATACAGTGATCAGTGCTAAAAATATGCACTGTTACTGTACTAACTGACACTGGCAGGGAAGGGATTAACACCTGGGGAGATCGAAGGGTTAAGTGTGTCCCTAGGGGGTGCTTGCTAACTGTGTGGGGATTGCTCTGACTGGGAGAACAGAGAGATCTGGGTTCCTGCTTAGCAGAACAGCGACCTGCTTTGTTTACTTAGGCAGGTCGCTAGTCTGCCTCTCTGGGGAATGATCGTGTGTGGCCGGCAGACATCGCGTCCGCCGGACCCACTGATTGGCTCCCCCTCTGTCCAATCAATGCAGGTACGTCGTTATAGGTAGCCGGGCCGCCTTGCCACGGTAAATGTGTGGAAGGCGATCCGGCAGTAGTTAAAGTGGCATTAAAGACATTTTTAAATGAGATGCTTATAGTAAGACTTACATTTACTTGCTATTCTCCTTACATATTTCTCCTCACTTCTTTCTCTGCTAACTGTACCCTGAACACACTGGCCAACTTTAGGTAACCACAGACCTATGAAGTCTCTGAAGTTGGTGTGTGCTCCCATTTAGAACTACAACCTTACATGCAGCTACTCCCAGCGCTGAACAGACAGGCAGAATGGGAGGGGCACAGAGTCTAAGCCACGCCTCTCCTCCTCCTCCACAGTGTTGATTGACAGCAGCTCTTAAATCAGAATGGCTTTTTGGCTCTGTGTCCCTCTCAGGAATGGCTGCATTCAAAGATGTGGGCACAAACTGCAGACTCCAGGTAGACATCCCGCAGCTGGGGCACGGTTAGCAAAGCAAGAAGAGAGAAGACGTTTTTAAAAAGATAAACACAAGCATGTAAGTCCTACTAGAAGCATCTCAACAAGAAGTATTTCTAAAAATACTACTTTGAGGTTCCTTGCCAAGACTAGATAATGAGAGCTTGCTAAAAGAATCAATTTAATTTGAATCCAATAAAATTGTTTGGACTATGGGGGTTATGTACGAAAGGCAAATCCATTTTGCACTACAAGTGCAAACTACAAGTGCAAAGTGCACTTGAAATTGCACTGAAAGTGCACTTGGAGGTGCAGTCTCTGTAAATCTGAGGGGTAGATCTGAAATGAGGGGAAGCTCTGCTGATTTTATCATCCAATCATGTGCAAGCTAAAATGTTGTTTTTTTATTTTTCTTGTATGTCCCCCTCAGATTTACAGCGACTTCACTTCCAAGTGCACTTTCAGTGCAATTTCAAGTGCACTTTGTAGTGCACAGTGGATTTGCCCTTAGTAAATGACCCCCTATATCTATTAAATAGTCCTTTTAACCACTTGCCGACCGCCTCACGCATATATACGTGAGCAGAGCGGCACGGGCAGGCAAAATCACGTACCTGGTACGTGATTGCCTTCCCGCGGGCGGGGGGTCCGATCGGACCCCCCCCCCGGTGCCAGCGGCGGTCGGCATTTGTCTAGGAGCGATCAGAGATGAGGGGGAGGCCATCCGATCGTGCCCCCCCCCTCGCGATCGCTCCCAGCCAATGAGAAACATCCCCTGCCTCTGTATAGTACACAGAGGCAGAGGATGTGATGTCATCTCTCCTCGGCTGGCCAGTTTCCGTTCCAGCACCGAGGAGAGAAGACATGTAAGTGCACCAACACACACACACAACACAGTAGAACATGCCAGGCACACTAAACACCCCCGATCCCCCCCCGATCGCCCCCCGATCCCCCCCAATCACCCCCCCCCCGTCACAAACTGACACCAAGCAGGTTTTTTTGTTTTGTTTTGTTTTTTTCCTGATTACTGCATAGTGTCAGTTTGTGACAGTTAGCAGTGGTAGGACAGTTAGTATTACCCCCCTGTAGGTCTAGGATACCCCCCTAACCCCCCCTAATAAAGTTTTAACCCCTTGATCACCCCCTGTCACCAGTGTCGCTAAGCGATCATTTTTCTGATCGCTGTATTAGTGTCGCTGGTGACGCTAGTTAGGAACGTAAATATTTAGGTTCGCTGTCAGCGTTTTATAGCGACAGGGACCCCCATATACTACCTAATAAATGTTTTAACCCCTTGATTGCCCCCTAGTTAACCCTTTCACCACTGATCACCGTATAACTGTTACGGGTGACGCTGGTTAGTTCGTTTATTTTTTTTAGTGTCAGGGCACCCGCCGTTTATTACCGAATAAAGGTTTAGCCCCCTGATCGCCCGGCGGTGATATGCGTCGCCCCAGGCAGCGTCAGATTAGCGCCAGTACCGCGAACACCCACGCACGCACCGTACACGCACCGTACACCTCCCTTAGTGGTATAGTATCTGAACGCATCAATATCTGATCCGATCAGATCTATACTAGCGTCCCCAGCAGTTTAGGGTTCCCAAAAACGCAGTGTTAGCGGGATCAGCCCAGATACCTGCTAGCACCTGCGTTTTGCCCCTCCGCCCAGCCCACCCAAGTGCAGTATCGATCGATCACTGTCACTTACAAAACACTAAACGCATAACTGCAGCGTTCGCAGAGTCAGGCCTGATCCCTGCGATCGCTAACAGTTTTTTTGGTAGCATTTTGGTGAACTGGCAAGCACCAGCCCCAAGCAGCGTCAGATTAGCGCCAGTACCACTAACACCCACGCACGCACCGTACACCTCCCTTAGTGGTATAGTATCTGATCGGATCAATATCTGATCCGATCAGATCTATACTAGAGTCCCCAGCAGTTTAGGGTTCCCAAAAACGCAGTGTTAGTGGGATCAGCCCAGATACCTGTTAGCACCTGCGTTTTGCCCCTCCGCCCGGCCCAGCCCACCCAAGTGCAGTATCGATCGATCACTGTCACTTTTTTTTGTAGCGTTTTGGTGAACTGGAAAGCGCCAGCGGCCTAGTACACCCCGGTCGTAGTCACACCAGCACTGCAGTAACACTTGGTGACGTGGCGAGTCCCATAAGTGCAGTTCAAGCTGGTGAGGTGGCAAGCACAAGTAGTGTCCCGCTGCCACCAAGAAGACAAACACAGGCCCGTCGTGCCCATAATGCCCTTCCTGCTGCATTCGCCAATCCTAATTGGGAACCCACCACTTCTGCAGCGCCCGTATTTCCCCCATTCACATCCCCAACCAAATGCAGTCGGCTGCATGAGAGGCATTTATATGTCCTCCCGAGTACCCCTACCCAACGAACCCCCCCAAAAAAGATGTGTCTGCAGCAAACGCGGATATAGGCGTGACACCCGCTATTATTGTCCCTCCTGTCCTGATAATCCTGGTCTTTGCATTGGTGAATGTTTTGAACGCTACCATTCACTAGTTGAGTATTAGCGTAGGGTACAGCATTGCACAGACTAGGCACACTTTCACAGGGTCTCCCAAGATGCCATCACATTTTGAGAGACCCGAACCTGGAACCGGTTACAGTTATAAAAGTTACAGTTACAAAAAAAAAGTGTAAAAAAAAAAAAAAAAACCACAAACAAAAATAAAAAAAAATAGTTGTCGTTGTATTGTTCTCTCTCTCTCTATTCTCTCTCTGGTGTTCTGCTCTTTTTTACTGTATTCTATTCTGCAATGTTTTATTGTTATTATGTTTTATCATGTTTGCTTTTCAGGTATGCAATTTTTTATACTTTACCGTTTACTGTGCTTTATTGTTAACCATTTTTTTGTCTTCGGGTACGTCATTCACGACTTTGAGTGGTTATACCAGAATGATGCCTGCAGGTTTAGGTATCATCTTGGTATCATTCTTTTCAGCCAGCGGTCGGCTATCATGTAAAAGCAATCCTAGCGGCTAATTAGCCTCTAGACTGCTTTTACAAGCAGTGGGAGGGAATGCCCCCCCCCCCCACCGTCTTCTGTGTTTTTCTCTGGCTCTCCTGTCTCAACAGGGAACCTGAGAATGCAGCCGGTGATTCAGCCAGCTGACCATAGAGCTGATCAGAGACCAGAGTGGCTCCAAACATCTCTATGGCCTAAGAAACCGGAAGCTACGAGCATTTTAGGACTTAGATTTCGCCGGATGTAAACAGCGCCATTGGGAAATTGGGAAAGCATTTTATCACACCGATCTTGGTGTGGTCAGATGCTTTGAGGGCAGAGGAGAAATCTAGGGTCTAATAGACCCCAATTTTTTCAAAAAAGAGTACCTGTCACTACCTATTGCTATCATAGGGGATATTTACATTCCCTGAGATAACAATAAAAATGATTTAAAAAAAAATATGAAAGGAACAGTTTAAAAATAAGATAAAAAAGCAAAAAAATAATAAAGAAAAAAAAAAAAAAAAAAAAAAAAAAGCACCCCTGTCCCCCCTGCTCTCACGTTAAGGCGAACGCAAGCGTCGGTCTGGCGTCAAATGTAAACAGCAATTGCACCATGCATGTGAGGTATCACCGCGAAGGTCAGATCGAGGGCAGTAATTTTAGCAGTAGACCTCCTCTGTAAATCTAAAGTGGTAACCTGTAAAGGCTTTTAAAGGCTTTTAAAAATGTATTAATTTTGTTGCCACTGCACGTTTGTGCGCAATTGTAAAGCATGTCATGTTTGGTATCCATGTACTCGGCCTAAGATCATCTTTTTTATTTCATCAAACATTTGGGCAATATAGTGTGTTTTAGTGCATTAAAATTTAAAAAAGTGTGTTTTTTCCACAAAAAATGCGTTTGAAAAATCGCTGCGCAATTACTGTGTGAAACAAAAAAATGAAACACCCACCATTTTAATCTGTAGGGCATTTGCTTTAAAATAATATATAATGTTTGGGGGTTCAAAGTAATTTTCTTGCAAAAAAAAATAATTTTTTCATGTAATCAAAAAGTGTCAGAAAGGGCTTTGTCTTCAAGTGGTTAGAAGAGTGGGTGATGTGTGACGTAAGCTTCTAAATGTTGTGCATAAAATGCCAGGACAGTTCAAACCCCCCCAAATGACCCCATTTTGGAAAGTAGACACCCCAAGCTATTTGCTGAGAGGCATGTCGAGTCCATGGAATATTTTATATTGTGACACAAGTTGCGGGAAAGAGACAAATTTTTTTTTTTTTTTTTGCACAAAGTTGTCACTAAATGTTATATTGCTCAAACATGCCATGGGGATTTGTGAAATTACAGTCCAAAATAAATTCTGTTGCTTCTCCTGAGTACGGGGATACCACATGTGTGGGACTTTTTGGGAGCCTAGCCGCGTACGGGACCCCGAAAACCAAGAACCGCCTTCAGGCTTTCTAAGGCCGTAAATTTTTGATTTCACTCTTCACTGCCTATCACAGTTTCGGAGGCCATGGAAAGCCCAGGTGGCACAAAACCCCCCCAAATGACCCCATTTTGGAAAGTAGACACCCCAAGCTATTTGCTGAGAGGTATAGTGAGTATTTTGCAGACCTCACTTTTTGTCACAAGGTTTTGAAAATTGAAAAAAGAAAAAAAAAAAATTTTTTTTCTGGTCTTTCTTCATTTTCAAAAACAAATGAGAGCTGCAAAATACTCACCATGCCTCTCAGCAAATAGCTTGGGGTGTCTACTTTCCAAAATGGGGTCATTTGGGGGGAGGTTGTGCCATCTTGGCATTTTATGGCCTTCAAAACTGTGATAGGTAGTGAGGAGTGAAATCAAAAATGTATGCCCTTAGAAATCCTGAAGGTGGTGCTGGGTTTTCGGGGCCCCGTACGCAGCTAGGCTCCCAAAAAGTGCCACACATGTGGTATCCCCGTACTCAGGAGAAGCAGCTGAATGTATTTTGAGGTGCAATTCCACATATGCCCATGGCCTATGTGAGCAATATATCATTTAGTGACAACTTTTTGTAAATTTTTTTTTTTTTTTTTGTCATTATTCAATCACTTGGGACAAAAAAAATAAATATTCAATGGGCTCAACATGCCTCTCAGCAATTTCCTTGGGGTGTCTACTTTCCAAAATGGGGTCATTTGGGGGGGGTTTGTACTGCCCTGCCATTTTAGCACCTCAAGAAATGACATAGGCAGTCATAAACTAAAAGCTGTGTAAATTCCAGAAAATGTACCCTAGTTTGTAGACTCTATAACTTTTGCGCAAACCAATAAATATACGCTTATTGACATTTTTTTTACCAAAGACATGTGGCCGAATACATTTTGGCCTAAATGTATGACTAAAACTTAGTTTATTGGATTTTTTTTATAACAAAAAGTAGAAAATATCATTTTTTTTCAAAATTTTCAGTCTTTTTCCGTTTATAGCGCAAAAAATAAAAACGGCAGAGGTGATCAAATGCCATCAAAAGAAAGCTCTATTTGTGGGAAGAAAAGGACGCAAATTTCGTTTGGGTACAGCATTGCATGACCGCGCAATTAGCAGTTAAAGCGACGCAGTGCCGAATTGTAAAAAGTGCTCTGGTCGGGAAGGGGGTAAATCCTTCCGGGGCTGAAGTGGTTAAGGAGACTGTAAAGTGAGATTATAATGGGTATTGTAAGCTTTAAACTAAAGAGGTTATCAGAGAATTTCCATGTAATCTCAGCCTGCCCTGTTATATAACTGGATGTCAGTGAGTTCTGATAAGGGTCCCTCAGAACAAGTAAAAGAAGCAGAGTGAAAGCAAAATCAGAAAGTTTTTTTAAGTGCATGGATTAAGCCTTTAAAGTAGTTGATTTTTGTTGGGGGTATTATTTATCCACAGATTATGTCTACCATTTCCTTATGTGGAAACATTTCCTTCCACTTAAGGACCGCCCCACGTACATATACTGTGGCTGGGCGGCCCTTAAGAGCAAAATCACATGCCTTTGAGTGATTCCGATCGCGCCAGAAAACCCAGCGATCATTCGTAGAGAGGAAGAACGGCAGTCTGCCTTTTGTAAACAAGGCAGGTCGCCATTCTGCTAGTTAAAAAGCTGCTAAGCAGGAACACAGATCTCTGTCTTTTTCCAGTTAAGTCATCTCCCACACAGTTAGAAAACACTCCCAGGGAACGCCGTTAACCCTTTGATCACCTTGATATTAACCCCTTCCCTGTCATTTATACAGTGACAGTGCATTTTTTTAGTACTGATCACTGTATTGGTGTCAATGGTCTTCAAAAAAACTGTCACTTAGCATCAGATTTGTCCACTGCAATGTCGTAGTCCGGCTAAAAATCGATGATCACCACCATTACTAGTTAAAACAATAAAAAAAAATTAAAAGTCCATAAATCTATCCCAAAGTTTGTAGAAGCTATAACTTTTGCGCAAACCAATCAATATATGCTTATTGGGATTTTTTTACCAAAAACATGTAGCAGAATACATATTGGCTTAAACGGATACATTTTTTTTACATTTTTTTTTTTTATTGGATGTGTTTTAAAGAAAAAAAGTAAAAAATATTGTTTTTTTTTTTCCAAAATTGTAGGTCTGATTTTGTTTATAGCGCAAAAAATAAAAACCACAGAGGTGATCAAATACCACGAAAAGAAAGCTCTATTTGTGGGAAAAAAAAGACATCAATTTTATTTGGGTACAGCGCCATACGACCACGCAATTGTCAGTGCAGTGCAGTGCCGTATCACAAAAATGGCCTGGTCAGGAAGGGGGTAAAATCTTTCGGAGCTAAAGTGGTTAAAATAATGTAATTCTTCATCAAGATGTCTTGCTAAGCTAAATTTCTAAGTAGAAAAAAGTATATATTTTCTTATGTGAGATTCTTTCACTATTAATATCAAACACAAGATATGTCCTATCTTTATATACTTTAGATACTCCTCACTAAATGTATATTTTGTTAAATTCACAGATATGGAAACAGCACCAATGCTAACATTATTACCAAGTCACCCTTGGTACTTAACCTCCCTGGCGGTATGATTATTTCGGATTTTAGGTGCTGAAAGCGGTACAATTATTTTGCATGGAAATTTGGCATTTTATATTGTAGGTCTGTAAATCTTAACAATAACACACTTAAATCTGTCCAAACCAGAGTCTAGTAGATATCCCGGGTATGATAAAGTTTGAAACACAAAAACATAAATTATAATATAATAAATAAAAATAAATAATTAAAAAAAATAGTAATAAAATAAATTTCCCCACAATTCACTATCGCTCAATTCTGCAAGTGTTCTAATTTACTATCGCTGTTTTCTAGCTGGTCTAAAGCCACTTTTGACGTAAAGGGACACTTTTTGGTTGCTATGGACAATCTCCAGTTTCCAGGCAGAAAGAACAGTGTATATCATGTAAAACTGCATGCAGGGCATGGGCCAAAGCACTGGGGACAAAAGGGATGTGAAATCATTTCATACAGTACTGTAATCTGTAAGATTACAGTACTGTATGTGTTATGATTTTGACAGTTTTTTGAATTTGCCGCCAGGCTCCGCCCCCGTGCGTCGCGCCGCTCGCAGGGAACGGAGCCTGGCACGGAGAGGCTTCGGAGGAGGACGGAGCCCTCGGACACTGCGGGGGACATCGCAGGATCCCGGGGACAAGGTAAGTAACGCCGCCCCAGGATCCTGCAATGCGATCCCGAGTGTGGCTCGGGGTTACCGCTAATGGTACTGAATTTTAACCCCGAGCCACACTCAGGAAAACCGCCAGGGAGGCTACAGGGAGAATCTGTCACAATAAACTGCTCGGTTCCAAACAAATCAAAGAAACAGTGCTTCAAGTTTTTTAAGGATTTTATTTCAATCAGCACACAAAACAGTTCAACTTTCGACATCCAAAGCCTTGAAAATTCTGATGGTGGTTTGTATAGTTGTGAAACATTGCAAAACAATTCCATCTCTACAAGAAGCAACAAGAGACCAATCCATGTGTATGGTAAATTATTACTTTAACCATTTTTACTATTGTTGTGTTAAGGGTATACTCAATTGTTCTTATACACACTTGAAACACTTTCTTTTTTTACGTTCAGTGGTTATCACTGCCAGCTAAAGTGCATGAAGAAAAAAAGACAGTCTTTTCCTGCAGTAAGCTATGATTGTACCTGTCACCGTGTCAAACTTGCATTCACTTGCTAGAAAACCATTTAAGTGTCAAATTGTGTGCTACAGTTTTTTTGGCTCTACATGTAAGTGTGTATGACCCCCGAAATTCAATAACCGGGTCCCTCTACCTGTCTAGAGGCTAACCTGTTTCCAGTCTCAGTAGCTTGCCAACAAACCCAGTCTCTAGTCCAGGAGTCTTTTTTTTACTGTTGCAGAACTCAAGGCAAAATGCAGACACAGATGTAGTACCCTGATGTTTAGGCAGGGTTGCTAACAAATTTAGTGCGCCAGTTGGTAATTATCCTGGTTAATTGATAGAAGATCCACTGATTCCTCCCTAAATTCTGGAATTACTGCACCCTTTCTCTTCTGTCACTAGGTGGCATTATGGCTGGATGCCATTAGAATGACAGGGGCTTAGCAAGGTCAGATCATGAATGGATGGGGTGTCTCAGCCATTGGGGTTTCTTTAGTCCCTTGGCCTGCTGGGAGAGCCTGTTTATTTGGGTGGAGTCAGGTGATCGGGGTTCTGTGCCACCTGGACAGCTGTCTGGGTGGACGTGTGTGTTATGTTGCCCCAGGTTGCTAGGCCAGAAGCCTGAGGTCTAACCCGGGGACACCTGACTGCTAGGCTGCCTGAGGCCTATTCAGGAGCATTAGAAGCAGCGTAGGGTTGGGACTGCAGGTGTCAAACCGAGTTGCAAATGTTCAGCTGGACGGGGAACCAGTTGTGGTCGGAGATGGAGAGGAAGCTGTCGCCACTAAGGGACCATCCACCTTATTACCGGAGACTACTGTGAGTAAGCTGAAGCAAGTACCTGAGCAGTCTTCTCACCAGCCACGGACAGTGAAGAAGTGGGAAAGTATCAGTAAGTTCCAAGCCAGGGACCCAGCAGGATATCAAGGGTGATGCTTGAGGAGTATACAGCAGGATAGCTGTGGAAGAGCTCAGGGGATCCAGTGACGACTGGGATCTGGAAGTCTAGTGGGAGACTGGAAGCTCAGTGAGTGAAGTTCTACAATGGAATACTGTGAGATAAGTACTGGACAGTTCTGTGTTACCAAGAGTTATGTACAACTACCGTTAGTGACTGTTGCAAGATTAGTTGCCATAGGAGACAGCGGTCCTACCTATACAGAAGTGTTATCCGGCTGGAGGCCTTCTACTGTATAGCTGTCTACCTATAGAAGTCACTCTACAAGAAAGGATGTTAGCTCTCCCCAACCCTTGAGGTCACCATTAGGCCTCTGGGGCCCTGAGACCTTGCTACACAATAAAAACTCAGACAGCTTCCCCAAAAAAATCCCAGCAGTACCAGGCCCTTTAGAAGCAGCCATAAAGTAAGACTGACAATGAGGGGACAGCTAAATAAACTTATGACTCTATGAGAGCAGTCAAAGCCTCTATGTAGCTCCATATGGCATCTTGCCCTTAATCAGAAAGTTCCACAATACCTGGAGATGTAGGAGATAAGTCCTTCTCACAAGGTCCAGGTGGCAGCAATTTCCTGAAACACTCACCAGTGAGGGATCCCTTCTCCAGCCCAGCGTCAACATGTGTCTCTTCCTCAGGAACCCAACCCATATCCACATGCTAGATCCAAGCACAGGTAGCAGCTTCCCATACACACATGACTCTTTCTAGGGAAAGCCCTAGGGGAGAAAGAGCCCTTGCCAGCTATAGCCACTCCCAAGCCATATCTTTTGGGACAGCCCCCCCAGGGATTGGCTAGGTTGGATTAATATTGATTAATATTGATAACTCCAGTGGTTGTTCGTCCTACTCATTTTGCTGGAACATTCTTTCACCAACAGGCAGGAGTAATCAGTTGGTGGTAAACAATAACAGACATCTCAGATTTTTATTTTTATATTTCCTGCTACTACCATGACCTACCACCGAAAAACAAAAAAACAACCCCAAATAAATTCTCTTACTCCTGATGATTGCAGCGATATTACATTCATGTACAGTATCTCACAAAAGTGAGTACACCCCTCACATTTCTGTAAATATTTTATTATATCTTTTCACGTACCAACACTGAAGAAATTACACTTTGCTACAATGTAAAGTAGAGAGTGTACAGCTTGTATAACAGTGTAAATTTGCTGTCCCCTCAAAATATCTCAACACACAGCCATTAATGTCTAAACCGCTGGCAACCTTAGTGAGTACACCCCTAAGTGAAAATGTCCAAATTGAGCCCAAAGTGTCAATATTTTGTGTGGACACTATTATTTTCCAGCATTGCCTTAACCCTCTTGGGCATGGAGTTCACCAGAGCTTCACAGGTTGCCACTGGAGTCATCTTCTACTCCCCCATGATGACATCACGGAGCTGGTGGATGTTAGAGACCCCCAGCTTCTTTAGCAAGGCAGTGGTCGTCTCTGAGGTGTGTTTGGCGTCATTATCATGTTGGAATACTGTCCTGCATCCCAGTCTCCGAAGGGAGGGGATCATGCTCGACTTCAGTATGTCACAGTACATGTTGGCATTCATGGTTCCCTCAATGAACTGTAGCTCCCCAGTGTCGGCAGCACTCATGCAGGCCCAGACCATGACACTCCCACCACCATGCTTGACTGTAGGCAAGACACACTTGTCTTTGTACTCCTCATCTGGTTGCCACCACACACACTTGACACCATCTGAACCAAATACGTTTATCTTGGTCTCATCAGACCACAGGACATGGTTCCAGTAATCCATGTCCTTAGTCTGCTTGACTTCAGCACACTGTTTGCCAGCTTTTTTGTGCATCATCATTAGAAGAGGCTTCCTTCTGGGATGACAGCCATGCAGACCAATTTGATGCAGTGTGCCGCGTATGGTCTGAGCACTGATAGGCTGACCCTGACCCCCCACCCCTTCAACCTCTGCAGCAATATTGGCTGCACTCATACGTCTATTTCCCAAAGACAACCTCTGGATATGACGCTGAGCATGTGCACTTAACTTTTTTGGTCAACCATGGTGAGGCCTGCTCTGAGTGGAACCTGTCCTTTTAAACCGCTGTATGGTCTTGGCCACCGTGCTGCAGCTCAGTTTCAGGGTCTTGGCAATCTTCTTATAGCTTAGGCCATCTTCATGTAGAGCAACAATTTGTTTTTTCAGTTCCTCAGAGAGTTCTTTGCCATGAGGTACCATGTTGAACTTCCAGTGACCAATAAGAGAGAGGTAGAGCAATAATACCAAATTTAACACACCTGCTCCCCATTCACACCTGAGACCTTGTAACTCTAACGAGTTACATGACACCGGGGAGGGAAAATGGATAATTGGGCCCAATTTTGACATTTTCTCTTAGGGGTGTACTCACTTTTGTTGCCAGAGGTTTAGACATTAATGGCTGTGTGTTGAGTTATTTTGAGGGGACAGCAAATTTACACTGTTATACAAGCTGTACACTCACTACTTTACATTGTAGCAAAGTGTAATTTCTTCAGTGTTATCACATGAAAAGATATAATAAAATATTTACAAAAATGTGGTGTATGAGGGGTGTGGTAAATTAGGGGTGTACTCACTTATGTGACATACTGTATGTTATATGTTGTTTGTACCTGTAGTAGGGCCCAGAAACAAAAGGTGCACATTTTGCTTTTTTTATTCTACCTGAAACACGCTGACACTGACTAACTGGCATTGATACTAAATTAAAAAAATGCTTTTTTTATTTTTTATTTGTTTTAATACACGGACCCTGACATTGACTCTGACCTAACCTTGACCCCCAACTCCAACCCTTACACTGTCCTAGATCGAACCCTGATCTAGCTGTTCTATCTTTACTCCTTATTTATTTTTTCCAATTTTTTCCTCTAGAAAGGAGAAAAATATACAATGGGGTTCAGTTACTAAAACTACTGAGTGAAAAATCTGGTGCAGCTCTGCATATAAATCAGTCCGCTTCCATTTTTTTTTTTTTTTTATTTGTCAAAGCTTAAAGCGGACCTTCGGTCATTTTTTCATCTTTCCATCTATTAAATCTTCTGCCCTTGTTGTTTTAACTTTGGATAGTAAAACATTTTTTTCTGCCAGTAAATACCTTATACAGCACACTTCCTGTTTCTTGTCTGGTAAAAAGCCTAGGCTTATGACATCATGCACAGCTCTCTCTCTCATCCTCGAGTTTGCCAGGAAGGGAGGGGGGATGAGTCATAAAAGGGCCAATGAGAGCTGTGGCTCTGCAGAGCTGGAGGTGTGCCTCTGTGCATCTGTTAAAATGGTTGCAGCCAGACTCAGTGGAGGGAGATTTCTGCAGCATATTTGGCAAGTACAGAATCACAGTATATATAAAATAATATGCAAAGTGGTTAGAGGGAAGCTTCAGAATGGCAAAGATGTTTTTATTACAAATAGGGGTGCAACGGATCAAAAAACTCACAGATCGGATCGTTCCTCGGATCAGAGTCATGGATTGGATCATTTTTCGGATCAGCAAAAAAAAAAAAAAAAAAAGACAAGACAAATCTTGTTACACCCACCGGAGTTTTAGATTTCACAGTTATTTTCAACACAAAACGGAGCTTATATGCTTAAATACAGTATTTGTAAATCCGACAGACTGTTTAGATGTTAAATTTTAAAAGCAGCAGCAAACCTGCTGACCTTACATGGTTGTGAATGTGACAGAACACCTCTGATTTTCACGTTTAACATTTAGTTAAATGTGAAAATCAGAGGTGTTCTGTCACATTCGCAATCATGTAATGTCAGTAGGTTTGCTGCTGCTTTTAAAATTTAACATCTAAACAGTCCGTCAGATTTACAAATACTGTATTAAAGCATATAAGCTCCGTTTTGTGTTGAAAATAACTGTGAAATTTAAAACTCCGGTGGGTGTAACAAGATGTCCGTGTGACCCCTTCTCACTCTATCATTACTGTGCAGGAGTGTGGGGTGTAGCAAGATGGCGGCGACAAAACGTCACTTCCTGACAAGACAGCGGCTGCCGCCGAGTGTACCAAGATGGCCGCCGCTCCGGAGCTAGGCCGAAAGCCACGGCCTTTCCTATGGCCGAGGCAGTGGAGCGCTCCGCGGATCGCGTGATGTGCCGATCCAAACAGGTTGACCCATTCAGGTCAGGGATCGTGACGATCCGTTGCACCCCTAATTACAAATTATGTGAGCAGACTGCAGTTCCCCTTTTAATTTAACACGCTGAAGTTTTAAGCTGATTGGCTAGCATACACAACTGCACCATATTTTGCATTCTCCAATTTTAATAAATCAGCCCTAATGCATCTTCTTCTACATTCAAGAGGAGAAAAAACAAATGAGCAGGCCGTACAGTAACTGACCACTGTAGAGCATGATCCCCTCCCTTCGTAGACTGGGCCACAGGTCAGTATTCCAACATGATAACGACCCCAAACACACCTCCAAGATGACCACTGCCTTTCTAAAGGACCTGAGGGTAAAGGTGATGGACTGGCCAAGCATGTGTAGCACCCTGAGGTTTAGGCAGGGTTGCTAATAGATTTACCTGCCAGGTATAGTTGCCTTGGCCAATTGATAGGAGATCAATTGATTCCACCCTAATTCTGGAATTGCTGCACTTCTCTCTTCTGTCACTAGATGGCCGGGTATCTGGTGGCATTAGATAAGACAAGGGCATTGCAAACAGATTAGGGATCGATAGGGTATCTTAATGGGCAGTGATCTTCTTGGGTCCCTTTGCCTGCTGGGAAATCCTATTTATTTGGGTGAGGTCAGGTGATCGGGGTTCTGTGCCACTTAGATGGCTGTCTGGGTGGATGTGTGCTGTGATGCCCCGGGCTGCTAGGCCAGAGCCTGAGGCCTATCCCTGGGACATCTGGCTTCTAGGCTGTCTGAGGGCCTATCCAGAAGCAAGAGAGCAGCGTAGGGTTGGGACTGCAGCTTGCAGTACAACGAGAAGTGGCGGTTCTGCCTACCAGAGAACCTGTTGTGGTCGGAGGTAGAAGGGAAGCTGTGAACACTAAGGGACCATCTATCTTATTACCAGGGACCACAGTGAGTAGCTGAAGCAAGTACCAGAGCAGTATTCTCAACAACCAGGGACAGTGAACAATTGGTAAACTTCAACAGGTGTCAAGCCAGGGTCCCAGCCAGTGGAGATGACGCTTGCAAAGCAGCCTTGTGTGTCAAGCCAGGGACCGAGCAGGCCAGTGGGGTGACGCTTGAGGAGTATCCTGAATGCCAAGCTAGGGACCTAGCAGGGACATGGGGGTGACGCTTGAGGAAGATACTCAGTGAGAAGTTTGGAAGAGCTTAGGAGATCCAGTGGCAGTGGATCAGCATGTCTAGTGAGAGAGACTGGGAGCTCAGTTGAGTGAAGATCTTCAAGAGGAGATTGTAGAGGAAGTGAAAGAGTTCATTGTAACCTTTGTTGTTGCCATAGGAGACAGCGTGTCTACACATGCAAATGTGGTGTCCGGCTGGGTGCCTTTCCATGCATGACTGTCTACCTATAGAAGTCTCGGAGTCTGCAAATTAACATTGAAACTACTTAAGGGTGTCCTGGTCCTAAACCCTCTCTCCCACAGTTCAGTTTAAGACACAACAAATCTCTTTGCATTCAAGACATGTTTGGCGCCCATGAATCTACCTTGCACTACACCTACCATGCCTTGAAAACTCACTCTACACAGAAGGATGTCAACTATCCCTAACACTGGAGGTTCTCATTAGTCCAAAGGGGACCCTGGATTTGGCTACACATGTCTCCCAAAAAACACAAAAAATAACAAACAGTGTGATATAGACACACACCCTAAAGAGTTGTACTACAAAAATGTTTATTCGCTGAAAAAATAGCAAAATACAGATAACATCAATACTAAAATCCCTAAGTCCCTAACGAATCCCTAAATAGGGTTAACTACTAATGATACAAACAATTCCCCAGAAAATTATATATAGGTGATTCAAAAATCTCTAAAGATGATGAAGGGGATAAATGCAGTGGGTATATCCCTCCCTCCGCCAATATATAATACACCCCCTATGAGCACCTAACAATACCCCAACACATGTCGGTCTGTATGTGATAGCCATAGATCTCCAGCTAATGATGGTTCATCTGTGATGAAGATAGTGATTCCTCCTCCAAAGCAGGTTTATCAATATATATCAGGCTGATTGAAGAGCCAATAGAGTAATAAAGTCCATAGTCCCAGTGTCTGTTCTCCGTGGTAAAATAATCAATTAGTCTCCATGTTGAGATCAGTCATGCTGATAAATTCAGGTGTATGTATCAAATTCAGGTGATGTATCATTAAGTTCATCAAATTCATCAGGTTCCGGCTCAGTCCTTCAAGCCCATCATAGGGTGTTAGCCCAGGTAGAGGGGCAAAAAACGGGAGTGTCCATCCCAGCATAAAGAGCTTAAAAGCTTACGTGTTTCATTTCTTTATTTGCGGAACTTTGTCAAATCAAGGAATGAAATAGGGTTTAGGTCTCCCGACCTAAACCCTATTTAGCATCTGTGGGGCACCCTCAAATGGAAGGTGGAGGAGTACAAGGTCTTTAACATCCACCAGCTCCATGTTGTCGTCATGGAGGAGTGGAAGAGGACTCCAGTGGCAACCTGTGAAGCTCTGGTGAACTCCATGCCCAAGAGGGTTAAGGCAGTGCTGGAAAATAATGGTGGCCACACAAAATATTGAAAATTTGGACATTTTCACTTAGGGGTGTACTCAATTTTTTTGCCAGCAGTTTAGACATTAATGGCTGTGTGTTGAGTTATTTTGAGGGGACAGGAAATTTACACTGTTATAAAAGCTGCACACTCACTACTTTACATTGTAGCAAAGTGTCATTTCTTCAGTGTTGTCAGATGAAAAGATATAATAATATATTTACAAAAATGTGAGGGGTGTACTCACTTTGTATATATATATATATATATATATATATATGATTGTATTCTGTCTGTATATATACACAAATACATTTTTTTGAGATTTATAGGCCATAAAAGGTCTTTATTTGTATTATGAATTTATAATATTTTCTTATTCACTTATAGTGATACCAGGGACATATCATTAAATCAGTGGGCCCATGTGTAGGATCTCAAGTGGGCCCCCCTGATGGGGTAAAAAAACTGTGGCGCATTAAGTGCGCGACGGCGAGAAGTGGGTGTGGTTTAAACTGCGCTAAATATTGGGCATGGCTTAAAAGGGGTGTGGCTTAAGAGAGTCTGAGACTACTTACATAATGCAGAGAGAGAGATAAATGGGGAGAGAGAGATAAAGGGAGAAATAGAGAGATAAAGAGAGAAGTAGAGAGAAAGAGAGAGAAATAGAGAGATAACGAGAGAAATAGAGAGAAAAAGAGAGCGAGAGAAAGGAGGGGGAGAGAAAGGAGGGGGAGAGAAAGGAGGGGGAAAGGGCGGGGGAAGAGAGAGAGAGAGAAAGGGGGAGAGAGAGAGATAAAGAAAAAGAGATAAAGGGAAAGATAAAGAGAGAAAGGGGGAGAGAGATAAAGTGAGGAGTCTGCAGCCTGCCTTGTTTCCTTTACCAAGCTAGTAGCCTAGCAATGCCTACCTAGTCTAGGTGAAGCACGGTGTGTCTGTGTCAGACTCGGCTTTCCTGCAGGTGGATAGTTCAGTGGCGTAGTGTGGGTTGTCAGTGCCCAGGGCAAAGCAAGTAATTTGCGCCCTCTAAAGCCTGGTGCCCACCATTGTTTTATTTTATTTTTTTCGTTCAACCTAGCTGGCTGAACGAAAAAAAACCTAAAGAGCTCAGGAAGAGCCACTGCACTAAAAATCTGATGTTAGTACAGCAATCTTCCCGCTGAGCTATTGTGTTCTGACAGGGGGACTATCCCCACACCAGAACACACCAGTCAGTGCTCTCAGCCATTGGCTGAAAGCGCTGAATGGATGTCTGTTGGCAGACCTTTTCCAGTCATGCCTCTTCGACAGAAGCTGGATGAATGGTTGGCTTCTGTCAGACTGGCTGGTGTACACACACGTTGAATGTCAGATTTTTTTTATTGAATTGGTCGATGCTGCCCAACACTCGGCCTGTGTGTATGGGGCTTTACCCGTGGACTTTTAGCACTTTCTTGTGGAAACATGAGGGTTCCTCCGCTGGCAGCCTGAGCCTCTGCTTGGCTACCCGCAGCCTTTTATTGTTGGTTGAATCTGAGATATCTGTTTGACTACAATACTCAGATATATCTTCTCACATTCAACCAATAAGAAAAGGCTGCAGGCAGTGATCTGAGTTCAGGCTATAAATAACGAGGAACCTTATATACAGCAGAGCAGTGAGTTAATAATAACCCTGACCTAAGGTAGGTGGAATTAAAGAAAAGATACTTGGGGAGGGGATGGGTGTCCCTTCTTTACTAATTTTTTTACCCCCTTGTCTGGAGCCATTGGGGGTACTGGGTCTCTGGCTGTGAAAGTAGAGGACTGGAGCCTTAATAATCCAGAGCAGCCAGCCATTAACCCCTATGTAATTTACAGTATGTAGGCGTTATTGGCTGGCTGGTCAGCTGCAATGGATTACTAAGGGCTCTTTCTTATTCACAGTCTTAGCCTATTATTGGCAGTCTTCTGCTATTGGTTGAGGCTGAGACAGCTTTTTGACTACAGTAGTCAAAGAGCCATCTCAGATTCAACCAATAATAAAAGGCTGCAGGCAGCCAATCAGAGACTCGAGCTGTGAATAATGAGGAGCCCTTAATAACCGGTACTAATGATGTTAGGTTGGGGTTACTGGCTTGCTGTTCAGCTGTAACAAGGAGACCCCCCACCACCAAGGGGGCAGGAGGGGTAAAAGATGGGGGCAATAAGGATCATTACCTCACCACCCATACAAGGTGCATCTTAGCCCTCCTCCTGTGTCTTCCCAGCCAGGCAGAAAATATGGTGCAGAAACAGCAGCCTCTGTACTTATACATGGGGCACTCTGTGTAGTCCTGAGTGCTGTGATCAGATTCCCTCCCTCCTGGCCTTCTCCACAGACAACAATGGGGTGGTCTGGGGCATTGGACCAAACACATGCTGGCGGAACTAATGACTGCCCCCCTGTTCGCTGGCTAGTTCACTCCAGACATTCCACATATTGCAACAACTCCTGGGCTGTTCTCCCACGCAGCAAAGCCCCGCCCTCGGAATTTATAGAGTGCGGGCGCAGCACTGCAAACCATATCACTCCGCCAGGCACCAGTTGTAATGGAGTGGGCGGCCCCAGGTGGATCTAAAGAGGATGCATCGGCAAATGCGTCTGGCGCCGCCACTCTTCTTGTAGGGGAGGGGGGATAAAGTCCCAAATTTCCTGGCCTGTATGCCCACTTGGGACCCTAAAAATTGAGCATGATCTCCCCCCCCCCACTGTATGTATGCAGAATGTGAAAGGGCACAGTGGGCCCCTATGGACTTGGGGGCCTGTGTGCACCGCACATCCTACACACATGCATGATACGCCACTGAGTGATACTGTACATAAAGTCTTACAAAGTCTCCTGAGGCTTTAGTCCTGGCGAAACATGTAAAGCTGAAACTTTTGTACTATGACCGTATGAAATTGTTCATGTTGGCTTTAATATATAACTTTTTATGATGTGACATGGAAATTTATAGATAGGCAACTCCTATCCTCATATTGATTAGTGGTTCCAAATTATTAATAATTACTGAAGTTGGGAACAGACACAAAAGATACACTCCACATCTTTCCAAATAACTGTTCTGCTTTATTATGACGCAATTGAAGGTTTTTATACACATGATAAAGTAGGTATCACATTAAAATTACAATTGTACGTTTATGGTAACAAGGGGTGTAACATAAATAGACTAATTATAATCAGGACTCGAAAAAATGCAAACATATAACAAAAACATTATTAGTGCCGTGTGCACAGTGAGGGCAGTGTGCAATGCATTCAAAATAGAATACAATTATATACCGAACTTACAAATTTCCTTTACAGATGTTTACTAAAATTTTTTTTTTTTATATATTTGTCTCTAGTTTGAATAATATGCACCTGAAAACTCCCATTCCCTACTTCTCTGAAATTAATTTGGGGACATATTGCATGTCAAGTAATTGTAAGTCAAAATATCACAGTCCAGAAAACTGAAAAATGTCCTGGTAATGGAGTAATACAGGCTGGTACTCAAGTGGTTAAACAAAAGTCTGCAGTTCTGAATCTTCATGAGTCCTGAATCTATATGTGCTGTATCTTTAGTATGTTGCATGTTGACTAGCTATCTTTTGCTTTTGTTTGCTACAGCCCTACCACCACCACCCATAGCTTCACTGGAGCCATCACAAGATATGTATATGGCTGGAAAGCCTGTTGGTATGACATGTTCTACCTTCAGAGGCCATGAACAAAACATACTCAGATTTTACAAGAATGGGCAGAAAATCTTTTCATTGGAGTCCTGCACAGGAAATGCAACCTTTCACATAGATACCTCTCTACCAGGGTCAGGTGGGAACTATAGCTGTGATTATCAGACAAAGAGGCGTGGAACCTGGATTAGTTCTATCACACGTAATGTGTTTGTCAACATATTAGGCAAGTTTCTGTGGTATTAGATAAAGCAACACTAGTTGATTATCAAAGATTGCATGTAATGTTTCCATTATTTTAAATAGGTGTGTCCACTACTCTAAACTGTTTAGTACACATAATTTCCATATTCTAAACAGCTAGTGGATTGTTTCTGTAGTGGTAATCCTGTAGGGGCTGCTAAGTGGTGTGGTCCCTCCGTTACCCTGCCCAGCCAGGCACACAGTTATTCACCCTCAGGCAGAAAACCAGTCCTTGAACTTTTGTTTTTTATTTATATTGAGGGAATTTAACTTGGATGGGGATTGGATACTCATGAGATGCCCAATTGATTCCAGAAAAGATATATGGAACCAACTATATACACCTCCGGTATATACAACTTCCTCCAGCACTTTACTTGACTCTTGATCTCACTCTTCAGGACCAGCTAGCACTGATAGATAGGCCTGACACTGGCTCAGCCAGAAAATTGAAAAAAACAGTCACCGTAAAAACAGCTCCTAAAATCCTAAAAGCCGCTGGACACTAAAGGCAAATATATAAACCCTTTTAGAACTTGACAAAAACAAACAGTGCAGCACTGGTAAATAATCTAAAAACTAGAAATATGAATGTCCATATGAAATTCTGTTAAGAAGAAAGTGGATATAGATGTAATAGGAAGGCAAAAGCATCTGCGGTGGTAAAGGGTGCTTCATGCAAACTCTGAAGTGCTCCTTATTGCGTGCTCACACCACTTGCTATCCCCAAACCGCTCACCTTACGAAATGGACCCCTGAACTAACAGGTAGGTCACACAGGCATTCACCACAACTGGTGGTTAGGGTTAGGATCTTGGATGGAAAGCCGGGCTCCTCTTTAAGATAGTCTGCACTCAGTAACTTTGAATGTTTTTGTCCGTAGTAACATGCAATATAAAAAATAATATAGTGCACTCTGTATAGCTAAAAACGTATTCCTTTATTCTAAAAGACAGGTACTCACATTGGTGGCACTATAACCTAGTGCTAGGATATTAGGTGTATACACATCAGTGGTAACAGAAATCGATAAGGTGGCTGCAGTGATGTCTGGGGATGCTCCTGCACGCGTATCGTCCAACGGGACTTCCTCAGCGGTGACCGTACCTGTCTTTTAGAATAAAGAAATACATTTTTAGCTATACAGAGTGCACTATATTATTTTTTATATTGCATGTTACTACGGACGAAAACATTCAAAGTTACTGAGTGCAGACTATGTTAAAGAGGTGCCCGGCTTTCCATCCAAGAGCCTAACCCTAACCACAAGTTGTGGTGAATGCCTGTGTGACCTACCTGTTAGTTCAAGGGTCCATTTCGTAAGGTGAGCGGTTTGGCTAGCAAGTGGTGTGAGCACGCAATAAGGAGCACTTCAGAGTTTGCATGAAGCACCCTTTACCACTGCAGATGTTTTTGCCTTCCTATTACATCTATATCCACTTTCTTCTTAACAGAATTTCATATGCACATTAATATTTCTAGCTTTTAGATTATTTACCAGCGCTGCACTGTTTGTCATTGACTGGCTCAGCCAGACCTAAAGCAGATGCCCTTTACAGGCAGGGGCTGCAGGCCCCTATAGTGTAGCAAAAAGTAGGTAGTCCCAATGCTAGCTGTCTACGGCGCTCCTGATCCCAGTACCACATCTTCAGGCCCTGCCAGCCCTCCTGGCTGCAGCTGCCTCTATCCACTGCCCTTGCCACCACAGTCCACTCCACTGGCTCTGCACCCATTCCAGACTGCAATCTTCCAGTCCTCTCAGGTGTTCCTCCCAGTCCTCCTGACTGTGTGTCATTCATAGCCCTCTTGGCTGCGACCTGTTGATCCTCCTTGGCTGTGACCTGTTGAGACTTGCCTGGCAGTGCTTTCACCTGCTTTTTCTCTCCTTGCTCCCGTGCCTCCTGTCCAGGACACCTCCACATGTTCTCAGAGGGCCCCGTTCGTACCCGAGCCAAGCCCCAAGGTCCCCCCCCCACAAACACACTGGGGAGCTCCCTCAAAGGCCACAACAGCCTAGCACTCCATTTACATCATCCACCCCAAACAACTCCTCCCAGCTGGGCTGACCCTGGGTATTTAAGGAGGCCTGCCCCCTGTCAATCCAAGTTGGGGATTGGTCAGGGCTCCTCAGAATACCCAAGGCAGCTCCACCTCTCCTCTCCTCCTTCCTTTCCACAAGATTCTAGAACATTCTGGAAAGAAGTGGGAGGTCTGGGTGATGCTGCCTGTGAGTCACCCAGCTCTGCCTGAGTCACTCCCAACCCAGATCAAAACAAACCGGCCTGGCTACCAGCCAGGCCTGGAATTTACCTACACTAACAAAAGCCTAATCACTACCACTTCTAGCACACTAGAGGGTGCTACATTGCATTTATTTGGTAGCGGAAAGGACCTATTTTTGAAGAAGTCTTAAAAGGACTCCTCTTACAACTTTTAATTATGTTGTGGTTCTTAACCAACTTGGTCAGCCATTTTCTTCCAATTCACAAGACCATGATACTTTAATAGTGTGAAAAGAGACCCTAAGATAAGGTCTTTGTAGCTGTAGCTTGCATGTGAAAAAAAAAGTTCACATACTTAAGCAGGGTATACAGCTAGAGTTTTTTTCCTTTCAACCAGGGGGTTGAACGAAAAAATAAAAAGGTCTCAGATTCCTGCATCCACACAAGCAATGTGAAAGCAAGGATCTCCCTCGCTGTACTTCCTCCTTTTAGAAAATACTGATTGACTGCTGGTTTTCCAGCAGGCCTGTTAAGAGAAGCTGGTCATTAGAAGGCTAAACATGGATTGAAATTTGTCCTGAACTGGCTAAATTTTGATATGCATATAACCAGCTTTACAGTGTCCTCAAAAAGGTCAATATTAATCTAATAACAAGCTGTTTTCCCTAGCTTTGAAAAATAAATAATGTAATTTTTGCTGGTTTCAAATTAGAAAAAAACTTGGGTTGATTGCATCTTAAGAATTAAACTGTTCACAGCTTTATTAAATGGGGGAAAACACACTATAAATTTAAATCTTAGAAATTAGCAAAAAGTGGAGAGAAATGTTGGCAGGGAGGGTTTAGTTCCTCTTTAATTGTGTAGCACCCTTTAGTGTACTATTAGTGTGAGTACAGGCAAATCTATGTTTTGTGGCTTATGTTAAAATGAGTCCTTGAATCTGGGTGAAAATTTTACTACAGTTCAGGGCTGGATGACTCATACAGGCAGGTCTCTGGTGCCTCCCCCTGGAGGTTTTCCTGAAAGTTGGAGAACATTTTGGAAATCGGAGGGCAGAGGCCAGAAGGGTTGATCTGCATACTTAGGGGAGTTTGGCCAATCCCAAGGCAGTGGGCCTTGCATGGTGGCTAAGCCAGCCTTTAAATATGAATGAGTCCTGCTGGCAGTGGTCAAGCTGAGTCGGGTGGAAGATGGAGTGCTGAGGAGACTGTCGGTGGCCCTTGAGCAGAACCCCTGCTGGGGGAGGGGTGGGGGGGCTCTGCCTTGGGCTGAGGCTCGTCCTGGCCTAGGAGGATGCTGAAAGCATCTGGGTCTGAAGGGAATCTTGCCAGGGAAGCAGAGAGAGCAAAGAGGACAGTGTGAGCACAGCAGTACTTTCAGGTACTTGCAAACAAAAAGACTGTCTCATGTAACAAGCTTTTCTAGAAGTCAGTAGTGGGCTTGAATTTTTCCTTTCCTTTGCCTGGGAAATCTTCAGTAGCAGCCAAGTGAGCTAGTGAAGAAGCAGACAGGTGAGCTGGTAGTTCCTGCAGTAGGTGATACACTGTGGGGTTGTTTTACTAAAACTGGAGAGTGCAAATTCAGGGGAAGTTCTGCATAGAAACCAATCAGATTCCAGGTTTTATTGTCAAAGCCTAATTGAACATATAGAGAGGGGAGTTGGGACTTTAAATGAAGCACCCTCAGGTGCCTCCATCCCGATAATGAATCGAAAACAAATAGGGAGTTGGGACTTTAATTGAAGCAAATGGATAGTGGAGGTAGATATGCAATATAAAGATTTTTATTATTAAACAACATTAAAACACATGATTCATCATAGATATGTACAAGGAGCGTGCACAGGGCCTGAACATAATGTATGAAATAGTACATGCATAGTAACAAATGATCGAAGTAGTAGACATATTAATATAAATGGCAGTAGTCCCAGTGCTGGTGCATGCATTCACATGGCCTTTGACAACATCGATGACCAAACGCGTAAGGCAGAGCTACGCGATTACGTCACACGCGGAAGTGGAAGAGAGTGTGGAACGCAGCTGAGGCGCACGCCGCTCAGCTGATGGTGTTGGTATCCACGAGCTCTCTCTGCGCACACCACTATACGCAGTGTGACTGTTTTGCTTTGTCTGTTTTTAAGTTTATTTTATTTTTATTATTAGCCCGAGTTGGTGGGCAAATAACTTTTTAATAAAGTAGTTTTAAAAAACGTAATACACTACGGGAGCCCTGTTTTCCTTTCCTATATGGATGACTATAATATGGATGGACTTTGAGTCTGGAGCGGGAGTACCCAGAAATAACCTCATTGGAATCTAGGACGCCACACCAAGGTTCAATACTACATGCCTACTACCCCTGCAGGGGTGCAGGGAGCTGGTGAGTGGGGATCTTTGAGGGGGAGCACCGCAAGTCACTGGATATTAGGTGGTTGCCTGCACGAAAGTCACCAATTATAAAGAACACTGCTGGAACATTGTTGGAACATTGTTGGAACACCATACTTACACACTTTTTCGCTGGAACTTTTTATATATATTTTTTTGCTGGAATTGCATATATATTTTTTTGCTGAAATTGCATTTTTTTTTGCTGGAATTACCTATATATATACATATAATTTTATATTTTTTCACATGTGTATTTTGAGTCTCACACCCTTAAGATTTTTATATTGTTATTATTTTTTCACTAATTATCCATAATATATGGAGTATTGATTTATATTTAATACACCTCCCATCACCACCAAAAAGATTTTTGGATAGATGGAGGGTATTAAACATATGTTTTTTTGGTATATGAGTTCTCACCCTTTATGTAAGGATTAATAACTGGTTCACTACACAAACTGCAGAGGGGTTTCTTACAGATTAGACCCCTTTTCACACAAGAGGTGGGGACACATTCACGCACATAAGTATTCTTGTTGAGCGTTTGCTCTCAGTTGCACATTAGCACAATTTACCACAATAGATACCCCATTAGAGGTAGCGCCACTTACCCCTATCCCATAAATTCTCTATAAACATAGAGGAACAGTGTAAATGAATGTTTATAATATCGATACGTAAACCTTAACGTAAGGTACCCTATAAATGAGGGCAGACCTCGCACAGGGATGGCAGGGGAACACTGCCAGTCCCATATATCCACCTGCTTCCATCCCGGTATATAGAGAGGGGAGTTGGGACTTTAAATGAAGCACCCTCAGGTGCCTCCAATCTGATAATGAATCGAAAACAAATAGGAAGTTGGGACTTTAATTGAAGCAAATGGATAATGGAGGTATATATGCAATATAAAGATTTTTATTATTAAACAACATTAAAACACATGATTCATCATAGATATGTACAAGGAGCGTGCACAGGGCCTGAACATAATGTATGAAATAGTACATGCATAGCAACAAATGATTGAAGTAGTAGACATATTAATATAAATGGCAGCAGTCCCGGTGCTGGTGCATGCATTCACATGGTATGTGTACATTCATCAAAAAGTATATAAACAAATCATAGAGTAGGATGGTTGTAAATAAGTCAATATCAGTCCTTGTAGAGTGTGGCTGTAGCATCAAATAGCTTGACGCGTTTCGTGGGTTGTCCCACTCGTCAGGAGCGGATGCGATAAAGATACCTATGGAGTATATATAAACATATAATGAACCGTACTCTAGAAAAAGCTGTTGTATTACATTATAGATGTATAGAGATGGTTAACCAACCGCACTCACCCAATCAGACAGTAAAAGCAGTGCGGGGCAGCCAGCACAGGGTTAGCCGAGGACATAACTCTACCACGGGAGCTGAGGCGGCATAGTATAAAGGTGCAATGTCAGATGGTATGGGGCATAAAGGGTATAGCTGGTGTGTCCATATAATGAGAAGTAATAATGAGTATTCCATAAAGCAGGTGTATCTGGGAAAACAATATTAATTGTATGTAAAGTTATAGCAATAGTATGTTATAGGTGATGATAGTATTAATAATAGTGAACCCAGTGTAGTTCCAAAGGGAATAATAGTAAGATAGCGTGGTGTCCAGGAATTTCTAAAAAGCCTATGTCTGTGAATGGTGGATAATGACATAGATCTAAAAAGATATAGAGGACTAAAAAAATAATACCAAGTAAGAAACATAAGCAGAATATTGAGGTGAAGAACTGCACCACCAAAAGGGGCTGGAAAAAGAGGAGAAGTATGAGCCAAGAACAAGGCAAAGGAAGAGAAGAGAAGAAAACTCACCCCATCGCTGCATCACAGCACCACCAGCAAACAAAAGTAGCTGGCGTGCAATGGCCCCAGAGGGAGACTGGTCAAGCAGAGCAGCTCGCTTCAATGGGGTGTTGAATATATGCCGCCAACGCCACGCAGACGAGCCAATGGGAGGGGGAGAGAATACCACACCTGAACCGAGTAAGTACTCAGTAACAGGCGCGGGAACTCCCCCATGTAGATACTCGAGATGTTGTGGCTGAGCGTAGGCGCAATGACATCATGGCTGACGTCACATGCACAGCGCATCAGCCGTCACACGCAACGTGACGAGCGTGGCGCCGATGCGCAGAGGGGCACCCGCCCGATCCTCCCGAACACCAAGGGAGGAGGGGGAGAGGCCGCTGAGCGCATCGCAGCTATGATTTGTTTATATACTTTTTAATGAATGTACACATACCATGTGAATGCATGCACCAGCACCGGGACTACTGCCATTTATATTAATATGTCTACTACTTCGATCATTTGTTGCTATGCATGTGCTATTTCATACATTATGTTCAGGCCCTGTGCATGCTCCTTGTACATATCTATGATGAATCATGTGTTTTAATGTTGTTTAATAATAAAAATCTTTATATTGCATATATACCTCCACTATCCATTTGCTTCAATTAAAGTCCCAACTCCCTATTTGTTTTCGATTCATTATCGGGATGGAGGCACCTGAGGGTGCTTCATTTAAAGTCCCAACTCCCTCTCTATATACCGGGATGGAAGCAGTTGGATATATGGGACTGGCAGTATTCCCCTGCCATCCCTGTGCGAGGTCTGCCCTCATTTATAGGGTACCTTACGTTAAGGTTTACATATTGATATTATAAACATTCATTTACACTGTTCCTCTATGTTTATGCCTTTGAGTTTTGCATCTGGTATTCCTGTACATGCAGTGTTCCCTGTACTGGTTCGATGTTCCCACATGAATTGTACTTGTCATTATTCAGATATCCGACGCATTCTCCCTATCTAGCCAGTTCTATGCTTGTGTGGATGGTTTGGCACTTGGGTGTTGCTGTGGCCTTCCTTCATCGCGGGAGCTGCGATGCGCTCAGCGGCCCCTCCCCCTCCTCCCTTGGTGTTCAGGAGGATCAGGCGGGTGCCCCTCTTCGCATCGGCACCACGCTTGTCACGCTGCGTGTGACGGCTGATGTGCTGTGCGTGTGACGTCAGCCATGACGTCATTGCGCCTACGCTCAGCCACAACATCTCGAGTACCTACATGGGGGAGTTCCCGCGCCTGTTACTGAGTGCTTACTTGGTTCAGGTGCGGTATTCTCTCCCCCTCCCATTGGCTCGTCTGCGTGGCGTTGGCGGCATATATTCAACACCTCATTGAAGTGAGCTGTTCTGCTTGACCAGTCTCCCTCTGGGGCCATTGCACGCCAGCTACTTTTGTTTGCTGGTGGTGCTGTGATGCAGCGATGGGGTGAGTTTTATTTTCTTCTCTTCCTTTGCCTTGTTCTTGGCTCATACTTCTCCTCTTTTTCCAGCCCCTTTTGGTGGTGCAGTTCTTCACCTCAATATTCTGCCCATGTTTCCTACTTAGTATTATTTTTTCAGTCCTCTATATCTTTTTAGATCTATGTCATTATCCACCATTCACAGACATAGGCTTTTTAATAATTACTGGACACCACGCTATCTTACTATTATTCCCTTTGGAACTACACTGGGTTCACTATTATTAATACTATCATCACCTATAACATACTATTGCTATAACTATACATACAATTAATATTGTTTTCCCAGATACACCTGCTTTATGGAATACTCATTATTACTTCTCATTATATGGACACACCAGCTATACCCTTTACGCCCCATACCATCTGACATTGCACCTTTATACTATGCCGCCTCAGCTCCCATGGTAGAGTTATGTCCTCGGCTAACCCTGTGCCGGCTGCCCCGCACTGCTTTTACTGTCTGATTGGGTGAGTGCGGTTGGTTAACCATCTCTATACATCTATAATGTAATATAACAGCTTTTTCTAGAGTACGGTTCACTATATGTTTATATATACTCCATTAGGTATATTTATCGCATCCGCTCTTGATGAGTGGGACAACCCACGAAACGCGTCAAGCTATTTGATGCTACAGCCACACTCTACACGGACTGATATTGACTTATTTACAACCATCCTACTCTATGATTTGTTTATATACTTTTTGATGAATGTACACATACCATGTGAATGCATGCACCAGCACTGGGACTACTGCCATTTATATTAATATGTCTACTACTTCAATCATTTGTTGCTATGCATGCACTATTTCATACATTATGTTCAGGCCCTGTGCACGCTCCTTGTACATATCTATGATGAATCATGTGTTTTAATGTTGTTTAATAATAAAAATCTTTATATTGCATATATACCTCCACTATCCATTTGCTTCAATTAAAGTCCCAACTCCCTATTTGTTTTCAAGCCTAATTGAACAAGCTAAAATTAGAAGCTGATTGGCTAGCATACACTCTTCAGTACACAGGGCCGGCATTACCACTAGGCAAACAAGGCAGCCACCCAGGACGCACTTTCCCCTAGGGCGCAACCACAGCCTGTCACCTCCTCAGCGGTGGATGACACCACTGGAACCGCCGTTCCTTTCCGACACTCACACCGGTACACCTGCACACAGTGGGAGTGAGCATAGTTCCCAGCAGCGGACAAGGTCATTCACTGGGCAATGGAGTATCACTGCTAGCTGCAGCTGATGTTAGCCCAAAGCCCAGATTGCCGCCTGTCATCGCCCACCAGCATGGAGCCTGGGGTGGAGGAGTCAGTGTGGCCATTCTGCAGGAGAGTAGCGGAGGAGGAGAGGGAATGTCCACTACGGGGGACCTAGAAAAGGGCTGCAAGCCGAGATGGAGGAGTTCAGGTGTGCGGTGAAGAAGCAGCTGGAGGACATGCTGCGCCTGGTGAGGTCCCTCTCCCAGTCCATCACTGACCTGCAGTGTGAGAACTGGAGGCTGTGGGAGCAGGTGGACAAACTCAGCTGACAGCTGGAACCATGGAAGCACTGAGCCGGGCGGTGGGACTGAGCGGGGAAGGACAAACCAGGTACTGTAGCCATGCACTGCTCTCTGTGTCTGTAAAGGCAGCTCAGGTTAGTTCAATGATGGAGCAACACACATCACAGGGGGTATAGACAGGGACGATGCTAGACTATTGTTAGCCCTTTCTATAAGGGTTGCCACCTTTTCTTCATGCCAAACCCAAACACTTTAGCGGCGCACTGCAATTTTGTTTGTAGTATACACTATAGGATTGCAAAAGACCTTAAACACCTTTGGGTGCCCCAGGAAGAGTAGTAACGTGGTGCGCTATACAAGCCAAGGCGAACCAGCCATTCCTACCAGCTGTTTTCACTTTTTGCACAATACATCATTTATTATGCAAATATTTATCCAAATGTCTAAGAAACCATAAACTTGGTTGAGTTTATAAAGATTAATGGCGTTGAGCTACCCTTTAATTGAATCCACAATCTCAGTGCTGCAAATCTATAAATACCAATAAAAATATACTCCAAAATATTACCACATATGTTGAAATATAAATGAACATGTTAAATACATATACCATGGTTATAAATTACATAAAGAACATCCAACATACCGTAATTACATCCACAATCTTAGTGCAGTGAATCATCAATAATACGTAAAGTGCATGCTACAAATTTGTGGCTGCACACATTTTTATTTGCAGAATGCAGCTCCCTTATTATTGATGATTCACTGCACTGAGATTGTGGATTTAATTCTTTTGGATGTTTTTTTATGAAATTTACAACATTGGTATATGTATTCTACATGTTGGAGCACATTTTATTGGTATATTCTAATCAGAGAATTTGCAGCATTGGTATTGTGGATTAAATTACCATTTTTTATGCAATTAATTTATAATATTTCAACATATGTGGTAATATTTTGGAGTATATTTTTTTTTGGTATTTATAGATTTATTGCACTGGGTTTGTATATTCAATTACCACTTTTTTATATAATTTATTTAAAATATGTTTCTACACGTGGTTAAAGGGTAGTGCAACACCATTAATCTTTATATATTAAGTTGTGGAATGTGGGAACACATTTGATGGTGAGCAGCAACTTGAAGTATTTATAATGTTAGGAGCAAGTGGCAGCGCAGTAGTATATTGTACACAATGCCAGGAGTTTGTTGCACAGAGTAGAATGCATGGGCATGTTGCTTCCTTCACCCTTACCTTCCCTGATTGCATGCCCAAAATCACACCTTCTTCACTCCTGCACTCAGGGTCCTCTGAGCCAGCAGCATCATTCTCCCCGCACACATCATCAGAACCGTTCATAGCCACAGAAACAGCTCTGTAGAATGGAATCGGCCTGGTTCGTTCTGAAATACAATATCTATCCACTGTATAATCCACACAGTGCCCCACAGCTGAAGCAATTTGACTTTCCCCGGCCACACCCCTATATGGGAGGGGTTAGCAAGGGAGCGTCTGAAAATTCAGCATTTTGTTCAGTCGGCACTTTGAGAGCTGCTGCAGTGTGAAGCTTCTCAGCCACAGCCTGGCATAAATAATGTGTCCGGGGATCAGGCAAGCTGAATCCCGGGCACATAATTCAAATCCCATACTGTCCGGGTGATTCCCGTACAGGTGGCAACCCTAGTTGTAAGTTCTGCCTGTCTGCTGGCCATCTCTTTTCACAACTTCCTGGATTTCCTGCATGCTTTGTAGCTTATACATTGCTGTTTACTTTCAATTTATAAGGACTACACAACCCATGGTACCTTGCTGCTTGCCAACAGTGATTCCTGTACTAACTCCACTCCCTGAAATTCCTCCTGACAACACCTCTGTAATTCAGATGGCAGGCTCTGTGAAATGTGTGACACAGCAGTGCTAACTTATAGAACACACTGACATTCATTTGCATGCAAAAATGCTTGTTGCATTAGGGCTGCCTATTTATTTATGAGATTTAAATACACCATTTTGTAGGACCTATCAAAATAAGTCCCCTTTCTTTCTGCTCACTCTTTTCCATTTAAACAAGGATGGTACCTGAAGTCCTTCTAACTTTGGCTTAAAAAAACACTTCTTCGTACTCCCACAATGGTCAGACAAGAGATCACTTACTTAAACATTTGGTCCCATGGTTTATGTTAAACCCATGGTTAAGGATGTAAACTCGATTCATGAAGTTTGACCTAGGCACATATATCTGTAGTGTACTCTTATCTCTCTCCAAAGCACAAAGTCCTGTGTCTTTCTGCTGTTTTGTTCCTCTGTTATCAGCATAACTTCTGACAAGTTCTTTGAAACAGGAGATAAAAGCACTTGAAAATTTGTGTCGTGGGAGATTGCTATAACTAGATTAGCAGGGAGCTTGTCTAGTCACAGCACAGCTCTGAAAGTATCTTTGTTCTTCTGCCTATGTGGAGGGGGGGTGACTTTCCTCGAATCAGCTATCCCCCAGTGTAAGCCAAGAATCCAACACCCAGTGCTGAATGAGGAAGTGAAAATTCTAACCCAATGTGAGAATTCTAAAGAATATACCAAGCTGAAGACAGCAGATATACATTTAAAACCTATGTAGAGAAATTTGTTTCATTCCTGTGTATCATCTGAGACTGTTCACTTCACTGGGTATATAAGAAGGTTTACATCCACTTTAAAGGGAGATATTAACCGCTTCAGCCCCGGAAGATTTTACCCCCTTCCTGACCAGAGCACTTTTTGCGATTCAGCACAGTGTCGCTTTAACTGACAATTGCGCGGTCGTGCGACTTTGCACCCAATTAAATTGACGTCCTTTTTTCCCCACAAATAGAGCTTTCTTTTGGTGATATTTGATCACCTCTGCGGTTTTTATTTTTTGCGCTATAAACAAAAAAAGAGCGACAATTTTGAAAAAAACGCAATATGTTTTACTTTTTGCTATAATAAATAACCCACAAAAATACATAAAAAACAATTTTTTTCCTTAGTTTAGGCCAATATGTATTCTTCTACATACTTTTGGTAAAAAAAAAATCACAATAAGCATATATTGATTGGTTTGCACAAAAGTTATAGCGTCTACAAAATAGGGCATAGTTTTATGGCATTTTTATTATTAATTTTTTTTTACTAGTAATGGCGGTGATCTGCGATCTTTTAAAGGGACTGCGACATTATGGCGGACACGTCGCACAGTTTTGACACATTCTTGGTCCATGAACTCCTCCCCACCCTGTTCATGGACTGGACTTGTGTCAAGGTCAGGACCCCAACACCAAGCCCCCGCACAGCACGAACTCTACGAGGAGTACGCATACGAAACATGGCTAGAAAATGGTCGGCTGCTCAGAACGAAGTAACAGAACGCACTGAAGAACAGCAAGGCCTGCGAAGAGCGACCTAAAAACCAGTAACAAACGAACAAGAATACAATGACTACCTAAAGTCACGCGGAACTTGCTTGCACACACTGAAGAGCAGATACAAACCCACAAGCACAAACTGAACGGCAGAAAACGATCTGAAAGCCACGAGTTTGAAAAAGCGCGAATCGTCTCTCACCAAACTTTTACTAACACGAGATTAGCAAAAGGAGCCCAAAGGGTGCCGTGCTTGGTTCTGAACCGGCCTTTTCTAGTCTCGTCGTACGTGGTGTACGTGACCGCGTGGTTGGCGATCGGAAATTCCGACAACTTTGTGCGACCGTGTGTAGACAAAATAAGTTTGAGCCAACATCCGTCGGAAAAAATCCTAGGATTTTGTTGTCGGAATGTCCGAACAAAGTCCGACCGTGTGTACGCCCTATAAGTAAAAAAAAACCCAAAAAAAAAAAAACCAATTGATCCTGCCAGAAATCCAGTGATAGCCTATGTTCTGTGCACTCTGTAGTATTATCTCAAATATTGTTACCAGAAAACGTGTTGAAACTAAAGAACACCTCTCCCTATGTTATGGAGATAATTAGGGGGGTTCTGTAGTTCTAGCATGCGCCTTATCCTAGGATGACAATTCTGTTCCTCCATAGGTGCAGTACTGTTGCCACCCTAGGAAAGGAAGTTTGTAAATGGAAGGATCACCAGGAGAAAATAAAGGGAAAAACACCTAAAAAATATAAAGCTAATTGAGCCCTCACATCTAAGGACTGGTAAGCTGCAATATATAAAATCTATCTTCTTGGGTTTAGACACTTTAATGATCATAGTTCAAAGAAAGAGTGCATACAGTATGATCAGAAAAGAGAAAGCTTGGCATGTGATGGGGAGCAATGATTGGCAGCACACAATGAGGTGTGGAGCTGATCACTTGATCAGCCACTCAATCACTTCAGTTTTTTGTTTACTGACCATTACCGGCTCATACAAGCATCTGATGAAAACGATCTCTGTTTGATCAAATGATTTGGAGGCCAGAAGATATGGGGTCTAATAGACCTCAGATCTCTCAATAAAGAGGACCTGTCATGGCTCAAGCTTCTGATAGTAATAAAGTTGATCAAAAATACATAAATAAAGGGGCAGTGTGAAAAAGTTTTAAATAAAATAAAACATTTTAAAAAATGTAATGCCCCCTGTGCTCATAGGCAAATTCAAACGCATACATAAGTCCCACATGCATATATAAACGGAGATCACACACCACGTGACCTTCTGTGTAACTTTAAATTGGTAACCTGTGAAGGCTTTTGAAGCATCACCCATGGTAGTGGCGCCGGCAGGGGAAGGGCTGACCATGGCTGAAGCCCTGAGTGGGTTGCCAACAAGCCCCGGGTCTCGGGTGGGCACTGTTCTATCATTAGCCCAGAGCGCCGCTGTCTGCCGCTGAGCGGGGACTGATCTGAACCCGAGCGCCGCTGTGTGTGGCCGTTTCACATCGCAGGTTCCGCCTTCTGGAGCCTGCAGCGCCTATGATGGACGTCCCACTGGTCCAATGGACAGCAGGACATGTGACGTTCATCATAGGTGCTGCAGGCTCCAGAAGGTGGGAATTACAATGCGGCCACCGTGCCACCTTGATCACCGCTCGCTGCTCGGGCGGGCGGCTCTCCTCCTCTCCTTTGGACTGCCTCGCACACCACGGCTGAGCTGCAGAAGTCTGACAACATGAAGTCTGTCAACTGGTCAGGTAGGTCAGTGTGTGTATGTCAGGTAGGTAGGTCAGTGTATGTCAGGTAGGTCAGTGTGTGTATGTCAGGTAGGTAGGTCAGTGTATGTCAGGTAGGTCAGTGTGTGTATGTCGGTAGGTAGATCAGTGTATGTCATGTAGGTCAGTGTGTGTATGTCAGATAGGTAGGTCAGTGTATGTCAGGTAGGTCAGTGTATGTCAGTGTAGGTCAGGTAGGTCATCGTGTGTATGTCACGTAGGTAGGTCAGTGTATGTCAGGTAGGTTAGTGTATGTCAGGTAGGTCAGTGTAGGTAGGTCAGTGTATGTCTCTCATTGTTGAACAGGTAATGGTACAGAGAGAAGGGGGGTGGGGGGACAGGAGCAAAAACTGGGGGGGGAGGGTGAGAGCCGCATAATCTTAGAATCCCAGAAGAAAGCAAAGGCCCACTATGGTGGTTACCCAAATAATGGATGTGACCCTAAAACATATCCTGAGACATCTATCACAAAAAAAAAACTGTATATGCCAAGCTGGATGCATAGACCAACAGGAATGGAAAAAATATACATCATTGGAAATGTCAGGGTGGTAATTGTTTGGATCAGACGAATCAGGCCAATTTTGTGTTAATTATGTTTCATAAATTTCCTGATTGAACTGATTTTATTGATCTTCTTATATTGCGGAGTAGCCCCTTGGTAGGCTCAGTCACTATGCATGATATGAGGTGCCTCTATGGCATCACCTCCTCCCCGGGAGATATGCAAAGCGTTGTCCTTCTCTGAGTATAAGAGACGCCTGCACTCCAGGAATGCCCTGACAGCGGCCTCTTTAAACAAAGGATTGTAAGCAGCTATTGTGGTGAAAATGATCCGATAATCTCATCAAGCAAATATTTTCTGTGATGATGATGCCTGGAATCTGCCCGGTTCTGTGTTATGCTTTGGTCTGGCTATGAAGTTGATCTGAAGTTGCAGATGATGTAACCGTCCTGGAGGGGAACGTGCTTGGCCTGGATGAAGGGTTTGGTGTCTTACCAGGCCTAAGCATACTTAAAGGCCTGTCAGGTACGTAGGTCAGTGTATGTCAGGTAGGTAGGTCAGTGTATGTCAGGTAGGTCAGTGTGTGTATGTCATGTAGGTAGGTCAGTTTGTGTATGTTAGGTAGGTCAGTGTAGGTCAGTGTATGTATGTCAGGTAGGTCAGTGTAGGTAGGTCAGTGTATGTCAGGTAGGTCAGTGTATGTCAGGTAGGTAGGTCAGTGTGTATGTCAGGTAGGTGAGGTTAGTGGTCAGCATTGATGGGCTGACCACTAAACCTCCCCCCCGTGCCACGTGCCAGCCTTAGACTTCGGGCTGAAGCCCCTGGTCTTTTTGCCACCTAGCAACGCCTCTGGCCTATGGAGATTTGTAGGTACTGTAGTACAGGTGTGCGTAATTTTAAAATGTGACGTTAGATATCTATTAACTCAGTGTACCATCATCTTTTATACTTTTTTACTTTACAAAAACGGGTATTATATTGTGTTTGTGTTCACTAAAACTCATTAACGTGTATTTTTTCCCAAAAAAAACGTGTGACATAAAAAATTGCACCCACCATTTTTTCTCTAGGGCCTCTGCTTAAAAAATATGTATATAATGTATGGGAGTTCTAAGTAATTATCTAGCAAAAAAAAGCTGATTTTTATATGTACAGTATAGGATAAGTGTCAGAATTGGCCCCGGAGGCAGTTAGTTAATCCCCTCACTTCCTCCTTCCTCTGTGTATGACCTGAACAATAATGTATCTAGTGTACAATTAACATTACCAAGCTCCGTGTTTAGCCCCCTCAGTACCAGCATGTCTCTTAATTTCCAAAAAAAACTGTGGCACCTTGGGGTGTTATTTTAGGTTTTTAGTACCATTCTGGCGTTTTTTGTTTTAACAGAAAGTAAGGGAAACTTTTCTTTCAAAACTTTTGGTCTTTTTTTTCTTTTTTTAGTAAAACAGAAAATGATTTGTCTCCAAAAAGATACAGTATAAACTCATTTGGATACATGTTGCATGTCAAGTAATTGTCAGTCAAAGTATGATTCCAGAAAACTGAAAAATGTCCTGGTAATGGAGTAATACAGGCTGGTACTCAAGTCGTGAAACAAAAGTCTGCAGTTCTGAATCTATATGAGTCCTGAATCTATATGAGCTGTATCTTTAGTATGTTGCATGTGGACTAATTATCTTTTGCTTTTGTTTGCTACAGCCCTACCACCACCACCCATAGTTTCACTGGAGCCATCACAAGATATGTATATGGCTGGGCAGCCTGTTGGTATGACATGCTTTACCTTCAGAGGCCGTGAACAAATTATACTCAGATTTTACAAGAATGGGCAGAAAATCTTTTCATTGGAGTCCTGCACAGGAAATGCAACCTTACACATAGATACCTCTCTACCAGGGTCAGGTGGGAACTATAGCTGTGATTATCAGACAAAGAGGCTTGGAACCTGGATTAGTTCTATCACACATACTTTGTTTGTCAACATATCAGGCAAGTTTCTGTGATATTAGATAAAGCAACACTAATCTATTATTGTGCTGTTACACTAGTTGTTAAAATGTAATGCTATGCATAGTTATGTTAATGTTTATATAATTGATTATTATACTGCCATCTTGTATTTATTTTGGTTGTAGCACTATCCTTTTCTGTTTATTATCCGTGTCCCCTCCCACAATATGATGTACTTCCTTTTCCGCTTCCTTCACTGGTCTTGGGAGAACAGAGATGGCCACTTCTGTTTAGGTTGCATTCAATCTGCTCACATCCTGGAACACATTACCATGTTTTGACGTGCAGATACCATCTTTCACTCATCTGCTACATCTTGTTGTTTGCTATACCTACTGCTTACAATAAAACCTATGCTGATGGTAAAGACGTATCTAGTGAGTTCAAGCTATCTGATGAGAACTGTCCACGGTGATTATATCTGATTATACAGGCCAGGCATAGAGGTCTCAGCAAGGGATAAGTCACTATAACAACAGTTGGAGTCAGAATAGTCAAAACATGTGGTAGAATTCCTACAGCCTGCTGTGTAGATCTGTATGTGTAATCTGCAATCAAGCTCAGTGCCATCTGCCATCTTGTGAAAGCACATGGTCGCACAAGCTTACTGCGCTTTATCAGTGAATTATGAAAATTGTTTCTCTGCATTGAGCTGTGTTATCCCACCTGTCTAAGCTAAGTAACCATTTTTTGCAAAACTTGAAAAAATGTCTAGAGAAAGCTCCGAACACTCTTTTATCGGCAAATAAAGTGCGAAGCTCATTTGTCAGAAAGGAAGCTGAGATAGCAGCTCGCCAAACAGAGATAGAAGCTCAGAAAAAAGCTTACCAAGCTGAGGACGAGAGAAACTGAACCGCTCCAGGCGTTGGACTGAAAATAACACCCTCCTCAGTGTGAAAAAGGAAAATCTGGACAGCCGCACTCCAATAAAACGCCTTTCATTGTAAAAAATCATCAAAGTTCATGTAACAGCAGGGGGCTTTTGGTTTTCTATCAAAGACTGTCAGTGCTCAGGAAGAAAGACAGTTCTGGAAACGTGTACATAGGGAAGAAGGTATCCCTGATTTTGTTTATCAAGTTGGGCATCCCATCGTTTCTTTTCTCCATCCAAGTTATTACCCTTAATAAAACATAAAAACCAAGCTCAGACTGTTCCTTGTGTCTGGAGAAAGTGTGGAGAATACTTGTTGCCTAGCCATGCAGGGGTGGGAACCCCAATCAAACCAGGGGTGAGCACTACAATTGTATGCACCGATCAGTGTTTTTTAATTCCACAGTGAGACTTTGCTCAGATGGGCGCTGGCACCTGGCGTGTGTGCAGAATGTCTTTTTTTTTTGCTCCTGCATCTATCCTAAGCTACATGCAGGCAGCTTATAAAGATGGATACAGTTGCAGTGGCTGAACGAACAGGTGTTTCAAAATTTGACAGCCGTGCAGGAGCAGCCGCATAGCCCAAACACAGACAGTGTGCATTCAAGTGAGAAAGGGGGATCCAGGAGTGTTGTCTGGTTTGTATCTATTAGTGTAAATTGTATCCAGAAGGTTATGGGAGTTGGTTACCAGGTCTGAATAGGACAGAGCGCGTATTCACTGTGGGGTCGTGTTACTATAACTGGAGAGGGCAAATTCTGGTGCAGCTCTGCATAGAAACCAATCAGCTTCCAGGTTTTATTGTCAAAGCTTAATTGAACAAGCTAAAGTTAGAAGCTGATTGGCTAGCATGAATTTTTCAGTACTCAGGGCTGGCATTTCCACTAGGCAGCCACCTAAGTGCGCACTTTCCCCTAGGGAGCAGCCATGGCCTATCACCTCCTCAGTGTCGGATGACACCACTGGAGCCGCTGTCTATTCCCCACACATACTGGTACATCTACACACAGTGGAAGTGAGAAAAGATCCCAGCACCGGACAAGGTTATTCACTGGACGAGGGTGATCACCGCTCACTGCAGCCTCATGTTAGCCCGAAGCCCTGATTGCCGCCTTTCATCGCCCACCAACATGGAGCCTGGTTGAATGCTGCCACTGTGCCCATCAAATGCTGCCACTGTGCCCATCGAATGCTGCCACTGTGCCCATCGAATGCTGCCACTATGCTCATTGAATGCTGCCACTGTGCTCATCGAATGCTGCCACTGTGCCCATCAAATGCTGCCACTATGCCCATTAAATGCTGCCACTGTGCCATTGAATGCCACCACTGTGACCACCCCGCCCGCTCGCTGTCTGCCCAGCACTTACCCCGTGCTGGTGGGTCAGCGGGTGACGGCGGCGAACGGTGTCCTCCATGCGTCTCCTCCCGTCCGCTCCTCTTGATAGACGTCCAATCACAGCGCATGTCGTTTCAGTCAATCAGGTGATGTGTAACAGACACGAGCACCTGATTGGCGGAGAGGCGGTTCAGTGTTAGGAAAGCAAATATTCATTCGCTGTTCTAACACACCTGGGTGAACTGCAAGTGCCAAGCATGGCGCTAGCAGATCACCTTTTTGGATGCCTATTAGAGCCTATGGCTCCAATCAGGTGCTTCAAAAACACCCCCCCTGCTGTAATTCAGGGGTTGGGCGCCTGAATAGGGGTGGCAGCGAAGGCCATGGATAGATTCCTCCATTAATAGAATTTATCCATTGGTCCTAGAGGGGGTACCTGGAGAGAGGGGGCAGTGGCTGTGCGCCCTTATGGACTGGCCGCCACTGAGTGGAAGTACTGAGCCAGGTGGCGGGACTGAGAGGGGACGGACAGACCAGGTACTGTAGCCATGCGCTGCTCGCTGTGTCTGGCAAGCAAGCTAAGTTTGTTGAATGAGGAAGCAACACACATCACAGGGGGTATAGACAGGGACAGTGTTATTTTGCACCCTTTCTATACTGTATAGAGGTATAGAAAGTATATTTTAAAGGTATAGAGGGTTTTTTTTTTTTGGTAGGGGGGGTGGGTGCAAGTAGCTGGTCTTGCCTAGGGTGCAATGTAGTCTAGCACCGGCCCTGCCTGTATTAGTAAATCAACCCCTGTATACTAGACTGTAGTTCTGGTAGAATATTATTTTGCCCTGTGTTTGTTTGTTTATCCATACTTTTGATCTGTATACTATTTATGAGTGGAAAAATGTTAAAGGAGCTCTCTCACAGCATACACTTTCATTTTATAAAATCAGCATTGCAATAGCAATACAAAACTAGTTATCATTGGCTTCCATGTTGTAAGTTCTGCCTGTCTGCTGGTTATCTTTTTCCATAACTTCCTGGATTTCCTGCATGCTTTGTAGCTTATACATTGCTGTTTACTTTCAATTTATAAGGACTACATAACCCATGGTATCTTGCTGCTTGCCAGCAGTGATTCCTGTACTAACTCCACCTTCTGAAATTCCTCCTGACAACACCTCTGTAATTCAGATGGCAGGCTCTGCGGAATGTGTGAAACAGCAGTGCCAACTTATAGGACACATTGACCCTCATTTTCATGCAAAAATGCTTGTTGCATTAGGGCTACCTATTTATTTATGACATTTAAATACACCATTATGTATGATATGTAGGACCTAAAAAAGATCTAAATAATTCCCCTTTCTTTCTGCCCACTCTATTCCATTTAAACAAGTCCTTCTAACTTTGGCTTGAAAAAACACTTCTTCAGATTCCCACAATGGTCAGTCAAGAGGTCACTTACCTAGACATTTGGTCCCATGGTTTACGTTAAAGGGAGATATTAATCAATGTGTCCTCTGATCATCCCCTCACAGTATCAACTGCCTAGGTATTGGATCATGTAACTGGTTGCTAGGGGGTTTTGAGAGTGGTGCTTATTATAAAGATGAGTAAAGAACCATTCAAAATGATGAACCATGTGTAGTTTTTACATTTAAAACCTGTGTTATTTTTCAGGATATACAGTTTCACCAACTTTGATGATCTCTACAACACCTATACAAACCACTGAAGGTGTAGTATAAAAGCTCTGCATGTAAATCTGGGATAATATATTTTAGCTAAAAAAAAAAGGGGTCAGTGCAAGCGATAGTTTCAAGTATTCTTTCAATGATCTGTAAAGCTTTAACTGAATCTATACCAGTATAACTGAACAGACCAAGTTAAATGTGTTTCTAGTAATGTCTCATGAATTACATTGGGCAGCCTGCCAACTAATGCCTCGTACACACGCTCGGATTTTGTTCAATGTGAGCTTGTTGTCGGAAATTCGACCGTGTATATGCTCCATCGGACATTTGCTGTCAGAATTTCCGACAACAAATGTTTGAGAGCAGGTTCTCAAATTTTCTGACCAAAAACTTTGTTGTCTAAAATTCCAAGCGTGTGTACACAAGTCCGAGGCACAAAATTCCACACATGCTCAGAATCAAGTATTAGACGGAAGCGCTCGGTCTGGTAAAATTAGCGTTTGTAATGGAGATAGCACACTCGTCATGCTGCAAATTTTTAAATCTTTCAATGCAGCGCATTCTCTTCTACTTTATAATGCAAGAATAATGAAGTTGCTTTGCTGCTGATTTTCACACACAGTTCTGACAAACTGATTTCTTTATTATTTCTCGTGATCTCCTGAATAATCTTTTTTATTTTTTTTTGCCAGATCTCCAGAATAATGTTTATTATTTTTTTTTTTAGAGTGATCTACTTTTTTTAATTTTTTTTTATCAAGATCTCCTGAATTTTTTTTTATTTATAGTGATCTCCATAATATTTTTTGTCGTTTTGTGTGTCAAGTTACCACAACACCATTATTATCTTGTTTTTTTTAACCCCAAAGAGGTTGGTTGGTGTTGGTGTCCCTTGTTAATTTGACATTGTATTTTTGAAATGTAAATGCCTACACACAAACTGTCATTTTTGAACTAAAACACATAGCCAAGTATTTGTGAAAAAAAAAAAAATAGTAATTTATTAGGGGTCATAACAAACTAAAGAGGAAGGCAACGCTGGATAAACTGTTGAAATTGGCGAAGCCTTTGTACCCCAGGGCAGACATCAATTATTTGACAGGCAAAATTGGTAGCCTGAGGAGTCCATTTAATAGGGAGCACAATCCGGTCCAGGACTCCAAGAGATCGTGAGCAGCAGCAGATGACATATATGTCCCGAGGCTGTGGTCTTACAACAGCCTGCGTTTTTTGCCAGACCAGACTGAACCCAGGCCATCACTCTCTTGACTTCCTTCCACGCTTCCTTCCAGCCTGTGGCTGCGGTGTTGGAGTTGTTGCAGGAGGTGGAGGAGGAGTATGGTCCAACTCACATACATGACTTTTATTGGTGAGTTGGCCCCTCGCCCCCTTATTTAGGGCCTGAAATATGACCTCCTCACAGATGAGGCATTGGCCCTCATCCAGTTCTTGCATCTTACTGGCCGTCATACAGCCAAAGGCCTCCTGGACATTAGGGGTGGTTGTGATGACCACAGTAGCCTGCCAAATCAAAACAAGCACTGAGTCCTCCATGTTCCTCCCCTTCCTGGGCCTTTTTTTGGAAGTCGGAGGGGAGAACCTGCGATTCGGTCAGGCTACTGGGCACGGCCACCTCCTGGCTGCCACTTTCCCCCGCCACCTCCTGGCTGCCACTTTCCACAGCCACCTCCTGGCTGCCACTTTCCACAGCCTCCTCCTGGCTGAGACTTCCCACGGCCTCCTCCTGGCTGAAACTTTCCTCTGTATGAAAATGGGACATAGTTTTAGTTTTTTGGTCATCAATCACACACAATTTAGAGCTCATGACTGTTGCAAATTGAATGTTAACAAATAGAAAAGACTATCATTCTGACCCCAGCATTTTTCATTCTTGTCCCAATCATTTTTGGCTACTACTGTCTATTGATATGTAAACCACTTTGTTAAATCAAAAATTAGTGATCAATAATAGCATCTAGTTAACATCATTAAAATTTATCAGAAATATGTTGAACAATGCTATACCTGGCTCAAGCTGGGCTCCTCCACATCTTCCTGAGTGGAAGGCCCAGGTTGTACGTCGGAAGCCTCATCTGAGGTGGAAGGAAGAGTGGAAGGAAGGGTTGAGAAGGATTGCCTGGGTTCACTCTGGTCTGACAAAAACTGCAGTCTGTCGTAGTACCACAGCCTGGGGGCGTAAATGTCATCTGCTGCTGCTCCTGATCTCATAGAATCCTGCACCTTTTTGCGCTCCCTATTATACGTACTCCTCAGGCCACCAATTTTGCACTTCAAATTAGGTGATGTCTGCCGTGGGAATCACCGGCTTCACCAATTCCAACAGTTGATCCAGTGCTGCCTTCCTCTTTAGTTTGTTGTTATAAAATTGGTGTTTCACTTGCCACAGATATGGCAGCTCTCTGTACTTATCAATGAAGTTGGGGAGGGGTCATTAAATTTATCCATTTTATCTGCAAGACACAACACAAGACAAACCCTAATGTCAGGCTACACTCTCCTAATCTTGTCCCAATATAGGCCTCAATCTATAAAAGCAGTATAAGCCACTAACCACTAATGCCCCAAGTTAAAATGGTACCTTCGTTTGCACGATTGGCGCTTACGCTACTCCGTCCTCCGCTCACAGATTGTACGTATGACGCACGCGTGTTATGCTTTATCTATGCATGAAACTCCGCCCCTGACCTTCTTTATAGTATATTCCCCGCCCCTTCTTTTTCGGCGCAGTGGGAGAGCACATGGCGGAGAGACAACAGTGCATGATAATATCAGCAACGAGGAGGACGATGAAAGCCCGGAGCCACAAACTCTATGACAATATATAAATACAGCGCTCACAAACATAAAACCATCATAAGTGAAAACAAAAGCATAAAGTCCATAAAAAACTGAGAAAAAAGCTCCACATCTAATGTGCAAAAAGTGCAGAGAATGCTTCACATCTGGTGAGCAGAAAGTGCAGAGAAATTGTTGCAGAAAAATTTTCAGGCTTATCAAGACACCTCCACATGTGTCCCCACTCACCAGATCACAACGACACCCAGCTTTTCAGTCTGGGGGTCAGTATAGGCTTATAACGATATCCAAATAATGTCCACAGAATGGCAGATTCGATGATGGAACTTGGTGATAGATAATCCTTCAAAGCCATAAAAAACAGGTGCCAAAAGGAAAAAAGAGGAACTAATAGTGAAGTATGCTAAGGACAGGTATTTATTGCACATACAAAATGCATACTTACAGACGTAAGTATAAAACAGGCATGGAATTGATAGGAAAATACAGCAGACACCGTTGCTGGCATTCTTTCCACGAGACCGGAAGTGACGTCAGTCGTGCCGGAAGTTGCGTCACATCAATCCATTTCGCCCTCCCACAGGGCATCATCAAAGGACTTATTAGTTCCTCTTTTTTCTTAGAAGAAAGGGCACATATTGAGGAGGAGGAAAGGCAGCTGAAAAAAGCAATTGCAGGATAAGGAGTGGAATCTTCTCTTGAGTGGTAAATTGATTGAACAAAGCCCACCATGTGATAGCAAGATTGTGCTTTCTCGTTCTGAGGGAAAACCATAACATTAGCTGCGTTCCTCCAAGAGAATACAGTGCCTTGAAAAAGTATTCACACCCCTTGAAATTTTCCACATTTTATCATGTTGCAACCAAAAACGTAAACGTATTATATTTGGATTTTATGTGATAGACTAATGCTGCGTACACACGATCAGAATTTCCAACAAATGTCCGATGTGAGCTTGTCGGAAATTCTGACCGTGTGTAGGCTCCATCAGACATTTGCTGTCGGAATTTCTGACAACAACTGTTTGAGAGCAGGTTCTCAAATTTTCCGACAAGAAGACTTGTTGTCAGAAATTCCGAGCGTGTGTACACAATTCCGATGCACAAAAGTCCATGCATGCTCGTAATCAAGCAGAAGAGCCGCACTGGCTATTGAACTTCATTTCTCTCGACTCTTCGTACGTGTTGTATGTCACCGCGTTCTTGACGTTCGGAATTTCCAAAAACATTTGTGCGACCGTGTGTATGCAGGACAAGTTTGAGCCAACATCTGTCGGAAAAAATCCACAGTTTGGTTGTCGGAAATTCCAATCATCTGTACGTGGCATAACACAAAGTGGCACATAATTGTGAAGTGGAAGGAAAATGATAAACTGTTTTTTAAATTTTTTACAAATAAATATCTGAAAAGTGTGGCGTGCATTTGTTTTCAGCCCCCTTTACTCTGATACCCCTAACTAAAATCTAGTGGAACCAATTGCCTTCAGAAGTCGCCTAATTAGTAAATAGAGTCCACCTGTGTGTAATTTAATCTCAGTATAAATACAGCTGTTCTGTGAAGTCCTTAGAGGTTTGTTAGAGAACCTCAGTGAGCAAACAGCATCATGAAGGCCAAGGAACACACCAGACACGCCAGACCAGAAACCATAACATCAGCTGAGTTCCACCAGGAGAATATGTGAAAACCACTTGTGCCCCATCAAATGCAGCCACTTGTGCCCATCAAATGCTACCACTTGTGTCCATCAAATGCCGCCACTGTGACCCCCGCCCACCCGCTGTCTGCCCGGCACTTACCTCATCTTAGTGGCGGGTCAGGCAGCTGTGGGACGACTCCTGTGTCCTCCATGCTTCCCCCTTCTCTCTTCTTCCGTTCTGCTATGCACCCAATATGGGCACCTGTGCCTTCAGCCAATCAGGTGATGGGTATTAGACCCGTGCTACCCGATTGGCTGAGAGGTGGTTTAGTGTTTGAAAAGCAAATATTCATTTGCTTTTCTAACACACCTTGGTGGACTGCGAGCGCAATGCTCTGCACTCCAAGTCCACCTTTTTTTAAGAATTCTAGAATTCAGGCGCCCGGCGTCCAAAAAAGGTCCGGACGCCTGAATAGGGGGTGGCAGCGGTGGCCATGGATAGATTCATACTATGCATGAATCTATCTATTAGTCATAGTGGGGGTGGCTGGAAAAAGGGGGCGGCGCCCGTGCACCCTTAATGGACGGACGCCCCTGGTGTCACAATAAAAAAGACATTGTTCTACAAAGTGTAACCTGGAGGATCTAACACACTGACATTAGGGAATGCAATTTATGTAAAAAATAAGCCTGGCATTGAGGTTGCTGGCAAATACATTTGCATTTATACTGCAGAGATATTGGATAGATGCATTGATTTATTAGAAAGTGAGTCAATATTGGTCAATATATCTGATAAGTTTGTTTTCATAAGCACTATTTGATATTAAACAGGAACTCCATTTAAATACATTTTAATCGCTTGCCGACCAGCCGCCGTCATTGTACTGCGGCAGGTTGGCTCTCCTGGGCGAATTGCTGTAGGTGTACATCAGACGCTTTAAGAGCGATAGGGGCTAAACTGATGAAGAAATTTGTTTTGTATTTTTTGTTTTTTGTGGATATTTATTTATAGCAAAGTAAAACTTTTTTTTTTTTTTCAAAATTGCCGTTTTTTTAGTTTATAGCGCAAACAATAAAAACCGCAGAGGTGATCAAATACCACCGAAAGAAAGCTCTATTTGTGGAAAAAAAAGGACATAAATTTTGTTTTGGTACAGCGTCGCACGACTGCGCAATTGTCAGTTAAAGCGATGCAGTGCCATATCGCAGAAAATGACCTGGTCATTAAGGGGGCAAATTCGTATGGTCCTTAAGTGGTTAAAGGCATTATCATGGTTATTTTCCTTCCCTAGCATACGCATTGACACTCATTTTCATGAAATAATGCTTTTTGCATTAGGGCTGCCTATTTATGACATTTAAATACACCATTATGAATGATATGTAGAACCTATCAAAATAAGCCCCCTTCCTTTCTGCCCACTCTTTTCCCTTTAAACAAGGGTGGTACCTGAAGCCCTGTTAAAGGGAGATATTAACCAATGTGTCCTCTGATTAACCCCACACAGTATCAACTGCCTAGGTATTGGGTCAGGTAACTGGTTGCTATGGGGGGGTTTACAGAGTGGTGCTTATTCTAGATGAGTAAAGATCCATTCAAACCCAGTTTGAAAATGCCAAACCATGTGTAGTTTTAACATTTAAAACTTGTGTTATTTTTCAGGATATACGGTTTCACCAACTTTGATGATCTCTACAACACCTAGACCAACCACTGAAGGTAAATGTAAATCTGGGATAACATATTTTAGTTAAAAATAAAGAAAATATGGCCAGTGCACGCATTAGTTTCAAGTATTCCTTCAATATTCTGTGAAGCTTTAACTGAATCTATACCGGTATAACTGAACAGACCAAGTTAAATGTGTTTTTAGTAATGTCTTCATAAATTACATTGGGCAGCCTGGCCTCTAACTGTTTGGTTACGTTATCTTCCAGTTGGAAGAAAGGGCACATATTGAGGAGGAGGAAAGGCAACTGAGAGAAGCAATTGCAAGATAAGGAGTGGAATCTCCTCTAGAGTGGTAAATTGATTGAATAAAGCCAACCATGTGATAGCAATCATTCAGATATCCCCACTTCAAGACTTCATATGACGTCCTTGGGCTGGAAGTGGTTTTTAAACAAGGATGCTACCTGAAGCCCTTCTAACTTTGGCTTGAAAAACCACTTCTCCGGACTCCCACAATGGTCAGTCAAGAGATCACTTACCTAAACATTTGGTCCCATGGTTTATGTTAAAGGGAGATATTAATCAATGTGTCCTCTGATCATCCCCTCACAGTATCAACTGCCTAGGTATTGGGTCATGTAACTGGTTGCTAGGAGGGGTTTACTGGTACTTATTATAGATGGGTAAAGAACCATTCAAAATGCCGAACCATATGTAGTTTTTACATTTAAAACCTGTGTTATTTTTCAGGATATACAGTTACACCAACATTGATGAGCTCTACAACACCTATACAAACCACTGAAGGTGCAGTATAAAAGCTCTGCTTGTAACTCTGGGATAACATATTTTAGTTAAAAATGAAAAAAAAAAAATGCAAGTAATAGTTTCAAATATTCTTTCTATGTTCTGTGAAGCATTAACTAAATCTATATCGGTATAACGGAAAGGGAAAAAAAATAAAAAATATAAAGCCTTTACATCTAGGGACTGGTGAGTTGCAATATATATAATCTATGTTCTTGGGTTTACTTACGCTTTAATGAACATCCAAGCATGAGTGCATATGATCAGAAAAGAAAGAGTCTGGCATGTCATGGGGACCAATGACTGGCAGCAAACAATGAGGTGTGGAACTAGCTGGTGTAATAACATGCTATAGTGAAACAGTGGTGGATTATCGTGGAAATTGCCTCCTGTTCAGGCCAAGTTGCTTAGCATAGTGGCAAAAAATTGCACTGGACTAGTATTTCCATTCCATGTGTCACTGCTGACATTCTATTGCCCTGTTGAGCAATGAACTACAAGTTGATTATGAAGATACTATTCACATATTAAAGTTCTACATAAAGTAACCTATTCATTAGATGATTATCAGCCAAATATTTTTTTTTTATTTCATTTTTCTACAAACCATCCTTTGTATGTAAAACAAGTGGCTTATCCACCAGACCATTAGTTTCTCAGACTTCCACATCCACTGAGTCTATATCCCTCTGCCATCAACTCCACTGTTCCTAAAACTGTTCCTTTGTTTTAAAAGGTCATTATTTTAATAAGCCTAGGACACTTATTAATCAGCAACATGAATGCGTTACCTATTTTTTGCACGTAAACAAAGATTGTGCCACAGTCTGGCTGAACTAACTATGTTGCTAAATACAGACAAAGTGGTGGCCTCTTATATCATCACTAACTAACCATCTGGGCTCCTGTGGAGGAATGAGTACATAGGTAGTACTATTTTGTGCTTTACAAGTCCTTGCATTTAATACACTCAACGGATCAGCTAACAAGTGGACATAATGAACAGCAAGGCAGCTATTTTGGTTGAAACAAACAATTGACAAAGTCTTGCTTGATAACTGGGTTCTGTAAGCTTTACCCAAGAGTGTAATGCTAGGGATGGGTGTATCACTCTTCCAAACAGCAGTTCTGTAGGAATGGTGAGTGCGTTAAGGCCTCTTGATCTCCGAACATGTTTACCAATCAGCTCACCGGTGGACAGGACAAACAAAAAGGAAGTTGGAAATAGGTTTCGTAACTCCTGCCCATCTATGGTACCTGTCAAACAGTTAATATCACAAGTAAAGCAAACATTCAGACAAGCTACTGGAATCAGTGAATAAAATATATGTTAGGTAGAGCAAGACACAAATGTGAGCAAGCATGTACATCAGTCTTGAGGTAGGTGTCAATCTGGACATTGTAATATAGAGTTATTTCAAAAATAAAAAAGAAATGGAGGAATGAAGTAATTCTCAAGATAAAATTTGACTCAATACTTTATACTATAATGACAGTTATAAACTACTAGTTTAAACAAACAGCATACTAAGCAGTGTTCTTTCTTTCAGATGGTTTACCTCTCTGGCCTCATCTGATTGTTGCAGCCATCATCTTTATAATTTTCCTCATAAACAGCTTTATCTTCATTAGCATCTTCAGAAAAAGTAAGTTGAAACAATTACATTTTTTTGGGGTTTGTCATTGTTGCGTTGTAACTGTTGCAGAGTTGTACCACCTCATTCAGGCTTGCCAAGGCGACTGGGGATAGGGATTCTGGATTGGTTAAAGTAGATGTAAACCCGAAAATTTTTCTTTTTTTTTATATCATACTGTAGAGTATAAGATTTCCTATCATTTGAGCTCAGTTTTGCCACACAGAGTTCATCCATCTCTGAGCAATCCCCTTTTATTGTTCAGTGAGACAATTCTTGACAAAATGAGAAAAACTTTGTCAAATCCTCCCCCTTTCTGTGAGTGACAGGTGATTTGCATCTCGTGCTTCAGCCTAAGACACATGCAGTATTTTTTAATTCTCTCCCCCACTCCTTTCTTCAGCAGCTCTGCAAGGATTGGCTGTTCCACGCCTCACCATGATTTGGCATGCTGAAGTCATGTGGTTACTTCCCTGTCTTTTCACTGGATGTTAGAGATCGTAGCAGAAGTTCAGTGTAAGAAATACACAGGAGAAAATGCATATTGACAAGGGGAGTGTAGAGGTGGGCGGGGAGTCTACTGACATCACGACTCCACCCACTGAGCTCCAGACAACAGACCCACCCACAGAATATGCAGTTTTTCGTGTCTAATAACAGACAGAGGGGAGACGTTTGACAGGTAAAGATACATGCAGGAGGCATGTATATCCTTATAGATAACCCCTATGGCAGTAGTTTAGAAAGGATGACATTGGGTTTACATCCACTTTAAAGCGGAGTTCCACCCTAAAGTGGAACTTCCGCTCATCGGATTCCTCCCCCCCTCCGGTGTCACAATTGGCACCTTTCAGGGGGGAGGGGGGTGCAGATACCTGTATAATACAGGTATCTGCTCCCACTTCCGGGTATAGCTAGCCGCAGCTAGCCGCAGACTCCCCGCCCACCCCCGTTGTGTTGTGGGAAATACACAGTTCCCACAACACAACGGGGACCAGTGTAGACGAGCAGCGCGACTCGCGCATGCGCAGTAGGGAACCGGGTAGTGAAGCCGCAACGCTTCACTTCCTGATTCCCTCAGCGAGAATGGCGGCGGCAGCACCCGAGGATCGAGGGACGGCTCGGTCTCGGGTGCCGACATCGCTGGACCCCGGGACAGGTGAGTGTCCTTATTTTAAAAGTCAGCAGCTGCAGTATTTGCAGCTGCTGACATCTAAAATTTTTTTTTTTAGTGAAACTCCGCTTTAACTAGTATAGACTCTGAGGTATGGTTTTAACCACTTCAGTCCCAGAAGGATCTTTCTTTTGCTGGTATTTGATCACTTCTGGGATTTTTATTTTTTTGCGATATAAACGAAAAAAGACTGAATTTTTTTTTTCTATTCGATTTTCTACTTTTTGTTCTAAACAAAAATCCAATAAACTAAATTTAATCATACATTTAGGCCAAAATGTATTCAGCCACATGTCTTGGGAAAAAGAAAATTCAATAAGCGTATATTTATTTGTTTGCGCAAAAGTTATAGCGTCTACAAACTAGGGTACATTTTCTGGAATTTACACAGCTTTTAGTTTATGACTGCCTATGTCATTTCTTGAGGTGCTAAAATGGCAGGGCAGTACAAAACCCCTCCAAATGACCCCATTTTGGAAAGTAGAAACCCCAAGGAATTTGCTGAGAGGCATCTTGAGCCCACTGACTATTTTATTTTTTTATCACAAGTGATTGAAAAATCACAAAAAAACTTGCCACAAGTTTCGGGAAAATTACAAATGTATTTTTATTTTTTTACACAACGTTGTCACTGAACTGATATATTGCTCACACATGCCATGTGTATATGTGGAATTCCACCCCAAAATACATTCTGCTGCTTCTACTGAGTATGGGGATACCACATGTGTGAGACTTTTTGGCAGTCTAGCCGCGTACAGAACCCCGAAAACCAAGCACCGCCTTCAGGCTTTCTAAGGACGTTCATTTTTGATTTCACTCTTCACTAAGAGAAAATTGAGTACTGTCCGTGATACTTTTTTTATTTGCACTAACATACAATTTTTACTCTTCTAACTGTCACAGTTTCGAAGGCCATGAAATGCCAAGATAACACAACCCCCCCCCCCCCATGACTCCATTTTGGAAAGTAGACAGCCCAAACTATTTGCTGAGAGGCATGTTGAGTATTTTGCAGCTCTCGCTTTTTGTCAAAGTTTTGAAAATTGAAAAAAGAAAAAATATTTTTTTTTCCTTTTTCTTCATTTTCCAAAACAAATGAGAGCTGCAAAACACTCACCATGCCTCTTAGCAAATACCTTTGTCATTTTCCAGAAACTTGTGGCAAAATATAAAATATTCCATGGACTCAACATGCCTCTCAGCAAATTGCTTGGGGTGTCTACTTCCCAAAAAGGGGTAATTTGGAGGGTTTTGAACTGTCCTGGCATTTTATGCCCAACATTAGAAGCTTATGTCACACATCACCCACTCTTCTAACCACTCGAACCACCAAGCCCTTTCTGACACTTTTTGTTTACATGAAATTTTTTTCTTTTTGCTAGAAAATTACTTTGAACTCCCAAACATTATATATTTTTTTTAAGCAGAGGCCCTACATATTAAAATGGTGAATGTTGCAATTTTTTTATTTCACAAAGTATTTGTGCAGCAATTTTTCAAACGCAATTTTTTGGGAAAAAAAAAACATTTTTTTGAATTTTAATCCACAAAAAAACACTTTGTGTTTGCCCAAATCTTTGGTGAAATAAAAAAAATGATCTTATCCCAAGTACATAAATACCAACCAAGACATGCTTCAAAATTACGCACCTGTTCAGCATTACCTGTTCAGCGGCGACAAACTATATAAATATTTAAAAGCCTGTACAGGTTACCACTTTAGAGTTACAGAAGAGGTCTACTGCTAGAATTATTGCCCTCGATCTGATGTTCGCAGTGATACCCCACATGCATGGTGCATTGGCTGTTTACATACTGCACGAGACATACGCTTGCGTTCACCTTTGCGCACGTGCACGGGGAGACAGGGGTGCTTTTTATTATTATACTATTATTATTAATTATGTATTATTTTATTTTTACACTGTCCCTTTAATTTTTTTTTTTTTTAATCATTTTTATTGTTATTACAGCGAATGTAAATATCCCCTATGATAGCAATATGTAGAACCATGTACTCTTTTTTGAAAAATTTGGGGTCTATTAGACTCTAGATCTCTACTCAGCCCTTAAAGCATCTGACCACACTAAGATCGGTGTGATAAGATGCTTTCTCAATTTCCCTATGGCGCTGTTTATATTCCGAAGTCATTAAATGCTCGTGCCTTCTGGTTTCTTAGGCCATAGAGATGATTGGAGCCATTCTAGTCTCTGATCAGCTCTATGGCTGCATTCTCGGGTTCCCCTGTGGGAGAGGAAGGACCGAGAAAACCATGAAAAATGGCGGTGGGGAACGTTCCCTTCCACTGCTTGTAAAAGCAGTCTAGAGCCTCTCAAAATGCAATGGCCATCTAACATCTTTCGAAACCCTGTGTAAGTGTGCCCTAAGGATGTGCCATGCTGTACCCTATTCTAAAACTCAACTAGTGTATGGTAGCGACGGGAAACAGTCACCGATGCAGAGACCGGGTTGGTCAGGACAGGAGGGACAATAAAAGCGATGTTATGTCTACATCCGCGTTTTCTACAGGCACGACATCTTCTTTGAGGTGTTCTTTGGGTAGAAGTACCACAGAGGACATTCGGAAAATTACGCTCATGCATCCGGCTCACTGCATTTGCATTGGGAAGTTGGACCACAGTACCATCTAAAAACATATAGGCTGTGATGATCTCTTCCTGGAATTTTAGGAAGGATCCAGTTCGTCCTGACACTTTGTATAGCACATAAGCGTTCAGCAGAGCCAATTGAAATAAGTATACAGACACTTTTTTATACCAGCATCTGGCCTTATGGGCAATTAAGTATGGCGCCATCATCTGGTCATTGAAGTCCATCCTCCGATGTTAAGGTTGTATTCATGGACACAGAAGGGCTTCTCAACAACACCAGTCGCCGTTGTAATTTGGACTGTCATATCTGCGTGAATGGAGGACAGAATGAAAACATTCAGTGTGTCCCTCCACTTCACTGCAAGCAATTTATTACACTTCAAGCAGGCTCTCTCCCACTGCCTAAGTCGGGAATCTACAAGCCATTGGGGGAAGTCCCAGGGATTAGATTGCACGGTGCCACATGCGTCAATTCCAGAATCAAAAAGATGACTAAAAAGTGGCAATAATTGTCCGCGTACAAGTGGTATCCCTTTCTGAATAAGGGTGACACCAAGTCCCAAGCAATCTTACCGCTGCTCTCTATGTAGTCTGGGCAGTTGGGGGGTTCCATGCTGCTATCTTTTCCCTCATAAACCAGAAAACTATATGTATAGCCTGTGGCCCTGTCACCGAGCTTATACATCGTGACCCCATATCTGGCACGCTTGTTGGGGAGAAACAGTTTGAAAGCAAGGAGGCCAGAAAACTTAATCAGACAACTTGATCGGGAATACACAAGGCTGCAAATTGTTGGTTGAATTGGCCGAATTTTGTGGAGCCGATCATATTTACGGTCACCCCGAGGATGACAGAGTTCATTGTAGTTAAAGTGCATAAACCGCAGGATTTGCTCGTATCGATTCCTGGTCATGAAAGCAGAGAACATGGACATATGGTGAATTGGGTCAGTGGACCAATATGACCGCAACTCAATCTTTTTAGTAATGCCCACAAGGAGGGATAGGCTCAGAAAGGTCTTAAATTCGAGAGATTGGTTTAACAAAATCAATGAAATACACAGCCTAGAATATGTTAGGTATAGTGAAGGGATGAAAAGTGGAGGAAGTGGAGGGAATGGGTGGAATTTAAAGATTTACTAAGAGCAGCCGAGATATGGGGTATCTAGCTCAGGGGTGAGGACTTGGCCAGATGGTGAAAAACGGTTCAGGGGGTGATGAGGGGACATTGGGGAAAATAGGAGGAGAATAGTAATAGTAGTGGGAAAGGGAGGTGAAATAAACGAGGGGTTGTTGGGGGGTTGGGGGTTGGGTTGGGTTGGGTGTGCTCTCGGTTGAGCAAAAAAGAGGGCATTTCAGCGTACTAAGGGTATTTTTGTGATAAAATTGTTTTGTAAAAACGTGGATAAAAACTGCCACTATGACGTGAAGAAGTGAAGGGACAAGTTTGAATTTCAATAAATGAAACAGGACTCCCGGAGAAATACCTCGCTGATGTGGAAAAAAAAAAAAAAAAAAAATTTGGGAACCGTTTTAGGTTTCCAGCCAAATTCTCAAGGGTCAAATTTAGAATTGTGGTGATAAATTGACCAGCATAAAAGTTGCTTTGGTCCACAATAGATCTGTACAGATCTTCAGTTAAAAACAGCTCATAAAAGTCAAGGGTACTAAAATCCGCTGTTTCCACCTGAATTCCGGGTTGGCCAGAAAATGGGGGAAGTACGGGCGCTGCAGAAGTGGTGGGCTGCCAATCAGGATTTGCAATTGCAGGGAGGAAGGGCACTATGGGCTCTACGGGCCTATCTTTGAACTCTTGGTGGCTGCGGGGCACTACTTGTGCTAGCCACCGCACCAGCTTGAACTGTACTTATGGGACTCGCCACGTCACCAAGTGTTACTGCAGTGCTGGTATGTCTACGACCAGGATGTACTAGGCCGCTGGTGCTTGCCAGATCACCGGCAGGTTGAGCGGTACTAGTACTGGCTCTCTGCTCCATACGAGAACCCTGCAGTTGTTGCACCTTAGCAACAGAAGAATGGGATCGGGTATGCCTGACCTTAGCAGGGACCACTACTCATTAGAGCTATCTGTCAAAGTGCTGCTGTTCTCTACCGGTTTGTATACTGAGCCTGAATCTGACAGTGAGGCTTCCCCTTCGCTCTCATCTGTCATGCTCAGCAATGTGTAGGTCTCTTCACTACTGTACCTCTGTTTGGACATTTTGGCAGGGATCAGGCATGACTCAGCTAACGCTGCAGTTTTGTGTGCTGTATTTTGTAAGTGACAGTGATCTATTGATACTGCACTTTGGATGGGCTGGGCTTGGCGGAGGGGCTAAACGCAGGTGCTGGCAGGTGTCTGGGCTGTTCCTGCTAACGTAGCATTTTGGGGAACACTATGCTATTGGGGATGCTAGTATAGATCTGATCAGATCAAAGATATTGATCTGTTGATTATTCTAGTAAGGGAGGTATATGGTGTGAGCGTGTGTGTTAGCGCTACTGACAATCAAAGGGTTAAAATCTGTCGCTGTCTGGGATTGAAGCTAATTGACGCCAACACCTAACTGACACTTACTAGCTAACCCGTGACACTAATACACTGATCAGAAAAAAGATCTGTACACTATACTAGTGACACTGTGACAGGGGGTGAAATGGTTAACTGGGGGGTGATCAAGGGGTTAAAACCTTTTCTTATGGTATATATGGGGGGGTACCCTAAACCTACCTGGGCCTACTACTAACTACCATTAACTGCCCTAACGCTGATTAGTGATCGGGGGGTGAAAAGTGTGCCTACGTGTCCTGGTGTCAGTGTAGTGCTTGGTGTACTCACTGTGGATGTCTTCTCCTCTCGCGCTTGAACCAAAAAGGGTTCCACGAGGGGAGGTGACATCACTTACTCTGCCTGAGTTTACATTACACAGGCAGAGGAGGCATTTCATTCACCAGAACCAATCAGCAGGTCCAGGCCAGAAATCATTGGCCTGGGCCTGTAGATCGTTCAGTTCTGAAGCAAATCCGAGCGCCGCGAGGTGCGCTAGCATGCCCCCTAACCACGCGACCGACGTACACCTATGGCGATTTGCGCGGCCGAGCCAACCTGCTGCAGTGTAACTGCCGTGGCTGGTCGGCATTGGTTAAGATAACTAATATTACAGCAGGATTTAAATGACATGTACTTTCAAAACCATTAGAATAAGTCAGGAATAATGAATTATAAAAGGGTATTACATAGGGGAGTTGCAAAGGAGGATAGGGGAAGGAAGAACACTAACTGATAACAGTGCAGCACAACAGACAGCACAAAATGTTACAAATTTCAGTTCACTGGGTTTCTGGCAGGACACTTGTACATACTGTATACAGTATAATAATACTGTCAATGATACACACCTCTTTAGAATAATTACTTGACCTCCTTGAGAAGGTCCCTACCTGCGTTCGGCTTATGCACTCTACTCATACTGTACATACCTGATATGAGCCCCTCAAATTTCAGGCTTGTAATTAGGTACCGTACTACATAAAAATCTGCAATCTATCATAAATCTGACAGTTCACTTTTTTGCATGACTTAGTGATTGTAAAGGTTCGCTTTTATAATTATTATTTTTTTTTTAAATAACAAACATGTCATACTTACCTGCTCTGTGCAAGAGTTTTGCACAGAGAAGCCTCGACCCTCTTTTTCTGGGGTGCCCCAGTGGCGCTCCTGGCTCCTCCCCTTCATCGGGTGCCCCCACGGAAAGCCACTTTCCCTGGGGGCACCCATGTGGGCACGCTCACGAGTCCCGCTGCTGCATCCATTGACCCGCCCCTGGCTTCTGTGTCACTGGATTTGATTGACAGCAACGGGAGCCAATGGCTCCTGCTGCTATTTATCTATCCAATGAGGACCCGATACAGTGGCTGGAGTTGCTGGGCTTGTGCTCATCGCAATGATCGGGTTCAGGTAATAAAATGGGGGGGCTCTGGGGGCAGCTGCGATAGAGAAGGTTTTTCACCTTACTGCATAGAATGCAGTAAGGTGAAAAACTATGAGACTTTACAACCCCTTTAACAAAAGACTGAAAAACTATTGTGAGCCAAACTAGGATGAACAGCTGCTCATCTGCCCAGCAAACGTGCAGAAGGGAAAAATTATTTTAGATTTGTTATGAAAAGTTTAGTTATGTTACTAATTTTGTTTGTTGATTTGTTTTGGAATTTGTTTAGTTTTGTTTAGTTTTGTTTATTCATTTTCTAACAAATTCCAAATTTTTGGAACCATTAGAATTCAAATTGATCGAAGACTGATCGACCAATCTGAATTCTATGTGAAGAATAGCTGTTAAGGAACGAGCCATCAAGCCGACTGCTTTGTCCTTAAAGCGGAGTTCCACTCAAAAATTGAACTTCTGCTTTAAGTGCAGGTGACCCCCTGACATGCCACATTTGGCATGTAATTTGTTTGGGGGAGGAGCAGGTACCCTGTTTTTACAGGCACCCAGCTCCCCCCTCCTCCCCTGGCTCTGCGGCGCCGGAAGGAAGATCACCACCCCCCCCCTGCAATCTTCTGGGACACGTCACAGGTCCCAGAAGATTGCCCGGGCCATTTGCAGCACGGCTCGCGTTTGCGCAGCGTGCGCCTGGCTGTGAAGCCACAGCCGTGCACCCACAATTAGAATGCTGGCGCCACAGAGAGGAGGAGAGGAGTGGGGCTTCGTACGCCCTCATCGCTGGACCATGGGACAGGTAAGTGTCTGATTATTAAAAGTCAGCAGCTACACTTTTTGTAGCTGCTGACTTTTAAATGGGTGGAACTTCGCTTTAACAACCGATGACTCATAAGCTTGTTAGTGGAGATCAGATGGGGGTGTTCTGTAGTCCTAGCTGACCCCGCTAAAGAAAAGAATTGCCGGCAATTAAAAATTCAGGAGAGAAAACCATATCAGGCTACATTCCCTCAACATGGGGGCGCTTCCAATCCCACCGGGACACCGAATCGACCAGCCGGCGCTTTTGCAGGCTGATCATAGAACCAAACAAAGACTGGGTTGGCTTTGTTCAGCTCTATAATAGAGTAACTCGGAAGCAATGACCTGACATCACTATATTTACCGAGATGTAAACAGCGCCATTAAAAAAAAAAAAGCATTTGATCACTCCGACCTTGGTGCGATCAAAAACTCTTAAGGGCAGAGGAGGGATCTGGGGCCTTATAGACCCCAGATCTCTCCATAAAGAGTACCGGTCACATGCCTATTGCTGTCACAAGGGATGTTTACATTCCTTGTGACAGCAATAAAAGTGATAAAAAAAAAGCAAAGTAGCAGTGTAAATATAAAAAAAAAAAAATTAAAAATAGTTACAGTGCCCTTGTCCTTACATGTACAGCCTGTAAAGGCTTTTAAACCGTCGCCTTTGTATAGTAAAATTTACGTTGTTTGTCAATGTTGCACTGGCGTGCACAATTTTAAAGCATGATACGTTTGGTATCTATTTACTTGTCGTAACATCATCTTTTATACTTTACAAAAAATTGGGTTAGGTATTGTGTTTTTATGCATTAAAATACAGCAGGGACTGGGGGGTGTCCAAGAATGGCGCTGTGAGCGGCTGCTTCTTCTAGAGCTCCGCTGGACTGACAACTCTTATTCGGATACTAAGCGTTCCTACTCGCTGATTTCCAAGCCCAGGATACCTGAATGAGGCGCAGATCATCGGGCGCAACGAAAGGGAAAAAAGTTAAAATTCCCATCGCCCCTGGAGATTCCCCGGTCCCCGCGTGGAGCCCCACACCACTTGCAGTAAACACAGGGCCTCACAGACGAGCCCTATGGAGTCGGCTGACTCCTGACCCCCCTGGCTGGTGGAGGTAATGGCGGCCATAGCCACTTGCCAATCCACCCTTACGGCAAAATTGAGGCCGTACAAATGGATGTAGGCCTCCTGCAGCAAGATATGGACAAACTCAGAACTTGAGTTACAGAGACGGAACAGAGTCGGCAACACGGAAGACATGGTTGCAGAGCATGGCGCTGCTCTCCACACGCTCCAAACTAAAGTGAAGGTCCTGGAGTATAGAGCTGAAGATGCCAAGAACAGAAACAGGCGGAACAATCTCTGCATTGTGGGACTAGCTGAAGGAGCTGAGGGAACCAATCCCACGTGCTTCGTGGAGGACATGTTGTGCGACCTCCTGCCTGATGCTCACCTGTCCTCCCATTATGTGGTGGAAAGGGCACATCGAATGCCGCCTAAACCTGGGCCCCTGGGAGCCCCTCCGAGAACCTTCTTCCTTCGCCTGCTAAATTTCAAGGACAGGGATGAGATTCTCTGTGCATCCAGGAACGTAGGTGACCTGCACTTTCAAAATAACAAATTGATGATTTTCCCCGTCTACTAAGTGGAGACCCAAAAGCTCAGGAAATCGTTCGACCATGTTAATGCAGCAATGAGGGCGCACGACATACGCTGCAGTGTCTTTTTTATGGCTTGCCTGAGGGTCCAGGACAGGGAGACAACTTGCTTCTTCAACTCCCCAGAGAAGCATCTACCTGGCCTCAGGCCTGCTGACCCGTATGTGAGTACCCTCCCTTGGGCCCAGGCCTCTGAAATTGCCAACTTGGCCCATTGCTGAGGCATCACCGACCGGACGGCTGCCTCTGTTGCACCTGTTGTGCCTTATTCACACAAGTGGGACTCGCTGCATCGGTTGTGCCTGATTGTCCCACCTGCAGCAACCCAAGTAAGTGCCCCTGACAGGGACAAAGTCAAGAGATCCCTGTAGTCTGACTTCTTCCCCTTGTTTCCTTCCTCGTTGAGGCTTCAGTGGAACTACTAAAAATACCCACCTACTGATCATACTCACTGTTAAGGCATCAAACTGCCTTTTTTTCCCCTCCTTGTCCCTTGTCCCATGCAGCATGTTTCATTACCCCAGCGGAAGTGGAGAGCTGTTATGATTGCTGTTTAGCCCCCAGATACTGTCCAGAGGGTTAAGGTCGCCTCTTGCACAGGACCCCCCTTTGCAGCCCGCGAGCTCATTTGGTTTAGGTTGGAAGCACTCCAGGTTGGATGGGATGGCATGGAGGAATAAATCTCCAGATCCTAAAATTTATATCCCAAGCGGCATCTATGCCTATCCTTAACCACTTCTGGACCGCCCGCCATTGTTATACGTTGGTACTTTGAAGAGGAGTATCGTTGTTATGGCAGCAGCTAGCTGCCATAACCCCGGTATTCTCTTCTTCAGCGGGCAGTCCGCTTCAGGATAAAAGTGGTATCTACGGCAGATTTGCCGCATTATAGGCGGCGGGAGAGGGCCCCCCCCTCCCGCCGCACTCCAGTGCCCTCCGCCTCTTACCGGAGCCGTCGGCAGCGGTGGAGGCGATCAGATCTGTTCCCTAGCCTAACATGGAGATGAGTGAGGGGAAGATGGCCCCCACCCGGTTCCATATCATTGCAGGGAAGAAGTGACGTCAAAACATCACTTCCGCCCATAGCTCTTAAAGGGCCATTTTTTTTTTTTTTTAAATGACAAATTTTTTTTTTTTTTTTGCATTTTAGTGTAAATATGAGATCTGAGGTCTTTTTGACCCCAGATCTCATATTTAAGAGGTCCTGTCATGCTTTTTTTCTATTACAAGGGATGTTTACATTCCTTGTAATAGAAATAAAAATTACACAATTTTTTTTTTTTTAAAGAACAGTGTAAAAATAAAAGGTAAAATAAAAAAGAAAAAAAAGAAAATATTTTTTAAACACTCCCCGTCCCGACAAGCTTGCGTGCAGAAGCCAACGCATACGTGAGTAGCGCCCGCATATGAAAACGGTGTTCAAACCACACATATGAGGTATTGCCGCGATCAGTAGAGCAAGAGCAATAATTCTAGACCCTAGACCTCCTCTGTAACTCAAAACATGCAACCTGTAAGAATTTTTTAAACGTCGCCTATGGAGATTTTTAACCACTTAAAGACCAGGCCTCTTTTTCGGGACTCTGTGTTTACAAGTTAAAAACAAGTTTTTTTGCTAGAAAATTACTTAGAACCCCCAAAGATTATACTTTTTTTTTTCTAACACCCAAGATAACAAAATGGCGGTTATTGCAATACTTTTTGTCACACCGTATTTGTGCAGCGCTCTTACAAGCGCATTTTTTTTTGGAAAAAAAATCACAATTTTTTGAATAAAAAAATAAGGCCCAAATAAGTTAGCCCAATTTTTTTTTTTCATATTGTGAAAGATAATGTTACGCCGAGTAAATTGATGCCCAACATGTCACGCTTCAAAATTGCGCCCGCTCGTGGAATGGCGTCAAACTTTTATCCTTAAAAATCTCCAAAGGGGACGTTTAAAAAAATTCTACAGGTTGGATGTTTTGCGTTACAGAGGAGGTCTAGGGCTCGTCGGACGCTTGAAAAAAATTTTTTTTTTTCTTATTTATTTTACTTGATTTTTGGGTCACTTTTACTCCTATTACAAGGAATGTAAACATCCCTTGTAATAGAAAAAAAGCATGACAGGTCCTCTTAAATATGAGATCTGGGGTCAAAAAGACCTCAGATCTCATATTTGGACTTAAATGCAAAAAAAATAAAAATTGTCATTTGAAAAAGTGACAACAGAAAAATGTGCCTTTAAGACGTATGGGCGGAAGTGACGTTTTGACATCGCTCCCGCCCTGCTATAGTATGGAGACGGGTGGGGGCCATCTTGCCTCAATCGTCTCCATACCCAGCCACGGACAGGTCCCGATCGCTTCCGCCGCTGCTGATGGCTCCGGTAAGCGGCGGAGGGCACCGGATTGCGGCAGGGGGGCCCCCGATAAAAGTGATCTCACTGCAAATCCGCTGTAGAGACCACTTTTATCTTGTAGCAGACCGCCCGCTGAAGACGAGGATACCGGGGTTATGGCAGCTAGCTGCTGCCATAACAATGATATCCTCCTTCAAACAGCTGCTGTATAACGATGGCGGGCAGTCCGTAAGTGGTTAAGGGTAAAAGTTTGTCGCCATTCCACGAGCAGGCGCAATTTTGAAGCGTGACTTGTTGGATATCAATTTACTCGGCGTAACATTATCTTTTACAATATAAAAAAAATGGGCTAACTTTACTATTGTCTTATTTTTTAATTCAAAAAAGTGTATTTTTTCCAAAAAAAGTGCGCTTGTAAGACTGCTGCGTAAATACGGTGTGACAGAAAGTATTGCAACGACCATTTTATTCTCTAGGGTGTTAGAAATAAAAATGTATAATGTTTGGGGGTTCTAAGTAATTTTCTAGCAAAAAACCCTGTTTTTAACTTGTAAACAACAAATCTCAGAACGAGGCTTCGTCCTTAAGTGGTTAATATCTTATCCTGGAACACCAGGGGACTGAACTCTCCAGTTAAGCGATCCCTGGTGTTACAGTTTATTAAGTCTTGCAACCCACATATTTGTGTGCTTCATCACTTCCCTTCAGACTATTAGACCTGACCCTAGACCCGGAAGGCAGTTGTGTAATTATTTACGCACAAGTCTGTTCAATGAAGTGGGTCTATATCTACCACCCCCAGCATCTCTGTCTCTTCTGAATCAGATCATATTGAAAATAGCAGAGTTTGCCAACAGAAACATTGTCGTTTTGGGTGATTTTTAATTTGGTCCCTGACTCGTGCATGGATAGAATGTCCATGGGTTGCCCTTTGCACTCGGGGCTGGTGGAATGGTCGGGGACATACGGTCTGATGCATGTGTGGCGATGAAGACATCCTCAGTCTCATGCTTACACCTGTCACTCTGCGTCTCACCGCTCATTTTCCAGGATTGACCTGGCCTATACTGGTGGAGCTGTTCTGCCTAGAGTCACAGATATTAAGATACTTCCCAGGGGTATATCAGACCATGCACCGTTGCTTCTGAGCCTGGACCTCTCCATGGCCCTGGAGGATACATTGTGGAGACTCTCCAGATTCTGGGTGTCGGATGCTGCGGTGGATGGACAATTTAGGGGTGCGCTGCTAGACTACTAGGCCGTTAACCCCGGATCGACAGATACGCTGGTGGTGTGGGACACTTTCAAGGCTTATACAAGGGGACAGTACCAGACCGTTATTGCTAAAATTTGGAGAGAGAGAAGAGCTGATTTGAGCAGAGCAGAGATGGAGGCGGGTCTGCAGGAAGCGAGATTTGTCAGATCTAGGAACTTTCAAGACTATGTTAGACTACAGTCTCTGACTGGGGAGGTGCTTCGTCTTTGCACCTCTCTCACTCAGAAACTAATGCTGGCCCAATCTCAATGCATATTTGAACAAGGGGAAAGATCAGGGAAATTGTTGGCCTGGCTTTCTCGGGAGCAGTCGGGGGGGATGTGCGTCTTGCACATACAGGGCCCCATTGGTGATCTTCTATATGCTCCTAAAGAGATAAACGCTGTTTTGTCTCATTCTACCAAACCCTATATAGCTCCAGGGTAACCTATGCTAGTGAGGAACTGACTTCTTGCCTAGAGCCCGTTGATATCCCTGTCTTGACTTTGACCTATCGCAACAAACTGGACGAGACCCCATCATGGTGGAGGAACTTTTAAAAGGCACTCAAGACACTTCAATCAGGTAAAAACCCCCGGTCCAGACGGTATCCCTGTAGAATTTTACAAACAGTATGCTGGAGAGCTAGCTGTTAGACTCCACGCCATGTTAACTGAGTTGCTAATTGCTGAGGCACTTCCGAGCTCCCTGAGTGAGGCTGTTGTTGTGGTAATCCCGAAGTCAGAAAATGACCCCTCCTTATGCTCCTCATATCGCCCTACATCATTGATTAACGTGGATGTGAAACTGCTGGCTAAGATCTTGACCAACAGACTGAGCCTGGTCATATCAGCACTGGTTCATCCAGATCAGACAGGGTTCATGCTTGGGAGGGGTACGGACATTAATATTAGAAGACTTTTCACACATATGGCTAGGGCGTAACCAGGCAGGTGTAGTGGCCTCTCTTGATGCGGAAAAAGCTTTTGAGTGGGGGTATCTCTGGGAGGTTTTGTCAAGGTTTGGTTTTGGCCCCAGGTTTATGACCTGGCTGCGAATGCTCTATGCCAACCCGCGAGCCAGAGTCTGCGCTAACAGCAGCCTGTCGGACATATTTCCTTTGGGGTGCAGGACACTTCAAGGATGCCCTCTGTCACCGGGGTTGTTCACCCTGGCTTTGGAGCCTCTGGCCATTGCTCTGAGAGCTGAGGGGGGGGTAAGGGGCATAGTGGTGGGTCCGGTGGAAGAAAAGGTGTCCCTATATGCGGACGATACTCTGGTTTATCTTGAGGATGCCTCGTTGTCTCTTAAAAAGGCTCTAAATATATTTGAAAGGTTTGGTCGGTTTTCAGGAATTTGTATCAATTGGGGCAAGTCGGTGCTGTTCCCACTGCACCCCTCTGTTCCTTGTCCAGACACGGGCACGCCTCTCCAATGGGTTGATGAATTCACCTACTTGGGTATTAAGATCAGAGGTCCAACGGGTGAATTCATAGAGAAAAACATATACCCCCTCATGTCTCAGCTCACAGCTAAATGTACTGCTTGGCGCACCCTCCCACTTACACCGGTTGGCAGAGTTAACTTGCTAAAAATTATATTCTTACCGAAATTCCTGTACTTCTTCCGCAACACCCCGTCACATATACCTAAGGCCTTCTTCAGGCGACTGGAGGGGGTACTGACCTAATTTATTTGGGCTGGGAAGCCACCTAGGGTAGCAAAGCGTATCCTATACCTTATCGGGAGGAGGATTGGCGCTACCCAACTTCCTCTTGTACTGCTAGGCAGCCGTCCTTGTCACGGTGCGATGGTGGTTCCCTCAGCCCAAACAGAATCTGGCGGTAACACTGGAGACAGCTATACTAGGGTACTATGCAGCTTTTAAAACTTGGTGTTAAGGGGGATGAAAGCTCACCATTCCTTGACTGCCCTCATGAAGACTACGATCCGGGTTTGGCAGGACGCTAGGGCAATATATAACAAACCAAATCATGTACCCCCACACACACCACTCTGGGGGAACCCAAGGTTACCTCACCTATATGACATCCCAGACCCCTCTCTGTGGGCCAAACGGGGGGATAACTGCCTTGAAACATATCATACTGAATGGGAAGATCATGTCTTTTCAAGAACTAAGACGTCTATATTCGGTACCCAGCTTATTTGAATTCAGGTACTGGCAACTACGACATGCAGTTGGAGCTCAGTTTAACCACTTGCCTACCAAGCACTTACACCCCCTTCCTGCCCAAGCCATTTTTCAGCTTTCAGCGCTGTCGCACTTTGAATGACAATTGCACAGTCGTGCTACACTGTACCCAAACAAATTTTTTAGCATTTTCTTCACACAAATAGAGCTTTCTTTTGGTGGTATTTAATCACTGCTGGGTTTTTTATTTTTTACAAAAATTTTTTTTTTTTTCTGTCAGTAAATTTTGCAACTAAGTAATTTTTCACCTTCACTGATGTGCGCTGATGAGGCGGCACTGATGGGCACTGATTAGGTGGCACTGATGAGGAGGCACTAATATGCCGCACTTATGGGCACTGATATGTGGCACTGATGAGCACTGATACTCGGCACTGATGGGTACTGTTAGGCGGCACTGATGGGCACTGTTAGGCGGCACTGGTGGGCACTGATAGGCGGCACTGGTGGGCACTGATAGGCAGCACGGATAGGCGGTACTGATGGGCATTAATGGGTGGCACTGATGGGCATTGATTGACAGCAGTGATGGGCATTGATGGGCAGCACTGATAGGTGGCACTGATTGCCAGCATTGACTGACATCGCTAATGGGCACTGATTGGTGGCATTGGTGGGCAATGGTAGGCACTGATTGGTGACACTGTGTTGCACTTATGTAATCAGTGCCCTGATTACATTCCTACATGTCCCCCTGTGAGGAGATGCCGCTGATCGTCTCTCCTCTCCTCACACTCTGTCAGTGTGAGACGAGGAGCGCCGATTACCGGCACTTCCTTGTTTACATGTGACCAGCTGTGATGGTGACGCGGCTCTTTACAGAGATCGGGGTCACGTTGTGTCCTGGCAACACTGGTCTGCATCAGGCTCCGGTCATCCGGGGGGGAGATGGTCAGGACGTTGAGTGATTTGAGCGAGGTCCAGATACCGTTGGAACCTATGGTGCTCTTGCTGAGCTACCTGGAGGAAGTCAAGGGGGACAGATATACTGATTTATTATTATTATTGTTTTATCCATTGTTTATGCCAGATGAGAGAACTCTTTTAAAATGGAAATTGGCTAACCCACCCACACTTGACTTCTGGCGAACGGCGGTTAACTCAGTACTGCCTCTATACAGACTTACCTACGAGAGTAGGCAATGCCCAGGTAAATTTGACAAGGTGTGGTCTGCATGGATAGATGCCTGTGGTTAAGAGAGCAAAAGGGGCTGGCCTCTTGAGCGTCGGCTCTTCCCCTCCTTTCTCCTCAGGGATTTCCCCCTTCCTACTTGTTAAAATCTCCCAAAAAACAAAACAAAAGAAGAGGCTCTGTTTTCTCTCCCTGCCGCGGTACTGATTTGCCCTTCACTGCTTGATGGTATGCTACTGGGTGAGGTTGCTTGAATGACAATACTCTACACAACAAGTTGATATATTTGCTTATGTTCCCCTTTGTAAATTGGTTAAACGTGAATCGTAGGTTAATAACTCTCAATTATGGAATATCTTTATAGACAATACTTTGTACTGTACCTGCAGGAATTTCTTTTGCTGACTGTGCTGTAATGCTGATTTGTTTGATAAAAACTTTTCTGTTAAAAAAAAAAAAAATGCAGCAGGGACCTTGTGAATTTCTATCCATGTATGAGCTAGTTGTTTGTACACAAGTCTATCTATTGATCAACCTGTGTACAACCAGCCCGTTTTTTTATGAACAATACCGATAATTGTATTCTGCTGGTGGGTAAAGTTCCCCACCAGCAAAATACAATTGGTCATTGGTCAACAGAAGTGAGTTGATGAATTGGTTCATTTTTATTTCATTCAACACGCTTGTTAAACAAAAATAATAATCATGTATGGCCTGCCTTAGACTTTTGCTGTGACAGAGGTCTTCAGTTGAAATCTGTGTGCCCTGTACCTAGTGGAAAAAGTGGGAAGTACTGGCAAGCATGTCTCAAGTGGACTGAGTTTTAAATAGGTAGAAAGTCAGAACTAACATTATTGAAATTTGCTTATTAAGCCTTCCCTGTGTAGTTCAACTAACCCCTTTTGGTGCATTTCTCCAAAGAAGAAAATACAGTAAAACCTTGGTTTGCGAGCATAATTCGTTCCAGAAACGTGCTTGTAATCCAAAGCACTTGTATATCAAAGCATTTTTTTTACAGGGTATAAAAGAGAAGAGAGGCACCTCTAAGTGTAGCAATAAGTTGCTAAATGTTGTACCTTTAAATTTAACCATATTGCTACACTAATGCCGCGTACACACGGTCGGACTTTTCGTCTACAAAAGTCCAACGGACGCCGACGGACTAAAGCTGGCTGGTAATCCGATCGTGTGTGGGCTTCTCCGGACTTTCAGCAGACTTTTTCAGCCTCAAATCCGACGGACTTTAGATTTGAAACATGCTTCAAATCTTTACGTCGTAACTACGACGGACCCCGAAATCCGCTCGTCTGTGTGCTAGTCCGACGGACAAAAACCCATGCTAGGGCAGCTATTGGCTACTGGCTATGAACTTCCTTATTTTAGTCCGGTGTACGTCATCACGTACGAATCCGTCGGACTTTTGTGTGGTCGTGTGTAGGCAAGTCCGTTCGTTAGAAAGTCTGCTGCAAGTCCGCCGAAAGTCCGCCGGAAGTCTGTCGGACAGGCTGTCGGACTTTTGTAGACGAAAAGTCCGACCGTGTGTACGCGGCATTAGAGGCTCCTCTCTTCTTTTTTATACTCAGTTGTGACATGACGCTACTCTTATATCAAGACATTGCTTGTATATCAAGGCAAAATTTATTAAAACATTTTGCTTGTCTTGCAAAACGCTCTCAAACCAAGTTACTCTCAAACCAAGGTTTTACTGTATATAATTTCTCTTTTTTTTTTTTCTTTTTAGCGTTACAAGTAAAACACTAATGGCAACCAAACTGCAGAAAACTCCAGCAGTACCAGATACATTCTTCATACCAGTGACCAGAGAAGACCACCCTCAATCCTACCGCAAACACCATATTTTTATTCTATACAAATTGGAAATGGTATATTATGGAAAACAAAGCATTGTGTTATAAATTCAGGAATATGCAGTAAAATATATTTACACACTTTTTTATTTTACATACTTACCCTTGCATATTTTCATTGTTGTGTTTAATGTATATTTTTACATTCATCACTAGAGGGAGCTCTGCCTAACAATTGCTGAGATGAGATATCATGCATATAGGGAGTGCAATGTTTTGGGAGTCACTAGACCCATAGATTTGTATTGCAAGAAAGAGCAGTAAAGCACAACCATTGTGTTAAACTGCAACAAAGGAAGCAGAGCTAGCAAACAGTCACCCTTTTGTATATATCTAATTGCAAACATTTATTAAATTTGAATGAGTTAAAAATCTAAGTATTAGAGAACAGTCGTGATAAATGTTAAATGCTTTCCAATCGCATTATGAATTGAATGGGCTTTTTATGCTGTTAAATTCTCTATTCTGCAATATATATGTTATGTGGTCAATTCATTTCTCATTTTACTCTGTGCTGGAAGATGAGAAAAACCTTTTTGCTAAAAATAAAGATACGAAAATGTTTCAGTGTGTGATTGAGTTCAGAAATGTGCTTGCTATGAGCACAAAATACAGGAAATCACCCCGGGACTTTAAATGAGGTGAATGCGGTTATCCAACAATTGACAGAATAAATGCAGTCTCAAAATGTATTAAAATTGCCATGCAAACTTAAACAACATGAATCATAGCCAAGCCACTGAAATTATACATACAGTAAAAAATGTAATTATGCGTATCCCAACACGTTTCGCAAGACCATGTTTGCTTCATTAGGGGTAGATGTGTGTGTAGTACATCAAAGGCTGGATCAGACTACGAAATGCTGAATACCCAGAGGGGGCAGTAATGAGCATCCGGTTCGGGAGGTGAGGAGGCAGAGGATAAACCAACCCAACAGAGCACAAACAGGGGGCAGATATTGCCGGGATGGGGGAGTGTGTCACCAAGATCTCCCAATTTCCATGAATAATGTCAACTTGAATGAAGTGAACCTACTACGTGTGAGTGAAACAGAAACACTTCCTATTTCCTGTTTCACTCACATGTTTTTCATTCACGTGATACAGCATTACAAAATCTCCCTGGCATGCCATTTGGAATCGGAGTTCATACAGCAAGTGGAGGGGCTCTTTCTACCTGTGTGCTGAACATCTTAGTGTATTCTGTACCTTCTACAGTGGAAGCTAAGCAGTCCCTCCCACCTGTCAGCTGTTTGACGTTAGCATTAGGGAGAACAGCCTATCAAAAACTTTGATAGATAGGCATTATGCTGCGTACACACGGGCGGACTTTTCGACCGGATTGGTCCAACAGACTTTCCAGCGGACTTTCGACGGACTTCCGATGGACTTTCTAACGAACGGACTTGCCTACACACGATCACACCAAAGTCTGACGGATTCGTACGTGATGACGTACACCGGACTAAAATAAGGAAGTTGATAGCCAGTAGCCAATAGCTGCCCTAGCGTCGGTTTTTGTCCGTCGGACTAGCATACAGACGAGCGGTTTTCTGAGTCTGGCAGAGTTACGACGTAAAGATTTGAAGCATGTTCCAAATCTAAAGTCCGTCAGATTTGCGACTGGAAAAGTCCACTGAAGGTCCGGTGAAGCCCACACACGATCGGATTGTCCGCTGGATTTGATCCATCGGCGTCCGTCAGACCAGTCCGGTCGAAAAGTCAGACCGTGTGTAAGCCCCATTACCAGCGACTGCTGGAGGAGGGGGTGATCAGCAAGGTTTAGGTTAATAATTTTTGCCTGTAAGTCCTGGCTAGACCTACCTGTGCCAGGATTATTGCAAACACTACAGCAAAATGACATTCACAATTCACTGTACATGCTATTTTAATATTTTTTACAAAAATGCTGCATAATAATTGTAAATTGCTCCTAATTTCCAGTTCAGTTTTGTAGATTTGCCCCTGGAATTCATTGTCCATAGAACTGTCCCTAATTAACTTGTAGCGGTACTCTCTAAGTTGCTGCAAGGCCCTTCCAGCCAGTCTAAGGATGACAGCTCCACAACTGCTCCACACAACTCATGGACCAACTCATGGTCAAGAAACTGATTAATGGACCTCTACTCTGTCAATCTAGGCTAGATGGAAATTTATTTGGACAACTCTGAGGGAGTGAGGATTAGGGCGTACAGGATGTCCAACAGGTTCAAAATAATTATTTCTATTGCTAGCTTAAAGCTGTATTAAACCCAAGACCAAAAAATGCATTATATTGCAGCTCATCAATTTTGGAATGAGGTGGCTGCATTGGTTTTATATTCTTTGGCTTCTTCCCTTTGTTTTCACCTGGTGATCTGGCCAGTAATACACCTCTTGTATTAGTAAGACACAACTCTGGATGAATGAGTATGGGAAACACTACGTACAGTAGCACTGTCAGTCTTGGCGGGGGGGTTGTGTTAAATGTATTAGTAGATTTGGATACACTCACTAATTAACTAAATGGAAGTTAAACTCCAGCTGACACTTTATAATCAGTTACAGCAGTTCTTCCCTTTGGGATAAAGATTTGCATGAATAAAAAAAATCTGATCATTGTAATCATCCCTGCCAGTTTTTAAATGATTTGTCTCATCCATGTAAACTGATACATTCTCCTGGAGAGCTTGTGCTTTTGAAAAAAAAACAGACTTGCTGGCTGGATCACCAGATGAAAATGGAAGAAAGAAAGCCTAAAAAGGAAACATTTACAGCCATCACATCTAAGAATTGGTAAGGTACAATATAATACATGTTTACTTTTGGGTTTAATATTATTTTAAATGGAGAAAATTACCCCAACCCTTCTCACAGACTGGTAGATGACTCCAACTTTTATTACAGGCTGTTTTGGTGTGCTTCAAACCAAACCTGGCAGTATTTAATTGTGGGCATTTAAGCTGAGACTGGCATTACTGGATACATTGTGAACAATTCAGGCTTCCTGCAGGATCTACTGATAGCAGCTTGTCCAGTGGCTGGACAGATGATAGCGGGCATTAGCTGGTATCTGCATTTACATGAAAAAATCTACTCTATAATCACCCCCAAGTCTGGTAGTATGAGCTCCTCTTTGTCCAAGCTGTTGCACTATAACACCTCCTCTATTCAGTGGATTTTTACTAGCCTGGGTTATCCTAGAGTGCCAGATTCCCATCCACAATTTTTTTTTCTTTTTACTTATGCTATTGGTTTTTAGTTGTTATCTTAGTATGCATTTATTATTTTTGAAAATTATCCTAATATTTAGTTATTAATGTGGCAGTTGGACTGCACACAGCAGAGGTCAGGCACTTGTGCAATCCCTGCTGTACCAGAAAAATAGTTCTCCTCCCAGTGAAAACCTATAGCCATAGGCTGCCCTCCGCTTCCCCAAATAAGGACCGTCATTAAAAAAAATAATAATAAAAAAAAATACCTAAAATGAGTGGAAGAGGTGCTGCAACACAGAGGCAGCTGAGCATTGTTAATGTGACCTCCCCCATTACGCACCACATGCATGAGGAAACACATGACTTTGGGCAGCACAGTGGTGTAGTGGGTAGCAATCTCGTCTAGCAGTAAAAAGGGTTGCTGGTTTGAATCCCAACCACGACACTACCTGCCTGGAGTTTGCATGTTCTCCCTGTGCCTGCGTGGGTTTCCTCTGGGTACTCCGGTTTCCTCCCACACTCCAAAGACATGCTGGTAGGTTAATTGGCTTCTGTTCAAAATTGCCCCTAGTATATGAATGGGAGTTGGGGACCTTGGATTGTGGGCTCCTTGAGTAGGGACCAATGTGGGTGTACGATGTATGTGTGGAGTGCTGTATGAAATGGCAGCGCTATATGGGTACCTTAAATAAAAAAAAATAGGGATGATTGTAGACACGCACCCACACTCACTCAGGTTGGACTGGTGTCTTTATTCAACCTTACTACTATGTAACTATGTAACTATAACTATGCACAACACAGCTTGCTGGGAGCAGCATCTTAATGAGACAAGTTGGCAGCAAAAGGCCTGCATTCTTCCTCCTGCTCATTTATCACTTTCCCTATCTCCATTCACCAACATTCTCCTGCTTCATCCACCACAAGAGTGACAAGTAGCAAAATCAAGAGGTCATGAGCCACATTGAGGAGGGTCAAACAAAAGCTTGAACTCCTGCAGAATTTTCCTACACCCACTTTGCTGTCTCCTCCAGCATCCTTCCCAAGGCTGGTGTGAACCTCATGCCAATATCTTAATTCCAGCATGGTATGTGCCCCCCCCCTCCCTCTTCAGCCCTCACCTCTTCCACCTCCTCCTTCCTTCCCCTCTTTCTCCTCCACTACCTCCTACTTTGTGATTATAGCATTATAAGCGGAGCTAAGGTTATATGGAGAGAATATACCTACTGAATCATATATGTGAAGAACTGGTGAAAACAACCTTCTTCCTCCAGTTCATGGCAGGAGCAGCCCAACATTAACATATTTCCACCCACCAGCACTATTTTTTTTGTATTATCCATTTTATTTGCAGATCTACTTCTTTATCATTTTTTTACTCCTTACAGCTCTTACTTGTCCTGGTCCAGTCAACATGGGCATATTTGAAAAAAAAAAAACTGAATAAACATACAGTGCCTTAAAAAAGTATTCATACCCCTTGAAATTTTCCATGATTTGTCATGTTACAGCCAAAAAAGTAAATGTATTTTATTGGGATTTTATGTTATAGACCAACACAAAGTGGCACATAATTGTGAAGTGGAAGGAAAATGATAAATGGTTTTCAACATTTTTTACAAATAAATATGTGAAATGTGTGGCATGCATTTGTATTCAGCCCCCCTGACTCAAAACTTTGTAGAACCACCTTTTGCTGCAATTACAGCTGCAAGTCTTTTTGGGGATGTCTCTACCAGCTTTGCACAACTAGAGAGTGACATTTTTGCCCATTATTCTTTGCAAAATAGCTCAAACTCTGTCCGATTGGATGGAGAGCGTCTGTGAACAGCAATTTTCAAGTCTTGCCACAGATTCTCAATTGGATTTAGGTCTGGACTTTGGGCCATTCTAACACATGAACATGCTTTTATCTAAACCAGTGTTTCTCAACCTTTTTTCAGTAGAGGTACCCTTTAAAATTATAGACAACCTCCTTACTAGCAAATATGTCACTCATCCCAAAACCAAAGAAAGACCATACATTACCCCAAAATTACAGGCCAATCTCGGTAATTAATAACGACCCTAAAATATTTAGCAGACTGTTGGCCAATAGATTAGCATCAATAATCCCCTCCCTGATTTCCCCTTATCAATTAGGTTTCATACCAGGTAGACACATTACAGACAATATTAGACTAGTAACAAACATAATTCAAGATGCAAATACTAACTCTAGATCAGTCCTATTACTTGATATTAATAAAGCATTCGACAGTGTATCCTGGAATTTCCTCGATATAATACTAAAAAGATATGGATTCAAAGGGGAATTTTTCCATGCCTTTCAAGCACTTTATCATAACCCATCTACTAGGATTAGACTACCAGGCTGTAATTTGGACTTTTTCAAATTGGGCAGGGGTACACGGCTGGGATGTCCCTTATCACCCCTACTATTCGCCTTGGCGATTGAATCTTTAGCCACGGAAATATTATTACACTCAGACATAAAAGGTTATAACTCTAATAGTAATACCTATAAATTAAGCATGTATGGAGATGATATGATTTTGTTCCTCACACAACCTAATATAGCCTCAAAACATTTGCATCACTTTCAGGCCCAACAGTGAATGTCTCCAAATCAATCGGTATGCCAATAAACATCCGACCTTCCCATTTAGACTCCTTACGATCCTCATTTAAGTTTACCTGGTCACTAGAATCTCTCCCATATTTGGGTATCTTTCTTACCCCAAATATTAATGACCTAACCTCAAAAAACTACTTACCAATGATGCGAAAATTAGGTTCAATGCTTAAAATATGGAAATCTTTCAAAATATCATTTTTAGGCAGAATCACAGCAATTAAAATTACAATTCTACCAAAGTTATTATATCTAGTCAGGGCACTCCCACTTAAACTAAATAAGTCACTCATCACTAAATTTCAAATGGAGATTAACAAGTTTATATGGTTAGATTCTCATCCCCGCTTATCAAAATTAGTCCTATTTAAATCACAAAAGAACGGAGGACTTGGCCTTCCAGATTTCTGGTCATACTATCTAGCTGCTAGATGGTCACAATTGGCACAATGGCATATTCCTAACCCCAAGGTCACTCGATCCTTCCGTACTCTATCTCTGGAATATTATGGGAAAATAAGATTTCAATTCATATTTTAGACCATGGGTGCTCAACCTGTGGCCCTCCAGCTGCTGTGGAACTACAAGTCCCATGAGGCATTGTAAGGTTGACAGTTACAAGCCTGATTTCCAAAGGCAGAGGCATGATGGGACTTGTATTTCTACAACAGCTGGAGGGCCACAGGTTGAGCACCCATGTTTTAGACACATTCAACCAATTAGTAGCACATTCATACCAATTATGGAATCTACATAACAAAAAATACAAACTGATACCTAACACACCTCCACAAGCTTCCTTTGTGGGTGATCCAAAATTCCCCCTTTATACACATAATACCGGAGACTTCTCATGGTGGATGAATAGCAACATTATATACCTCTCTAATTTTATAGAAAACAACAATGTTACCTCATTCTCCTCACTAAAATCTAAACACCAGATTCCTAATGCCGAGTTTAATAAATTTCTTCAAATTAGACACTTTTTTAACACATACTTTCAGACAACAAACGCACAACCTCCATCATTCTTCAAAAGTATTTATCTAAAATCACCAAGAAGAACGGGACTAATCTCAGAAATGCAAAGTATATGGCTTCCATATTAGTAAAATGCTGTAACCTGGCTACGATGTTCTCCTAATTAAGATGTGGCCACTTATGCTAATCCAGCCATTGTGTGACCCTTATCTAATGGGAAAGTTATCATATAGGACTCCATTTGCCCCTAGAGGCCCATATATCTGGTTCTATATGAAAAATTGTGGACCTTTGTTTTGGTCATCGTAGTGCTGTGTTGACCACTCAAGAAGATCTTTGTGCAGGCGTCAGTGCATGTCCAGATCAGTGAGACCTGTTCCTATACCCTCCAATGTGTGTCCTGAAGAAGCGATCAAGCAAAACCCGTAGACGCACGGGGGCTCACGCATTCTTTGATGTCATACTGTTGAACGTCATTCTTCCATTTGGGTATACTGTATGTTACTTCCTCTCTATCTGGCCACTCCTTGGCTGGTAGTGGACACATACCTTTTTATAATTTTATATTTTGTATGTTTATATGTCTATGCTTAATAAAATATTTTTAAATGATACTATTGTTCCAATCTGCCTCTAAAGTCCGACCAAGTGTGGAAAAAACGTTTTATTTTCAAAATAATCCCCCTTGATTATCGTTGGCCTTTTTCTGTGAGTCTTTCTCCTAGGATAAGAGGACAAAGGCAGACAGCAGCACAAATTAAAGTGATATTAAAGTTTTTTTTTTTTTTTTTTTAAATAACAAACATTGTCATACTTACTTACCTGCTCTGTGCAGTGGTTTTGCACAGAGCTGCCCAGATCCTCCTCTTCTTGGTTTTCAGCCAATGAGGAGGGAGAGCCTCTGACAGCCGAGCCTCTTGTGCAACATCGCTGGATCAAGATGGGCTTAGGTAAGTATTAGGAGGGCTGCTGCACACAGAAGGTTTTCTTAATGCATAGAATGCGTATAGAAAACGTATATAGACGGGTATCGATCGACTTAGGTATAACCAACATGTCAAATTTTTCATGCGATTATTGCCAGTGTCTAAAACCGCTAGCAACAATCACTGTGTGTTCTCCCGGCAGGGATAGCTCCCTGTACAACCCCAGTAGCTCCTTGGGAGGGATTCCCCATCAGCACTGACTGTGTTGATGAGGGAATTGAGCAATTTTCTTTCCTGCAAAAAATGCATGAAGTTAAAAAAGTGGCAACCATCCTAACCTATAACTAGCCTTTGCAGTAAGGTGAACATGGAAGGGCAACGCACATCACAAACTTGAGTCGCAATGTGGCTCTTTGGAATACACATCCCAAAATGCTTTGCTCCACTCTTAGGCCCGATTCACTCTGCTTTTAGGATGTGATGGCATTGAGTCCAGGCTGAGCACTAGGAGGAAATAGTCTCAGTGTAGCAGGTGCTGCAAAGTGCAGGCAATATTAGTCAGCTCCTGGTTACATCCTCCCCCCACTTGAAATATTTGGTCCTCCATAGAGGCAGGGATGCTATAAAGAACTGTTCAGTCAAACTTAATGAAAGATTGCTATACAATCTATAACAACATCAACCACAATTTAAACTTAGCAAATAGTGACACACTTGTGAATCCTGCTGGAACCATTTACTTTTCTAAGTTAACTCATAATCAGTTTGTTGGCAGGCCAGGGTAATTGCTATGGATCACCCAGCAGTGTCAGAGGTCGGATCAAGATCACCCCCTACCAAATTGATGGCAGTGGGATCAGGCATAGAGGTTTGTCTTTGGATGGTAGGAATCAGTTCGTCAGAGTTCTCTCCTAGGACTTCATTTGTAAGTCTCTTGGGGGGGGGGTTATATTCCTTATATTCCACCTCAGTTTAATAGGTGAATGGTTTTTGGGCACAGGAACATCTTTCAGTTTTCAATGTCAGCAGAGTCACAAGGCTCCAATAGGAAATCTGTAACCCTGGGAGGGAAAGGTTGGCTTCTTCATTGGGGTCAAGGGCATATGATCCTCACTAACTTCTTCATTTGGCAATAAGATTTTAGCCTCTGGAGGACAATCTGGCTCAGGTAGCAGTAAGTCTTCATCAACAAAACTGATCAAGTCTGTTCAGGGGATGGACTAGTGCTTTTGACTTTAATTTTCTCAACCTTTCCAGGCTGTGGAAGAATCTCGACCCTTGAACTGGGGGTGCTCTCTCTTGCTTTTTCTCATTCTCTTTCTCTCCCTGGGACACTGATCTCCACATTAACCTCTGAAGTGAAAGGCCACGACCAGTGTGGCACTATTTTTTCATCTTCGCTGTCTTCACTCTCCCTTACCACAGGTGGGGTGGAAGGTCACCGGTGGGTGTCTTGGTGGGTGACGGTTCTTGATGGGGTGTAGTGGAGGTTTGAGGCACCTAAACAGCATTTGATTGAGGGAGTAGATGGTTTCGGTGATACATCTTCAGGTGCCCTGTCTTTCCTTCAGGTTTAATCTGATACAATGGCAATCCGGGAAGCCGCTTGCAGATGACATAAGGTTGAGGCCGCCTGCGTTCTGCCAACTTATACTTCCCAGGCACCCCTAGATTCCTTAATAACACGTGATCCTCAGGTTGAAGATCTTGCACCCTCATCTTCAGATCAAAATGTTTCTTGTTTCTCAGCACTCTAGCAGTGGCATGTTCTACTGCCTTCTCATAGGCTTGCTTCTGGTTCTTCTGCAGTTTGTCTACATATCCTTTGTGAGAAGTCAAAGAAGTGTTATCAATGGATGTTTCGAAAGCCAGATCAATTGGGAGCCAAGCTTCCCTTACGAAAATCCTTTCTGAGCCTAATTGCCTGTGTTCATCATTCAATGCTTCCAACACAGTTAGCCGCCGGTGTTCCTCTGGGAGGAATAGTTGCCATCTCTCTTCTGAATCCTCCAAGGGACCCCTTCTGTACAACAATCCATCCATTAACTGCAGCCTATTCCATTCTCAATGTACTATTTTGGACTCGGCCACAGCACCCTTCATTAATACGTTTGGGTCTTGTTTATTTAACGTGTTAAGTGATCCACTGGAGTGACTCTGTGTAAAGAAAACAGCGCTAGCTAATCAAAACTATCCGAATGAAATAACCATATAATGTACAAGTGCATGTAAGTGAAATAAATACAATTAGGGATAAATGTGAAAAAATTAATTAATCTGGAATTGTGAGCATTTCATATAAACTAACATGCAGGTGCAAAAAAGTCCAAGCAATAAAATATTCCTCCGTGAACAAACAATTGTGACATCCAATGTGAAAAAGTTCTTTCAGGTGTATAGGATAATCCTAGTATTAATGGACCATAGTGGTTGATTTATGTCATAGACAAAATAAATGAAAATTTCCAATGGGACACCAGTGCAGGATATGTTAGAAATTCCTACTCACCGGACGTTGTTGACTCTATTTGCCATATGGCAAGAGGAGTTAAATCAGGCTTAGTGGTTTCTGTGACCGGAAAAAGGGAGAGAAAACGACCGATCCTCACGTCCCCTCCGTGCGATGATGCGTAGTTCCGACACTGAGGTCTCTTAGTAAGCAGGATAAGAAAGGAAAGAAAAACCGGAGATCCTCATAGCGTAAAACCTTCTAAACTGTTTATTGAATCTAACTGCGAGGTTACATCTACTAAAAACTTTTAACCACTTGCCACCTGACAGTGTGAGGAGAGGAGAGCTGATCAGCGGCATCTCCTCACAGGACAGCTAGGTATGTAATCAGGGCACTGATCATCAGTGCCCTGATTACAATTAAGTGCCCACCAGTGCCAGCAATGATTGTCCACCACTGCCAGCAATCAGTGCCAACCTATGCCCACAATTGCCACCAATCTGTGCCCACAAGTGCCAGCAATCAGTGCCCACAAGTGCCAGCCATCAGTGGCCATTAGTGATGCCAGTCAGTGCTGGCTATCAGTGCTGCCCATCAATGCCCATCACTGCTGCCCATCAATGCCACCAATAAATGCCCATCATTTCCCATCAGTGCCGCCTATGCGTGCTGCCTATCTGTGCCCACCAGTGCTGCCTATCTGTGCCCACCAGTGCCGCCTATCTGTGCCCAGTGCCACATATCAGTGCTACCTATCAGTGCCCATAAGTGTGGCATATTCGTGCCTCCTCATCAGTGCCACCTAATCAGTGCCCATAAGTGCCGCCTCATCAGTGCCCAAAAGTGCCACCTCCTCAGTGCCCATCAGTGCAGCCTATCAGTGCCCATCAATGCTGCCTGATCAGTGCCCACCAGTGAAGGAGAAAAATTACTTATTTACAAAATTTACTGAGAGAAACTAAGAAAAACATTTTTTTTTCAAAATGTTTGGTCTTTTTTTTTTAAGGAAAAAATAAAAAACCCAGAAGTGATTAAATACCACCAAAAGAAAGCTCTATTTGGGTGAAGAAAATAATAACAATTTCACATGGTTACAGTGTACCATGACCGTGCAATTGTCATTCAAAGTGTGACAGTGCTGAAAGCTGAAAAATGGCTTGGGCAGGAAGGGGGTGTCAGTGCCTTGTATTGAGGTGGTTAAAGTCCTCTCCCTAACCCGCAAGGATGGTGAGAACAGCAAGATTGTGAGCCAGGGTGAGCGTACATTCCACCTGGGGATCAGCTTAGAGCAGCGTATCATTTTGACGCCTTTTGCCATAGAAATTACGTCATCAGAAGCTAAAGGTCACAGTGCGTAACTCCATAATTTATAACATCCCCAATCATCGTCGGAAAAAAAAAAACCTGCTCTCTTTACCCATACATCAATAAAACTAAATTGTGCACATCAAACATCAAATGGCAATCTGGGATCACTCCAACTGACGCCAATTGTTCATTAAATTAAAACCATGTTTAGATGTATTAATATATAGACCATATAAAGACTAAATAGAGCTCTATCTGCTGGACAGGCTAAAAAGCGACCAAGAGGCAGGGTACATTGCAACAAATAGATATTATTTTTGGACGATGATTGGAGATGGTATAAAATTATGGAGTTATGCATCATGACCTTTAGCTTTTGATGACGTCATTTCTATGTCAAGCTGATATGCATGGTGCGCTACGCTGATCTCCAGGTGGAACGCGCTCCAACCCTGGCTAATGGGTCTTGATGTTCTCACCATCCTTGCGGGGTCAGGGAGATGACTTTAAAAGTTTTTAGTAGCTGTAACCTCGCAGTTAGATTCAATAAATAGTTTGGAACGTTTTATGCTGTGAGGATCTATGTTTTTTCTTTCCTTTCTTATCCTGCTTACTAAGAGACCTCAGTGGGAACCACGCATCATCATGAGGAGGGGACATGAGGAACGGCCGTTTTCTCTCCCCTTTTCTGGTTACGGGGACCACTAAGCCTGATTTGACTCATCTTGCCATATGGCAAATAGGGTCAACAACGTCCGGTGAGTAGGAATTTCTACAATATCCTGCACTGGTGTCCCATTGGAAATGTTTTGTTTATTCTGTCTATGACATAAATCAACCACTATGGTCCATTAATACTAGGATGATCCTATACACCTGAAAGTACTTTTTCGCATTGGATGTCACAATTGTTTGTTGACAGAGGAATTTTTTATTGCTTGGAAATTTTTGCATTTGCTTGTTAGTTTTATATGAAATGCACTCAATCCCAGATTAATACATTGTTTTCACATTTATCCCTAATTGTATTTATTATTTCACTTACATGTACTTGTTCATTATATGATTATTTCTTACAGATAGTTTTAATTAGCTAGCGCTGTTTTCTTCAAACGGAGTCACTCCAGTGGATCACTTAACGCTTTATCAACTCATCTGTTTGCAGCAGCAACTGCACTATATATATATATATATAACACATTTTTAAAAAAATATTTATCCTACTTTGGCACGAGTGTATATATACTTTGGTATATAGTATTCACACTTGTTTATTTAATGCTTCAATGGCCAGATGAAATTGGGGGTCATCCAGTCACATCAGTCTCTGCACCAGAGGAGCTTCTCCACCAGGTGCTGCTGTTTTGCAGGGTGCTGTTGGCTCAGTCTGCTGAGATCTCAGCTAGAGGAAACATCAAGCCTGGGCCTGTCCTGCAGGCTTCTCCCCCAGCCCCCATGCAGTGGGTGGGGGGAGATGAAGGTGGAGGCTCTCCAGAGGCACTGAGGCCTACTCCATGTGCTCAAGCTGCAATGGATCCTGGGCCTGTCCCTATGCAAGAGGAGTCCTTACATGTCCTCCAGGATAGAGTGGTGAACAGTAAGGATGAGCTCCGGTGCGTTCGCATGCTGCACGTGCCGAGCCCGCCAGGAAGTCGGCACGGCGCAGCGCTAATCACAGGCAGTGAGACATTTCCTGATCTCTGCAGCCGCATATTGGGAAATGTCTCACTGCTTGTAATTAGCGCTGCGCCGTGCCAACTTCCTGACGGGCTCGGCATATGCAGCATGCGAACACGCCGGAGCTCATCCTTAGTGAACAGACTTCGCCGCATTGCTAAAGAGGAACAGAAACTTTCTGTCATGACAGAAGATCTCAAGAAAAAGAAAACTCTGCAAAGTAAGTCTGGGAATAGTAAGAGGGAAGTCTCCAAGCTGAAGTCTCTGGAAGAGGCACTGAGAAAGCAGGAGAAGTTGGTTGCTTCTTTGAAGGAAAGCACCGGTGTGTTAAAAGAAAAGTGTGAGAATGAGGAGAGATGGCAACAGATGAAGGAGAGTGCCTGTGCCAGTACCAGCCAGAGGGTGGATGCCGCAGTAATGGCGACAGTATGGATGGGAGGTAAGGAAGTGGCTTCACATGGTGGGCTCAGTACTACCCCTGTCTCAGGATCTGTTGCACCCAAGTCAGTATCTGCCCCACTCCCTCCCCAGCAGCCTGGGTCATCTCAGGAGGAGGTTAAGGAAAATGCCGGATTGCTGCAGACCATTATAGAAATGGAATCTCCCTTGAGTGGCACCAACCCATCAGATGAAGATCATGGGAATGCAGGCATGTATCCAGACAGAGAAGTTTCTGCTGAATGTGAGGAGTCCCACATGGACATTAACAGTGCAGAGCAGGAATGTCGCATAAACACTGAAAATGCAGAGCAGGAATGTCGCATGACAAACCAGATTTCAGGAGGTTCCTATGCAGCCAGTTAATGTGTAATCTGTCCCAGTTATGAACTATGCTAAGGCTGTGTTGGGACAAAGTCATGCTGCTGCTGGTGGAAGGGAGCCTGTTGTGCGATTTTCACCTAACGCACCTTCTTCCATTAAGCGCAGGAATGTGGTACAGCTCAGGTGGGAGGGAGAAGATATTCCACCTATCAGGAAGGTGGTTGTGGATAAGATCCTAGCCATGGGATTTAAGGCAGAGCATATTTATAGACAGAGATATATAATGGGGTAATGGCGCTCCCTATATGTAGCTATATTGGGCATGAGCAGGTGTGTTATGGGGGGGAAGAGAGAGATGGGGAGCCGACGTGCTAACCCAACAGTGGGGATACCCCACTTCGATACAGATTGTATATGTAGATACAGTGGGGCAGAAAAGTATTTAGTCAGCCACCAATTGTGCAAGTTCTCCCACTTAAAAAGATGAGAGAGGCCTGTAATTGTTATCATAGATATACCTCAACTATGAGAGACAAAATGTGGAACCAAATCCAGACAATCACATTGTCTGATTTTTGAAAAAATTTATTTGCAAATTATGGTGGAAAATAAGTATTTTGTCAATACCAAAAGTTCATCTCAATACTTTGTTATATATCCTTTGTTGGCAATGACAGAGGTCTCTGTAAGTCTTCACAAGGTTGTCACACACTGTTGCTGGTATGTTGGCCCATTCCTTCAGGCAGATCTCCTCTAGAGCAGTGATGTTTTGGGGCTGTCGCTGGGCAACACAGACTTTCAACTCCCTCCAAAAGGTTTTCTATGGGGTTGAGATCTGGAGACTGGCTAGGCCACTCCAGGACCTTGAAATGCGTCTAACGTAGCCATTCTTTCGTTGCCTGGGCGGTGTGTTTGGGATCATTGTCATGCTGAAAGACCCAGCCATGTTTCATCTTCAATGCCCTTGCTGATGGGAGGAGGTTTGCACTCAAAATCTCACGATACATGGCCCCATTCATTCTTTCATGTACATGGATCAGTCGTCCTGTTCCCTTTGCAGAGAAAGAGCCCCAAAGCATGATGCTTCACAGTAGGTATGGTGTTCTTTGGTTGCAACTCAGCATTCTCTCTCCTCCAAACACGACGAGTTGTGTTTCTACCAAACAGTTCTACTTTAGTTTCATCTGACCATATGACATTCTCCCAATCGTCTTCTGGATTATTCAAATACTCTCTAGCAAACCTCAGACGGGCCTGGACATGTACTGGCTTAAGCAGGGGGACACGTCTGGCACTGCAAGATCTGAGTCCCTGGCGGCGTAGTGTGTTACTGATGGTAGCCTTTGTTACGTTGGTCCCAGCTCTCTGCAGGTCCTGCAATAGGTCCCCCCCCGTGTGGTTCTGGGATTTTTGCTCACCATTCATGTGATCATTTTGACCCCAAGGAGTGAGATCTTGCGTGGAGCCCCAGATCGAGGGAGATTATCAGTGGTCTTGTATGTCTTCCATTTTCTAATTATTGCTCCCACAGTTGATTTCTTCACACCAAGCTGCTTGCCTATTGCAGATTCAGTCTTCCCAGCCTGGTGCAGGTCTACAATTTTGTTTCTGGTGTCCTTCGACAGCTCTTTGGTCTTCGCCATAGTGGAGTTTGGAGTGTGACTGTTTGAGGTTGTGGACAGGTGTCTTTTATACTGATAACAAGTTCAAACAGGTGCCATTAATACAGGTAATGAGTGGAGGACAGAGGAGCATCTTAAAGAAGAAGATCAGGTCTGTGAGAGCCAGAAATCTTTCTTGTTTGTAGGTGACCAAATACTTATTTTCCACCATAATTTGCAAATAAATACAATGTGATTGTCTGGATTTGTTTCCACATTTTGTCTCTCATAGTTGAGGTATGCCTATGATGACAATTACAGGCCTCTCTCCGTCGGAGACTCTTTACCTAAATCGGTGTTGCAGGGTGTCAGACTGACACCCCGCAACAACGATCGCCACGATGCATGCCCCCGGGGGCGCGCAGCGGCTCGATATTCCTGATCACGTCATATGACGTCCGATCAGGAATATCAAACCACTTTGCCGCCGTCATTCTGTAATAGGGCGGGCGGCAAGTGGTTAAAGATACTTCTTATCTACAACTCGCCGGGGCAGCGATGGGCAGTACTGTAGCACCTCCTTATGCCAATGCGTTCATGGATATGATTGAACAAGCTTTTATTTTTCATTGTACATTATTCAATGAACACTGTACAGTTTGGTACAGGTTCATTGATGACGCCTTTGCAATATAGACTGATGACCTACATTCATTGTCTTTATTTAACGCCTACTTGAATTTATTGATTCCAGGTTTAAATTTTAATATGTCAATCAACACTGACGCTATTCCATTCTTGGATACATTATTATCCATTAAGGATGGACATATAGTCAGTGATTTATATAGAAAACCTACCGATCACAATCAATTATTGCTATTTTCTAGCTTTCATCCCCCAGGGGTTTTTAAATCTATCCCCCGGAGTCAATTAAAATGAGTGACCAGAATTACTAGTGAAACAGACACCTGCAATGTTAGATTAAATTAGATGGAAGACAGGCTGCGAGAGCAAGGTTATCCTATGGATTTAGTCCATTCTGAACGGATTAATATAAATAATCATGTTTCTAATAAAAACACGGGTCACAGAATACCTTTCACCTCTCAGTTTCATCCTTTTTCAAATAAAATTAACAACATTATCAAGAAGCATTGGTCCATTTTACATAATGGTTATCCTTCGGTTCCTGAATTTTACAATCCCCCCCCCACCTTCAAATAGGCGGGGTGTGACTATTCATGACAAATTTGTGAAATCTGATCAATATTCTGCACCAACCTAATGAGTGACCTTTATAGGTCCTAAAAATACAGGTTCATTTCCATGCCTCGGTTGCATACAGTGCACAAGCATGATTAGAAGAAAATGCTTTTCCCACCCTCAAAAAGGTTACGATATACCAATCAGACAACATTTTACTTGCCAATCGTCTTACGTTGTGTACATTATTAAATGTCCCTGTGGTCTCCTCTATGTAGGAGAGACCGCACAAAAGATTAAAGAACGTATAGCCAGGCACAAGTATTCAATTAGGGATAAACTGGTTAAGCTACCCTTGGCGCGTCACTTTGTCGAACAGGGACACACGGTGTCACAACTCAGATTTATGGTAATAGATGGCATTCCCAAAAATCGATGTGGAGGCGATAGGGAATTGGTATTAAGAAAGAGTGAAATCAGCTGGATACATCGGCTTGATACCCTTCAGCCGAAGCGATTAAATTCTGACTTCAATCTGTATTTAATTCTTTGAGCATTAATGGATTATCTTATCTCAGTACAACTCCAGAGTGTCTTATTTCATCTCATGTTATAATTATATTTTGTTGATTGTCCATACTGCTCATTTATCCTGTGCCGTGGGTCACATATGCGGTTTTGTGCATATTGTGTGCATTAAGTTGCGTGGGCGACTTGTCACACAGGTGATGTTGAAGTGGTGGCTATTGAGGAGTAGTGATATGTACATATATTTGTATCGTATTATTTGAAAATTTCCATATAATTTTTTGCACATTTTAAACAAAAACTTATATTTTTTTATTTTTTCATACTTTATTGATTATTTCTCATTATTTTTGGGTAATGTATTATTTGTTTTATTTTTAGGATTCCTGATGGATATATCCCACAAGGTGTGAGCATTATTTGCCACTGCCTGTGAACCATTGATTCCAAGATCGTAGTATATTTAATCTTCATGATACACAATGATGTCTTAATTAATTAACTGATTAATTGAGTCCAGACAGATTGTTTGTTCGTTCTAATTGTTAATTAGTGAACTATATATTCAGCCACATAAGTGATTATTGTATAGGCATGATTTTCTGAGGAAGGGCGTGAGCCAAAATAAAACTGTTAATTATGATTGCCTGATTGTACGGATGTCTTTTTGATGATGATTTTTTCTAAATAAAAGAATTTTTGTGCAGCAATCCCATTTGAACTTTGTCTATATTTAATCCTGTCAGGGGAGGCAGGTCAGGCAGAGCTTCACCTGCCATGAACATTTAAAAAAAAAAAAAAACAAACACAATCGAGCTTCGAGGGTCATACGTCGGTGACCTGGGGTCACAGAGACCCAAAAATTGGGGGGGTACTTGGCTGAAGTCCTACTGGGGCTCCTGCCACCTATAGTTCCAGAGATATGGGCTTCTTGTGCAGCCTGTCAGAAGCTACATACAGAGCAGCCAGTTTACATACAAGCTGGCACACTCTGTTTGCAGTAGACTGAGAGGTTGAGCTCACACTGCCTCTTCTCACTTCTTGTCAGAAGCACTGAACTTAAATGAACAGGTTGGAGCCTTGGACCATTTTGTTAAAGCACTATTGGAACAAGCTGTCCAATAAAAATGCTGCAGTGAAGGCTGTCCTCAGGGACGTGCAGTCAGGGGAGGCAGGTCAGGCAGAGCTTCACCTGCCATGAACATTTAAAAAAAATATACAATTGAGCTTCGAGGGTCGTACCTCGGCGACCTGGGGTCACAGAGACCAAAAAATTGGGGGGTAGGTAGCTGAAGTCCTACTGGGGCTCCTGCCATCTATAGTTCAAGCTGTTCAATCCCATTGACACACTGTTGAGTTGCCTAAAGTCATTACAAATCCTGATAGTGCCATCAGGTTTTGGGATCAGCACTATGGGGCCCGACCACTCACTGTGGGACTCTTCAATCACATCCAGCTCTAACATATTTCTGATTTCTTTTGCGACTGCCTCTCACCTGGCCTCTGGGATTCTATATGGCTTTACATTTACCCGAACCCCTGGTTCCGTCACTATGTCATGCTGGATCACCTTGGTGAGTCCGGGTAAGGGGGAGAAAAAGTCTCTGTTTTTGTGCACAAACGCCCTAACGTCACTTTGTTGTGCCACGGACAGGGAATCCGTTATGGGGACGTCAGGTGTCACCGGTACCCGGTCCGTTGGAGACGGGAAGCGGCCAGTAAAGTCTCTCTGTCCTTCCAGGGCTTTAAGAGATTCACATGATACATTTGGTGTGGTTTCCTTTTCCCTGGTTGGTAGACTTTGTAGTTTACCTTCACTGTGGGAACCAATACCAACACTCTGTCCCCGGGGCTGAAAGTACAGACCTTGGCACCCCGATCATAGACCCTCCTCCGGGCCTCCTGGGCTCAATCCATATGTTCTCGCACCAGGGCAAGGACAGCTGCGATTCAATCCTGCATCAAGGAGACATGCTCTATGATGCTTCTATATGGGGTGGCCTCTCCTTCCCACGTTTCTTTGGCGACATCTAGCAACCCCCTGGGATGTCTACCATACAAAAGCTCAAAGGGGAAATAGCCTGTGGATGCCTGCGGAACCTCACGTATGGCAAACATGAGATATGGTAGCAAAAAATCCCAGTTTCTCCCATCTTTGTCGACCACCTTTTTCAGCATACTTTTTATTTTAATAGTTTTATTAAATCTTTCGACCAGACCATCCGTTTGGGGGTGATAGACAGAGGTACAGAGATGGGAGATTTTGTATAATCTACACAGTTCCTTGGTAACCCTGGACATAAATGGGGTACCCTGATCGGTTAAGACCTCTTTTGGGATCCCCACTCGACTAAACACCTGGACCAACTCCTTGGCGATAGCCTTGGCGGAGGTGTTGAGCAAGGGCATGACCTCAGGATAGCACGTCGCATAATCCAGGATCAACAGAATATGCTGGTGACCCCGGACAGATTTCACAACCGGCCCCGCAAGGTCCATGCCAATCCTCTCAAAGGGGACCTCGATTATTGGTAGAGGCACAAGGGGGATGCGAAAATGGGGCGACGGCGCTGACATTTGGCACTCGGGGCACGATTCGCAGTACTCCTTGACATCTGCATACACCCCAGGCCAGAAAAATCTCTGGGCGATTCTCTCCCTGGTCTTTTCAATACCGAGATGTCCCCCCATTACATGACCATGGGCCAGGTCTAGTACCACCCTGCGGAAGGATTTGGGAACCAGTAGATGGTCTATCTCGTCCCCTCCACGTTTTACCACTTGATACAATAAATTGTTTTTAATGGCCATGTAGGGGAAAGACACCCCCCAGTTAGGACCTACATGTTCCCCATCCAACATCTCACAGTTTTCCTTGGCTCTCATGAGGGTGGCATCTTGCAGTTGCTCGGTACAGAAGTCCTCTCTCCTTACCTCTAAGTCGGGTACCACATTCTGGCTACTCTCATTGTCAGGGTCAGAGGTGTTCTCTTGTTCGTTCTCGGGCTGGGAGCTAGCTTCCAGGTCCTCCGGCTCCCCAGCCATGACAGGGAAAGGAAGAGGGTCTCCGGCTTCCTCGATCCCACCAACAACATCCCCTTCTCTTTTGCAAAAAGGGTCTGGTGAGAGTTCCTATGCTTCCCCAGCAGGGGGAGCTCTATCTACCAGGCTCCCTTTGCTCTCACATAAATTCCAAAATGTGGAAAATCTCTCCCCACTAAAGCCTCATGAAGCAGTGAAGGTACCACCCCCACTGAATGTGTTACACTGCCCCAGGGGGTATCAACCTCAACCACTGCTGTCTGGTAGTCCCAAGTGTCCCCATGGGTGCAAATTACCCCAATAGTACTGGGGTGTAGTTTTGTAGGGTTCCCACAATCATTCCTGACTAGGGTCATCACACTACCAGAGTCTAGCAAGGCTGTGAGTGGCTCTCCATCCACTGAAATAACACACATCTGTTTTTCAATGCGACTCTGACATGATGCAGTACATGCGACCTGTGCAAACAGAGAAATGCGTCTTTTCATAAAAGCATAATCACATTGCATAGGTTCATCATCTATAGGACAGTTTGCAGCATAATGCCCTAATGCATGGCAACGAAAACACCGTTTGCGGCCTACCCCCAGTCCTCTTAACGGCCCCAAAGACCTTCCTGGCTTCTTTGGCCAGTCTCCAGGTCTAGGACCCACAGTCTCATCAGCTGTAACAACAGACTTATCCACCTTCCCCATGCTCTTGAACCCCTGGAACAGTCTTACCAGAACCGCTGGGCGATCTTGCACCTCTAGAGACACCAAAGTGGGGCGTAGATGGATTCACCAAGTCCTCAGTGGCAGTGTACCTCTCCACTAGGTCCACCAACTGGGTTGCAGTTTTGGGGTCCCCCTGTCCAACCCACTTCCTCAGGGCAGCAGGGAGCGCATGCAGGTACGGGTCCATTACCACACGCTCCACGATCTGAGGGCTTGTCAAGGTGTGTGGCTGCAACCACTTCCTGGTGAGGTGGACCAGGTCAAACATTTGTGAATGGGGTGGCTTGTTGCTGGAGTAGGACTACTGATGCACGCGCTGGGCCTGGACTGCCATGGTGACACCCAAGCGTGCGAGTATCTCTGTCTTTAGAGTCTCATAGTCCTGGGCCTTATCTGGTTCTAGAACAAAGTAGGCCTTTTGGGGTTCTCCTGTTAGAAATGGGGCCAACAGAGCCACCCACTGCTCTTTTGGCCATCCCTCATGGACAGCGACTCTCTCGAAAGTCGCAATGTAAGCCTCGCCCTCATCGGCAGATGTCATTTTCTGTAGGTGGTAGGATGCACGTACCAACTTTGGTTCCACTGGCACAGGAGGTGCAGACCCCTTTTTCAGTTCCACCAGAGCCTCTGTGAACTGCCAGTTCATTTGCTGCTGGGCTGCCTGTTGTGCTGCAGCGGCCTCTGCAACTTGGCGGTTGGTTTCTCTCTGATCTGCATTGGCCTGTAGCAGGGCTTTTAACATTTCCTCCATCTTCAGAAAAGTGCCCGCAGTCTCCACCACGTGTGGGAGATTAGCTCGTGGGGATCACCTTTTCTGAATGACAGTCAGCAAATGGGCACTTTCTTAAAAATCTGGCGGATGCCAGGTTTATTTACAGGAGGTTTGCAAAATAAAAAATAAACAGAACAGTAAAGTAAATCCTTGCCGTCCGGCGCTAACTAAACAAATAGTCTCCTCTCTAGACAGTGTGGGGCTGGTCCCCCACAAACATGCGGTAAAGCAAACCTTTTAGTCCAATAGCCAGAGCTCCTCTCACTCAGGTCGCTTCCTGAGGCTGGCCATACATTATAATTTTCTTGTACAACTTTCCTTTAGATTTACCAAAACCATATAATATGAGGTCAAACCTAAACACTTTCAATTTGTATGCAATCAGCCAGGCCCTTGCACTACATAGTTGAAGGTAAATCTAAAGAAAATTGAATAAGAAAATTGTATGGTGTATGGCCAGCTTGAGTCTCAAAACCAGAGCCCCATTGAGCTCTCTTCCTGGTTCTTTAAATTCCACCTGAGTGTGGGCTCAAGTGGACCAGAACATCCGGACCGGAACCTAGCCTGCCACAGAGGCTGGAAAAACCCGGGCCGGATTCTGGTTCAATCCCTTACAACAGAACGAATGCGAGGTGAAATGTAGCAATTATCCACTATATCACTTTGCATACCGTCACATATCCTCCCCCTCAGCTCTAGCCCCTGTGGCTGAGCAATTGACCCAGTGAAGGGTTAGTGTGTGGGTGTGGCGCTGTCCTAATTTATAGAAATACTTGGTAAATTGTGTGTAGCCAAATCCCATATATAAAGTCGCATAAACCAAAATTGCAAATAAAAGAAAATTCAACGAAAATAAAAACAAAACATAAAACAGCAAAGTGACTCCCTTTGGAGTGTGTAGGTGTAACGTTGTCCTAGTGGAGAAAAAAGTGGAGAAAATGGAAAAAAATGGAAAAAAAATGGAAGAAATCGCATAAAGGACTGCTGCCTCCACAAATGTGATTTCCACCAAGGTGGAAAAAACAGAAGGTAGGTGAAGGGTTAGTGTGTGGGTGTGGCGCAGTCCTAATTCATAGAAATACTTGGTAAATCATGTGTAGCCAAATCCCATATGTAAAGTCGCATATAAAGTATAAACCAAAATTGCAAATAAAAAATTCAACGAGAATAAAACCAAACATAAAACAGCAAAGTGACCCCCTTTGGAGTGTGTAGGTGTAACGTGGTCCTAGTTTAAAAAATACTTTGTAAATCGTGTGTAGCCAAATCCCACATGTAAAATCGCATGTAAATTATAAACAAAATATAAACAAAATCGCATATAGCAAATTTAACGGCTAGGTTGGCCCCCTTTGAATTGGGGGAGGGGGAAGGGGAACAGGGGATGAAATCAAAAAATGACTTTAGCCAAAGCTATTCCATCCGCATAAAAACCCCATATAGTGATTGACAAACATAACATTGCTGAATAATTACATAGGTTAAATTGTGACTAGTGCTCAGTGCAATTTAAGTGAAAAACTTGACATCTTTGTAAAACAAGGCAGGTATTTGTATAAATCTTGGTGACCAGGTGCTCGTGTCTTGTGATCATGCGGACACTCACCAGCTTCTTTAACCCCTGCGGGGGTAATGCGCAGTCACAGTGTATGCCACTGTGCGGCAATCCACAGGCAGTTTCTGGGTCACGGTGACGTTTTAGGCAGCTTCTTTAACCCCCGCGGGGGTAATGCGCAGTCACAGTGTATGCCACTGTGCGGCAATCCACAGGCTGTTTCTGGGTCACGGTGACGTTTTAGGCATAAGAGAAGAAAGAGGAGATTCCATAGCGTAAAACCATAAAACACTCTTTATTGAACGCAGATGACAGAATGGTACTCACATTTAAGCAGTTTATAATAGGCAACCAAATGTCATCAAAACAGGAGAGCGTCAGATTCAGGTTGGTGATCCTCTGGGAGATGATGCAAAAGCGTCAGAATAGGCCACGCCCTACACGTTTCGTCATAGGGACGTCAACTGGAGCGTGCCCCCTTTGCGTCACCTCCCCTCCTTTTATACTGTGCGATGTGCTGCATGCCTGCACACCGGAAACCTCCGGCGGCCATTTTCCCTTAGGTTTTTGCGCGGCCATCTTGCATGTGGCTATTGCAGACCGGAACCATATGTATAAACCTTTAGTGGAATATCCCTAGTGTTGTAAAAACAGGAAATGACCCTAGTGTTGCAAAAACAGGGAATAAACCAAAGGGAAATCCGTGGCCATTTTGTGAGAGATTTTGCAGACCGAAGCCCAATAGAGCAATTGATAGGTATATGCTATTTTGCAGGCCGAAGTCCGCGGCCATTTTCTTGTAGGTTCTGCAAGATCTATGTAGGTTATATGCCTGAGTCCGCGGCCATTTTCTTGTAGAATGTGCGGGGTATATTTGGATTATACGGTGACCCCGTACGAAAAAACTTCTCCGTTCGAGTATGTGTCACTCTGAGCCACGGATTTACTCTATCAAGATGGAAAATAAACCCGTAAGGAATCATCATAGGCAGGGGCAGTATTAATTATTCGCACAGTATAATTAAATATACCTGATGAATTATACATAGAAATATAAAATATAAAATTTAAAATACATATACACAGAAATGTTTAATATTTATTGCTCCAAAGTACTAAAAATAAATTGCATATCACTATGTACATGCTTTATTATAAAATAAAAAGTAACTGAAGTAAAACTGAAAGACAGTAAACAGCTGATTAAGGAGTTAAAAAATTTCAACATAAAGGAGGAAGACATACTTGTGACTATTGACATCAACTCCCTATACACTAACATCATACAATCAGATGGCCTCAGTGGAGCAGAATGGGCATTACACCAACAAACCAACATGAAAGAAGAACAAATAAAATACATATTAGAAGGTTTAAAGTTAGCCATGAGCCATAACTACTTCTGGCATAAGGGAGACTTCTACACGCAAGAGAAGGGAGTGGCCATGGGGGCTAAGTATGCCCCCAGTGTAGCCAACCTGCTCCTTAACAAATGGGAAGAAGAACAAATCTATAGTACCAATAGGCCAAATATGAAGCTATATAGACGATATATAGATGACATTGTTGTAGTATGGGGAGGCACAGAAGAAGAACTACAAGTATTTCTCGAAGAAATTAACCATAACATCTACGGTTTAACTTTCTCTGGTAACTGGAGTAAACAAGACATAAGTTACCTCGACCTCCAGATATACAAAGAAAACGGGCAGCTTAATACAAAAATGTTCTTCAAGAATACAGACAGAAACGGCTACATACCAACAAGTAGCTGCCATCACCCGAAGTGGATAGGTAACATCCCAAAGGGGCAATTGATGCGAATACGCAGAAATTGCAGTAGCATCACTGATTTTGAGGAACAAGCTGAAGTCTTAATCAACAGGTTCACCGATAAAGGATATAAAAGAAGGGACCTATTATTATTGAAACAAAAAGTGAAAAGTATGGATAGAAACGGGCTGATAGAAGGAACACAAAATTCACGTAAACAAGAAAAGAATAGAAATATAGGCTTTGCTTTCCTGACAGGATACAACAGGCAATATAAAACTATGGAATCAATCATTAAAAAATATTGGCCAATTCTCCAGTCAGATCAGATTCTTAAACCAATATTACCAAACAAACCTATTTTTATTTACAGGAAGGCCCCAACTCTTAGGAACAAACTAGTGCACAATGCCCTTGACCCCCCAAAACAAATTAAAATAGGGAATAACCTTAGAGGCTTTTTCAAATGTGGTAAATGTTTACCATGTAGAGTAAGTAAGAAAACAAGTAAAAAGACAACTAAATTTAGGTCGACATCTAATGGAAATGAATATACCATCAGGGACCTGATCACGTGCAATAATACACACGTCACTTATGTATTAGAATGCCCATGTCGGAAACAGTACGTGGGGCGTACAACTAGAAAATTGCACATAAGGATCAGAGAACACATTACAAATATAAAAAACGGGTTTAAAAAGCACAGTGTATCCAGACACTTTAGAGACCACCACAACAGGGACCCCTCAGGCCTTGTTTTTTATGCTATTGATAAAATCAAAGGGCACTGGAGGGGCGACAACAAGAAAATTAAAGTGTCGCAAAACGAAACTAGATGGATTTTCCAGCTAGACACACTACAACCATCAGGAATGAATATAGATGTCGACCTAAATTGCTTTCTCACTAACTATTAGTACTACCAGTAAACTACCACTATTATTAGTTAGCTTAATCTTTTTTGACGTGAAAAATGAAAAAGGTTCCTGACGTATGACACTAATTTTAGGCTCCATGATGACACAAACACCATCTTCCCTCGGTCTCCTTCCCACCCCTCTTATTTTACCCCCCTTTTTATCATTTTAATTTTAATTTTATTATTAAATTTTTATAAAATATTATTTTTTTCATATTTAGTTAACTTTTTATTTTATAATAAAGCATGTACATAGTGATATGCAATTTATTTTTAGTACTTTGGAGCAATAAATATTAAACATTTCTGTGTATATGTATTTTAAATTTTATATTTTATATTTCTATGTATAATTCATCAGGTATATTTAATTATACTGTGCAAATAATTAATACTGCCCCTGCCTATGATGATTCCTTACGGGTTTATTTTCCATCTTGATAGAGTAAATCCGTGGCTCAGAGTGACACATACTCGAACGGAGAAGTTTTTTCGTACGGGGTCACCGTATAATCCAAATATACCCCGCACATTCTACAAGAAAATGGCCGCGGACTCAGGCATATAACCTACATAGATCTTGCAGAACCTACAAGAAAATGGCCGCGGACTTCGGCCTGCAAAATAGCATATACCTATCAATTGCTCTATTGGGCTTCGGTCTGCAAAATCTCTCACAAAATGGCCACGGATTTCCCTTTGGTTTATTTCCTGTTTTTGCAACATTAGGGTCATTTCCTGTTTTTACAATACTAGGGATATTCCACTAAAGGTTTATACATATGGCTCCGGTCTGCAATAGCCACATGCAAGATGGCCGCGCAAAAACCTAAGGGAAAATGGCCGCCGGAGGTTTCCGGTGTGCAGGCATGCAGCACATCGCACAGTATAAAAGGAGGGGAGGTGACGCAAAGGGGGCACGCTCCAGTTGACGTCCCTATGACGAAACGCGTAGGGCGTGGCCTATTCTGACGCTTTTGCATCATCTCCCAGAGGATCACCAACCTGAATCTGACGCTCTCCTGTTTTGATGACATTTGGTTGCCTATTATAAACTGCTTAAATGTGAGTACCATTCTGTCATCTGCGTTCAATAAAGAGTGTTTTATGGTTTTACGCTATGGAATCTCCTCTTTCTTCTCTTATGCCTAAAACGTCACCGTGACCCAGAAACAGGCTGTGGATTGCCGCACAGTGGCATACACTGTGACTGCGCATTACCCCCGCAGGGGTTAAAGAAGCTGCCTAAAACGTCACCGTGATCCAGAAACTGCCTGTGGATTGCCGCACAGTGGCATACACTGTGACTGCACATTACCCCCGCAGGGGTTAAAGAAGCTGGTGAGTGTCCGCATGATCACAAGACACGAGCACCTGGTCACCAAGATTTATACAAATACCTGCCTTGTTTTACAAAGATGTCAAGTTTTTCACTTAAATTGCACTGAGCACTAGTCACAATTTAACCTATGTAATTATTCAGCAATGTTATGTTTGTCAATCACTATATGGGGTTTTTATGCGGATGGAATAGCTTTGGCTAAAGTCATTTTTTGATTTCATCCCCTGTTCCCCTTCCCCCTCCCCCAATTCAAAGGGGGCCAACCTAGCCGTTAAATTTGCTATATGCGATTTTGTTTATATTTTGTTTATAATTTACATGCGATTTTACATGTGGGATTTGGCTACACACGATTTACAAAGTATTTTTTAAACTAGGACCACGTTACACCTACACACTCCAAAGGGGGTCACTTTGCTGTTTTATGTTTGGTTTTATTCTCGTTGAATTTTTTATTTGCAATTTTGGTTTATACTTTATATGCGACTTTACATATGGGATTTGGCTACACATGATTTACCAAGTATTTCTATGAATTAGGACTGTGCCACACCCACACACTAACCCTTCACCTACCTTCTGTTTTTTCCACCTTGGTGGAAATCACATTTGTGGAGGCAGCAGTCCTTTATGCGATTTCTTCCATTTTTTCCATTTTTTTTTCCATTTTCTCCACTTTTTTCTCCACTAGGACAACGTTACACCTACACACTCCAAAGGGAGTCACTTTGCTGTTTTATGTTTTGTTTTTATTTTCGTTGAATTTTCTTTTATTTGCAATTTTGGTTTATGCGACTTTATATATGGGATTTGGCTACACACAATTTACCAAGTATTTCTATAAATTAGGACAGCGCCACACCCACACACTAACCCTTCACTTACCTTCTGTTTTTTTCTACCTAGGTGGAAATCACATCTGTGGAGGCAGCAGTCCTTTATGCGATTTCTTCCATTATTTCCATTTTTTTCCATTTTCTCCACTTTTTTAATTTTCTGTTCCGTTGCGCGGATACACCACTCATATTTCATTACTATTGAGCAATTGACCCAAGCATACAGTGCATGCAGGAGAGGGCATCTGCATTGTTTTGGAGCTTGCCCCGCCTATGCTCTGCTGTAAACGTAAAGGGTTGTAGAGGAACAATCTTGTCTGGCGGGCATTTTTCTCCCTGTTGTCACACATCCACTTTAGGGGAGCATGGTCAAGGGCCAGCTTAAATGACCTACCCAACAAGTAATACTTCAGGGACTCCAAGGCCCATTTAATAGCGAGACACTCCTTCTCGACAATAGCATAGTTTTTTTCATGCTTATTCAGTTTTCGGCTCAGGTATACAACCCGGTGCTCCTCACCATCTCTGTTCTGGGATAGTACAGCACCTAGACCCACCTCAGAGGCGTCTGTCTGTACCAGAAACCCCTTTGTGAAGTCTGGGGTCACCAGCACTGGTAGTACACAAAAGCCTGTTTTAACTTCTGAAATGCCTCCTCGGCTTCAGGATTCCATTTGACCATGACTGACCCTCTACCCTTTGTCAGGTCGGTCAGAGGGACGGCAATGGTGGCAAAGTCGGGTATAAACCGTCAGTAATACCCCGTAATGCCTAGGAAGGCCCGAACTTGTTTCTTGTTTACTGGATGGGGACACTTTTGAATTGCCTCAATCTTATTGGTCTGAGGCGTGACAAGTCCCCGGCCAATAATGTACCCAAGGTACTTGGCTTCCCCTCAGGCCTATGGCACACTTTTTTGGGATGGCCGTGAGACCCGCTTCCCTAAGGGAATCTAAAACTGCTTGTACCTGGGGCAGGTGCGATTCCCAATCTGGGCTGTGGATGACCACATTGTCCAAATAAGCAGCCGCATACGGGCGATGTGGTCTCAAAGTTTTGTCCATCATTCACTGGAACAATGCAGGGGCCCCGTGCAGACCAAAAGGCATGCGCATGTGCTGAAACGAGCCCTCAGGAGTGGAAAAGGCAGTCTTCTCCTTGGCCGATTCAGTTAGCGGTATTAAAGAAAAAAGGGAATATTTGGGACTTTAAATGAGACGCAACGGGGAATATTGCGCCTCCATCCCTGCTTGCTTTTGCAAAAAAGAGGGAGGGAGAGGGGGACTTTAGATGAGGTGTGTGGGGTAGAGCCAGACAAAACCATATACATATGTAAAAAAAAAAATTGTATTCTTTATTAGACCAAAGATAGGGCATGGATCAACCCATATAAATGCATAATAGCACATTGGCATATAAAATACAAAGTATCAACATTCATATTGAGGATAGTCACCAACATGACACAGAAAGTAAATATTATACATCACAGTCCCCCAAACGGAGTAGGCATAACATATCAGGGTGGTAGAGCAATAAAAACCATCTAGAATCATGAATATAAGATTGATGCATCAAAATAAGCTCGACGACGTTTCGTGGACTTCTATCCACTCATCAGGAGCAAGTGCATCCATATACTAAAAAGGGGATAAAAAAATCACCATTATAGTTTGATATAACCACAGACTGGAGGGGTAGAGGGATTAAAGATAGCAATGAACAAATAAATGGCCATAACTGAAAGTACTCACATGCGAGCTGATACTAGGCAATGCGATACCACCTGTCAGAGGTCAGCCAGATAATTATGTCCAGCACGGGAGCTGAGGAAAGGACCCAAGCATGGATCAGGAACACACGCACACTCTCCCAAAAAAAAGTGTGTATGGAAAAATCTTGATGTACCTGTGGATGGGATTTCTGTATTGTATACAATAAAGTAATTGGTTTGTTATCAAAGACATGCTGGTAGGTTAATTGGATCCTGTCTAAATTGTCCCTAATATGTATGAATGTGAGTTAGGGACCTTAGATTGTAAGCTCCTTGAGGGTAGGGACTGATGTGAATGTACAATGTATATGCAAAGCTGCTTAAATTGACGGCGCTATATAAGTACCTGAAATAAATAAATAAAATAAAATATTGGTATAAATAAAAAGAAATGTCATATAGAGTAGACCCATCACCACAGTATACAAGTATATTGTGGAGCATATCAACAAGGTGAACAGAATGAAAAAAATAGGGTGTCCAAATAGTAAGAATAGGGAAGAGGAGATGAGATTCCTGAAATCAGGAAAAAATTATGAAAACTAGAGTAAAGAAATATTAGTAATGCTTGTTATAGAAGAATTTAAGAATAAATCAAGAGCTTGCTATGTATTTACCCATATAGGTCCTAATGGGATATGAACCAAAAATGGAGTGCAGTGTGGGACTGCTGAGAAAAAGGTCACTGAAGGGGAACTGCATGGTGAGCCCAGTGGCCAGGGTTCCATCCAGCGTCACACTGGCATGACAATAAGGGAGAGACAGCACAGCAGCAGCCGGACCTACTCACCATGTGTCAGCCAAGCTGAAATAGCACACGCCTGTGTGAAGGGATGCCCACTGGGCGTCACACGCATGCAGTGGAGGGTGTGGCGCGACGCCCAATCCCCCATCCCCATAATGTGTGGGAGGGAGGGGAGAGGGAAGGCATGCAGCGTGCATCGCAGCTCCCATGCAAACAAAACACTGGCCAACCTGTCGGCTGCAGAACACACTGAACCAATTCAGCACAAGGGAGTAGAGACAATTACAGCAGCAGTGTGTCCATCAAAATCAGCTGTGTTCAATGTGGTATAAGGTAACTTGACCACTAGGGGTCAGATACAAGGAAGTGAAGGCTCTTGAACCACACACCCCTCCATCCCTAATCAGTATCAAAGAAAAAAGGGAATATTTGGGACTTTAAATGAGACGCAGCTGTGAATATTGCGCCTCCATCCCTGGTTGCTTTTGCAAAAAAGAGGGGGTGAGGGGGGGACTTTAGATGAGGTGTGTGGGGTAGAGCCAGTTAGCGGTATTTGCCAATAGCCTTTCGTTAGGTCTAGTGTTGTTATGTAGCGAGCCTGTCCCAACCTGTCCTCGAGTTCGTCAACCCGAGGCATCGGGTATGCATCGAACTTAGACACACTGTTGAGTTTCCTAAAGTCATTACAAAACCTGATAATGCCATCAGGTATTTAAAACCAGCACTATGGGGCTCGACCACTGACTGTGGGACTCTTCAATTACGTCCAGCTCTAACATATTTTTGATTTCTTTTGCAACTGCCTCTCACCTGGCCTCTGGGATTCTATATGGCTTTACATTTACCCGAACCCCTGGTTCTGTCACTATGTCATGCTGGATCACCTTGGTCAGTCTGGGTAAGGGGGAGAAAAAGTCTCTGTTTTTGTGCACAAACGCCCTAACGTCACTTTGTTGTGCCACGGGCAGGGAATCCGTTATGGGGACGTCAGGTGTCACCAGTACCTGGTCCGTTGGAGACGGGGAATCGGCCAGTAAAGTCTCTCTGTCCTTCCAGGGCTTTAGGAGATTCACATGATAAATTTGGTGTGGTTTCCTTTTCCCTGGCTGGTAGACTTTTTAGTTTACCTCCCCCACCTTTTCAACAACCTCAAAGGGACCCTGCCACTTGGCTAGGAACTTATTTTCCACCATGGGAACCAGTACCAACACTCTGGGGCTGAAAAGTACAGACCTTGGCACCCCGATCATAGACCCTCCTCTGGGCCTCCTAGGCTCGCTCCATATGTTCTCGCATCAGGGGCAGGACAGCTGCAATTCGATCCTGCATCAAGGAGACATGCTCTATGATGCTTCTATATGGGGTGGCCTCTCCTTCCCACATTTCTTTGGTGACATCTAGCAACCCCCTGGGATGTCTACCATACAAAAGCTCAAAGGGGGAATAGCCTGTGGATGCCTGCGGAACCTCACGTATGGCAAACATGAGATATGGTAGCAAAAAATCTCAGTTTCTCCCATCTTTGTTGACCACCTTTTTCAGCATACTTTTCAAAGTTTTATTAAATCTTATGACCAGACCATCCATTTGGGGGTGGTAGAAAGAGGTACAGAGATGGGAGATTTTGTATAATCTACACAGTTCCTTGGTAGCCCTAGACATAAATGGGGTACCCTGATCGGTTAAGACCTCGACTAAACACCTGGACCAACTCCTTGGCGATAGCCTTGGCGGAGGTGTTGCGCAAGGGTATGGCCTCAGGATAGCGCGTCGCATAATCCAGAATCACCAGAATATGCTGGTGACCCTGGGCAGATTTCACAACCGGCCCCACAAGTTCCAAGCCAATCCTCTCAAAGGGGACCTCGATTATTGGTAGAGGCACAAGGGGGCTGCGAAAATGGGGTGATGGCGCTGATATTTGGCACTCGGGGCACAATTCGCAGTACTCCTTGACATCTGCATACACCCCAGGCCAGAAAAATCTCTGGGCAATTCTCTCCCTGGTTTTTTCAATACCGAGATGTCCCCCCATTACATGACCATGGGCCAGGTCTAGCACCACCCTGCGGAAGGGTTTGGGAACCAGTAGCTGGTCTATCTCGTCCTCTCCATGTTTTACCACTTGATACAATAAATTGTTTTTAATGGCCATGAGGGGAAAGACACCCCCCAGTTAGGATCTCCGGGTTCCCCATCCAACATCTCAACATTTTCCTTGGCTCTCATGAGGGTGGCATCTCACAGTTGCTCGGTACAGAAGTCCTCTCTCCTGACCTCTAAGTCAGGTACCACATTCTGGCTACTCTCATTGTCAGGGTCTCCTGCTCGTTACCCTTGGGCTGGGAGCTAGCTTCCAGGTCCTCCGGCTCCTCAGCCATGACAGGGAAAGGAAGAGGATCTCCGGCTTCCTCAATCCCACCAACAACATCCTCTTCCCTTTGGCAAAAAGGGTCTGGTGAGAGTTCCTGTGCTTCCCCAGCAGGGGATCTCTATCTACCAGGCTCCCTTTGCTCTCCCATAAATTCCAAAAATGTGGAAAATCTCTCCCCACTAAAGCCTCATGAAGCAGTGAAGGTACCACCCCCACTGAATGTGTTACACTGCCCCAAGGGGTATCAACCTCAACCACCGCTGTCTGGTAGTCCCGAGTGTCCCCATGGATGCAAATTACCTCAATAGTACTGGGGTGTAGTTTTGTGGGGTTCACACAATCATTCCTGACTAGGGTCACCACACTACCAGAGTCTAGCAAGGCTGTGAGTGGCTTTCCATCCACTGAAATTACACACATCTGTTTTTCAATGCGACTCTGACATGATGCAGTACATAAGACCTGTGCAAACAGAGAAATGCTTCTTTTCATAAAAGCATAATCACATTGCATAGGTTCATCATCTATAGGACAGTTTGCAGCAATATGCCCTAATGCATGGCAACGAAAACACTGTTTGTGGCCTACCCCCAGTCCACTTAAGGGCCCCACTTCTTTGGCCAGTCTCCAGGTCTAGGACCCACAGTCTCATCAGCTGTAACAACAGACTTATCCACCTTCCCCATGCTCTTGAACCCCGGAACAGTCTTACCAGAACCGCTGGGCGAACTTGCACCTCTAAAGAGCTGCTTTGGCCTGTAGCAGGGCTTTTAACATTTCCTCCATCTTCAGAAAAGTGCCAGCATTCTCCACCACGTGTGGGAGATTAGCTAGTGGGGATCACCTTTTCTGAATGACAGTCAGCAAATGGGCACTTTCTTAAAAATCTGCCGGATGCAAGGTTTATTTACAGGAGGTTTGCAAAATAAAAACTAAACAAAAAAATAAAGTAAATCCTTGCCATCCGGCGCTAACTAAACAAATAGTCTCCTCTCTAGACAGTGCGGGGCTGGTCCCCCACAAACATGCGGTAAAGCAAACCTTTTAGTCCAATAGCCAGAGCTCCTCTCACTCAAGTCCCTTCCTGAGTCTCAAAACCAGAGCCCCTTTGAGCTCTCTTCCTGGTTCTTTAAAGTCCACCTGAGTGTGGGCTCAAGTGGACCAGAACATCCGGACCGAAACCTAGCCTGCCACAGAGGCTGGAAAAACACGGGCCGGATTCTGGTTCAATCCCTTACAACAGAACGAATGCGAGGTGAAATGTAGCGATTATCCACTATATCACCTCGCATACCGTCACTATATATATATATATATATATATATATATATATATATATATGTGTGTGTGTGTGTGTGTGTGTGTGTGTGTGTGTGTTTGTGTTAAAACATAATAAATTATTATTTATCTACCTACTGTGAAATTACTGGTTGGAATTTATAACTTCAAACTTTAGTAATTTGTCCATTAAGCCGCCTGCTTGAGTACAGTTTTTGAAAGTGTAGTATACTACCTTAAAAACAATATATACCGTATTTATCGGCGTATAACACGCACCCCAAGTTTAAGAGGGAATTTTAAAGAAAAAAACTTTTAGGAGGGAAGTTTAAGGAAAAAAACTTACATTTAAATGCCCATCAATGCAGCGTTATCAGTGTCCATCTGCAGCCTTCCCTGTGTCATTGCAGCCTGTGTCATTGCAGCCTTTTCTGTGTCATTGCAGCCTGTGTCATTGCAGCCTTTCCTGTGTCATTGCAGCCTGTGTCATTGCAGCCTTGCCTGTATCATTGCAGCCTGTGTCATTGCAGCCTTGCCTGTATCATTGCAGCCTGTGTCATTGCAGCCTTGCCTGTATCATTGCAGCCTGTGTCATTGCAGCCTTTCCTGTGTCATTGCAGCCTTTCCTGTGTCATTGCAACCTGTGTCATTGCAGCCTTTCCTGTGTCATTGCAGCCTGTGTCATTGCAGCCTCTCCTGTGTCATTGCAGCCTTCCCTGCGTCTTTGCAGCCTGTGTCATTGCAGCCTTTCCTGTGTCATTGCAGCCTGTGTCATTGCAGCCTCTCCTGTGTCATTGCAGCCTGTGTCATTGCAGCCTTCCCTGCGTCTTTGCAGCCTCGTGTCTTTTAAAATTGGCGCCGATCGACATACACAAAGCCGAGTGTACTTCGGCTAGACTCGGCTTTGCTCACAGTCAGGGGCGGGACTGCGAGAGAAGCCGAGTCCAGCCGAAGTACACTCGGCTTTGTGTATGTCGGCGGCACTCGCTTCTCTCCTCTCGCAACCAGTGGAGATGGGCGGGACTGCGAGAGGAGCCGAGTCCAGCCGAAGTACACTCGGCTTTGTGTATGTCGGCTCCGCTCGCTCCTCTCCTCACAATCAGCGGAGATCGGCGGGGATCGGCGTATAACACGCACCCATGATTTTCCCCTGATTTTAAGGGGAAAAAAGTGCGTGTTATACACCAATAAATATGGTAATATTAAGTTTGTATATTACTTACTTATGGTAATTAACCCCTTGCCATCCAGGCCAATTCTGACACTTCTCTCCTACATGTAAAAATCATAATTTTTTTGCTAGAAATTTACTCAGAACGTCCAAACATTATATATATATATATATTTTAGCAGACACCCTAGGTAATAATGGTGGTATTTGAGCAGCAATTTTTCAAACACTTTTTTTTGGAAAATGACTGTTTAACCACTTGCTTACTGGGCACTTAAACCACCCTCCTGTCCAGACCAATTTTCAGCTTTTAGCGCTGTCGCACTTTGAATGACAATTGCGCGGTCATACAACACTGTACTCATATGAAATTATTATTTATCATTTTTTTCCCACAAATAGAGCTTTCTTTTTGGTGGTATTTGATCACCTCTGCGGTTTTTAGTTTTTATTAAAAAAATTGAAAAAGACCGAATATTTTTAAAAAAAAATATATATATTTTTTTATATTTTGTTATAAAATTTTGCAAACGGGTGCAGTATATCCGATTTCCACAAGTTTTTAGCTCTTTTGTTCATCCATAGAAAAAAGATACCTCAGTGGGAACAAAGCGGAAGGGGCTCCATAGTGCAGATGTGTATTATAGAACCGATGTCTCCGTTCCCAGTGGAAGCCTGTTTAGGAGAAACGCTTCGGGTGGAGCTAGAGGCTGTGACGCCATCATGTTTTTCTGTTTTTTCCCCATGCAGGTAGCCGGTTTGCTCCCGCACTGCATGTATGCTGAATTTTAGCTGTTTTTTTATCTGGTTCCCGTTTTTATTTGGTTCCCGTTTGGTGTGTGCTTGGGAGTTGTTGATTTGCGGTTCCTGATGTGCAGTGTATCGTTGCTGTGATTATTTGCAGTGAAAATTTTTTTTGAAGTGACTGTAAAAAGTTTTTAATAAATCTATAATACACATCTGCACTATGGAGCCCCTTCCGCTTTGTTCCCACTGAGGTATCTTTTTTCTATGGATGAACAAAAGAGCTAAAAGCTTGTGGAAATCGGATATACTGCACCGGTGAAAGCAGATCTGGTAAAGTGGATAAGAGCGAAGTGGATGAGGAAACCGGGATCGACACCCAGGTGATAATCCAAGAAGCCGGCAGGCTAATGCAACATGCCTATTTGATCTCATTAACCTGGGATCCATCTGATCCGGTAAGCTGCTTTTTCTACTATACCTGTGAGAAGGAGGATCATCTGTGAGTTTTTGTCCCAAAAGAAGATTTGTGTTAACATCAACCCAATATATTTCTATAAAGGACTGATTAATATTCCTATATATTAGATATCCAGGGAGGAGAAGCTTTCACTGTTAAATCTCTTTTTAGCACGAACTGGATATTTAGAGTGGTTGCTATATTGTTGCGGATTGAAATTCCTTTAGCAACATTGTGGCTAGTAGCAAGAGATTTATGTGCACAAAGAGTTCCTTGGAAATAGGGTGAATTATCTAAAGGATTTTAAGTAATCTTTTTCACAAGAATTTCTAATAATTTCTTCACATGAGTTTGTTTCACATTAGAATACTTTTTAGTGTGTGGTCATAATAATTTTTTACACATTAATTTGTATTATATAACTTTATCTTAAGTTATTTTCACTGAATTTTTTCACATGATTTTCTTCAGTAATTTTTCACATGAGTTTGTTTCACATTAGTGTGGTCATAATTATTTTATTATACTAATAGTAGTCAGAACTATTAGGATCACCTATGTTATATAGTATACACTGATTTATGATGTGCGCTTGTTACACTATATGCTAACTAATTTTTGGGGTCTTTTGTATTTATTGACTAACACGAGCAGCAGCACGATTTTATTTTAATTTTGTATGGTTAGCGCAAAAATATTTTTCTTTTTATATAATACCAACACCACATGTGCCCATCACCAAAGGAAGGATGTCTGCTTACCAGATAAATCTGACCTGCAGGAGGTCAAAAACGCCTGTGGCTGTTTTACCCTGCCAGGGCCTTTGGGCTATTCGGTACACTGGACTCCTGTACACACTTTTTCCTGTGCCCCTCGTTTTCATAGGCTCACGGCTGTCCCACTCAGAAAAAATGCTCCACATGGTGTATCATCCAACACATTTATTCATAATTAAATTGCTTAAAAAGGGGAGAGCATCTCCCTTGCATGTAAAAAGATATACCGACCGGTACAGATAGCTTAAAAAGGCCCACACTTCTGGGACTTCGTATGTAGCGATGACATCAGCAGGGCGGTACCTGGCCACCATGCTGCAGCTCAGTTTCAGGGTCTTGGCAATCTTCAAATAGCCTAGGCCAGCTTTATGTAGAGTAACAATTCTTTTTTTTAGATCCTCAAAGAGTTCTTTGCCATGAGGTGCCATGTTGAACTTCCAGTGACCAGTATGAGAGAGTGAGAGCGATAACACCAAATTTAACACACCTGCTCCCCATTCACACCTGAGACCTTGTAACACTAATGAGTCGCATGACACCGGAGAGGTAAACTGGCTAATTGGGCCCAATTTGGACATTTTCACTTAGGGGTGTACTCACTTTTGTTGCCAACGGTTTAGACATTAATGACTGTGTGTTGAGTTATTTTGAGGGGACAGCAAATTTACACTGTTATACAAGCTGTGCACTCACTACTTTACATTGAAGAAATTAAATTTTGCTACAGTGTTGTCACATGAAAAGATATAATAAAATATTTACAAAATGTGAGGGTGTACTCACTTTTGTGAGATACTGTATGTTATTTGTACCTGTAGTAGGGCCCAGAAACAATAGTGCACATTTTGCTTTTTTATTTTACCTGGAACACGCTGACACTGACTGACATTGATAGATATATATATATATATTGTATATACAGTATACAGTATATACACACACAAAAAACCCTAGAACAGGAACACTAAGCCACTAAGCTGTGTGTTTTAAGATAACTAAAAATAAATGCATGATAAGGTTAAAGTAACTAAGTCTGTTTTGATGTGTGGTGGTTTTGACCAATGCAGAGAAGTTAAAAACTGATCCTAAAACAGAAGTAACAAGGCAGAAGTAAGAAACCAGGTGTTGACAAGATAAACTGGTTACACAGCGAGCAGAAGGGCAGCAAATGGTCCACACGCTCCAGATTTATTAAAGGCACCCTCATCTACCAGGGATTTCTAGAGATAAAAGGTAAACTGAATATTTCTATTGCAGAAAAAGTCTCTATTTTGGTAATAATGTAGAACTCCAGGATATGATTCATATGTGCAATTTATTTTTACAAATATTTTAGCTGTCTTATATCAATTCTATTTTGTTAGGCTGGCTAAAGTTTCCATAATAACAAGAGATGGGCAGATGTGCCTATCTGTATTTGTTTTGTAACCTGCCACACAGTATATTGCAACCTGGCTAATGTTGCCTACATTGTACAGCATCTGCCTGTCTCTCTTTCTTTGTCAAGCGCTCCTAGAAATGGCAACCTGGGGGTGTCCTGGGTATCACTATGAGTTGGGGACCCCACTATGAGAATGAGCACTGGGCCACAACACCACACACTTTTTTCTGCACCTTGTCTTATGGGCTAGGCCTTTTGGCCAAGACCGAAGCAATTCTTGTTACTAAGTGGCAAGGCCCAACCAGTGTATATACACTGGCATTTTTTATTTATTATTCTTCACATTTGTCACTACATTTCATATGCGTGTCCTTTTTCACTCACCAACGATGGTAAGCTTGTCTTTCTTCAGGCTTGCTGTAAAGTCTATGTGGAGGATGTGTGGCTGTTAGGTTCCCTCCTGCCTCTCCCTGGGGGGGGTCTCTCTTTGGGATTGCCCCTTACCTTTAGAGTCCCTATAAATTTATGGCAGCTTATGGGGTGGCGCAGACAGGGGCAAGGCACAGACATCATGGCTCTGTCCTGAGTGGTTCTGTCATGAGTGATGCACAGTTTCACCGACGCAGTTATCAATTCTGATCATGTCTTCTCTGCTCTTTTACAGGTAATTGTCTCCTATTCATCTGTACATCTCTACTGAACTGACTTTGCTTTAACATTTTTGGTAATTGTCTCCTATCCATCTGTACATCTCTACTGAAATGACTTTGCTGTAACATTTTTGGTAATTGTCTCCTGCTGCCATATCTTTAAACTTCTATATTTAATGCTAGCTCTATAACAAACACACTACAATAGCAATATTACTGGTGATTGATTCTCAACTCCATGTGGCTTGAGTGATCAAGAGAGGTGATTAGCTTTACGACCCTAGCCTGTGTCTGTAGCTGGTCTGGTACTGGCCATCTCCTCCCCATATTCAGGTGTCTCACATCAGACCCAATAATGACCAACTGAGAAATGCATCCCTGCTCCCTATACATTTATGGCAGCTTATGGGGTGGCGCAGACAGGGGCAAGGCGCAGACATCATGGCTCTGTCACGAGTGATGCGCGGTTTCACCGACGCAGTTTAACGAAAGCAGGATAACTAAAGCTGGATGGACAACAACAAGAACTCTGCAAGACGACAAGCAAACCAGATTTTGACATTTATTTTATATTAAGTTAGTTTCCCACTCTCTATCCACTAACATGCTCCTTATTCTCTTCCTTCTCACATTGGTGTCTTCTATCCTCAAATTATCTTTACTCTACCCCTCCTCTCTTCCCTGTAGCATGCACATATCACCCTCACTCTTACCCTCTCCCTACTATGGCACCCATCATCTTCTGCATTTGCTGCACCCACATGCTGACATAAACACCAGGGCCACTAGACATGTGCGCTCATGCACATCCCACTCCCACCTTGCCTTCCTCGCCCTCCTCCTTCTCCTAGTCTCCTAATCCTGGTCCGCCATTTTCCAAATGCAAGCCACATATCCAATACCCCTCCCCCTCTGGCAACCACCACAATCCACTCAGTTTAATTTCTATACCCCTGCTTCCTCAAAGCAGCCCACCAATCTCATGCGCCCTTTGCAATGCCCGCTCCATCTGTAGCAAGCTAACATCTGTACATGACCTCTTCATCTCTCATGGCTTTAAAATACTCGCCATAACAGAAACCTGGCTTCAAAATTTTGACTCAGCTTCTCCTGCTGCCCTCTCCCATGGTGGTCTCCATTGGACTCACCCCCCAGACCCAACAGACAGAAATGAGGTGGAGTTGGCCTTCTTCTATCCCCACAAACCACCTTCCAAGTCCTTCCTGTCCCTCCCTCTCTATCCCTCTCTTCTTTCGAGATGCACTGTATTCGTCTGTTTTCTCCCATTTTCTGAGCATTGCAGCAATTTATCGGCCTCCAGGACCGGTATCGCACTTTCTTGATGACTTTGCTGCCTGGCTACCCTACTTTTTCTCCTCTGAAATACCCACCATTATTCTTGGTGACTTCAACATTCCTGTCAATGTTAACAGCCCAACTACAGCTAAACTTCTCGACTTAAAGCGGGGGTCCACCTATCTATCGTTTTTTTTTTTTAGTTCATTCACAAACTTTTCTTCTCAGCATTACATACTGACATATTGTGTGTAATATGTCCGCCTGTGTCAGATTTCGTCGGAAAGAATAACTTATATTATTCACTGCAGGCGGTTTCCATCTTCATTGTGGGCATTTGAAGCCCACAAGCATTTATTTCCTGGATGTGGTGAATGCTGTGCTCCCAGCATTCACCGCTCGTTCCCGCACATGCTCAGTGGCATCCTGGGAAGCCTGAGACTAGCTCCCAGGAGTCTGGGAGAGGCTAGAAACACGCCTACTCCCACGGGAGGAAAACCAGGAAGTGCAAAGAAGAATAGAAAAATAAAAGGTAATTACAGTTTTTTTAAATGGCATGTCAGCATCTAGGCAAGGAAGAGAATACATACAGATATTGTTCAAAATTTGGGTGGAACCCCGCTTTAATCTCATCTTTTGACCTAACCCAATGGACACATACTTCCACTCACTCCAATAGTAATACCCTTGACCTTGTATTCTCCCATCTCTGCAACCCTGGCAACCTCACCAACACCCCCTTTTCTCTCTCTGATCACAACCTCATTACTTTCACTGTATCCTTGCCTCCAACCACCCATCCCTCCAAGCAGCAAACAATTACTTGTAGAAACCTTCGCCACTTTAACCCTTCTCTTCTCTATTCTGCTACTGATCACCTATATGACATAATCTCTCCCCTGTCCTGTCCTGACCTGGCCACCTCTGTCTACAACAGTTCACTCTCATCATCACTAGATGCACTTGGTCCTCTAACCACACGCAGAATCAGGCCCCGACCGTTACAACCCTGGCAAACTGACAACACTAGAAATCTCAAGAGACATTGCCGTGCTCTTGAACGACTGTGGTGTAAAACCAAATGCCTGCAAGACTTCACCCTATATAAATCTACCCTTCTAAAATACAATTCATGCCTCCATGCTGCCAAACAAGCCTACTTTGTCTCTCTTATTAATTCCTTGTCATCCAGTCCCCGTCGGCTCTTCTCAACCTTTAACTCTCTGCTTCGTCCCCTACCCCCTCTACCCACTAACTCACTCACTGCCCAAGAGATTGCCAATCACTTCAAAGACAAGATCAATGCAATTCGTGAGGACATCTCCACTGTGCGTACGTCTTCCCCACCCAACATACCTTGCATAGCAGCACATTCAACACTCTCCTCTTTTGAATTGGCTACTACTGAAGAGGTTACAAATCTTTTCTCGAATGCCCACCTAACCAATTGTCCCTTGGATCCTGTTCCCTCACAACTACTACGGTCACGCTCTTCTTCTATCCTATGCTTCCTCATCCACATCTTCAATCTATCCCTCCCTAGTGGCACCTTACCCTCCCCTCTAAAACATGCGCAGATCACTCCCATTCTTAAAAAGCCCTCACTGGACCCTACCAACCTGAACAACTTAAGACCCATCTCGTTGCTCCCATTCACCTCTAAACTTCTAGAACGCTTAGTCTACAACAGTCTTAGCTCCTACCTCAGTGAAAATAACCTTCTTGACCCCTTACAGTCTGGCTTTCGCTCGCAGCACTCCACGGAAACTGCCTTACTAAAACTCACTGGACTGTCACTCACTGGCTCTCTGCTCTGCCCCTCCAGCGCTCACTGGTGTGCCGTGCTGTGGGGGGGGTGGGAGCTTGAGCCAGCTGCCGGTCCAGCATTCTGGGTGGATACCAACATTAAAGTCAGGTTCCTTGCAGAGCCTGGATTGGCTGAGTGATGTCAGCAGACAATAGACTTTAGCCCTGCTGTCGGCTGAATATGGGTCACAGGAGTGCAGAATGGACTGCACTCTTGTGATCCATTGTAGAAATAGGGCCAAAAGAGGTTTAGCCATATTTCTCCTTTAAAGCCCAAAATACTGCATGTTAATATGGTCACCGTAACTCAACACAGTGAAATTCCATAGTGTAGAGGGGGCCAAAAGTATTGTAGATAATCAAGGAAAAACACTAATGTGTGCACACGTTCGGGATTTTGGTCGGAAAAATATATGATGGCTTTTCCGACAGGATTCCGCTCAAGCTTGCCTTCGACCAGCTAAAGTCCGATGGAGCATATACACGGTCGTATTTTCCAACCAACAGCTCTCATCGGTCTTTTGCTGGCCAAATTTCCGATCGTGTGTACGCGGCATTATACTGCGTACACACAATCGGATTTTCCGACAACAAATGTTCGATGGGAGCTTGTTGTCGGAAATTCTGACCATGTGTAGGCTCCATCGGACAACAAAAATTTGAGAGCTGGATCTCAAATTTTCTGACAACAAAATCCGTTGTCGGAAATTCCGAGCGTGTGTACTCAATTCTGGCGCACAAAATTCCACGCATGGAATTAAAAAGTTGTCTGGTAAAACTAGCATTCGTAATGGAGATAGCACATTCGTCACGCTACAAATTTTGTAATCTTTAAATGCAGCGCATTCTCTTCTTCTTTATAATGCTAAAATTATTAAGTTTTTTTCCAGCTGATATTCACACAGAGTTCTGACAAACTGATTTCTTTATTATTTCTTGTGATCTCATGAATAAAATGTTTTTTTTCGCCAGATCTCCAGAATAATGTTTTTAATTTATTTTTATAGTGATCATTTTTTATTTATTTTTTTATGAAGATCTCTATTATTTTTTTTTTTTTTTTATGAAGATCTCTATTTTTTTTTATGAAGATCTCCATTTTTTTTTTTTTATAGTGACCTATTTTTTTTTTTTTTATCAAGATCTCCTGTTTTTTTAGATATTTTATTTTCTACTGATCTCCATAATATTTTTTGTCGTTTTGTGTGTCAAGTTACCACAACACCATTATTAACTTGTATTTTTTAACCTCAAGGAGGTTGTTTGTTTTTGGTGTCCCTTGTTAATTTGACATTGTATTTTTGAAATGTACCTTTCTACTCAGAAACAAACTGTCCTTTTTGAAGTAAAACACATAAGCAAGTATTTGTGAAAAAAATAGCCATTTATTATGGGTCATAACAAAATAAAGAGGAAGGCGCACATCAACTATACAGCCAAAATTGATAGCATAAAGAGTCCATATAATAGGGAGCACAATCTGGTCCAGGACTCAGGAACAGCAGCAGGTGACATATATGTCACCAGGCTGTGGTCCTACAACAGTCTGCGTCTTTTGTCAGACCAGACTGAACCCAAGCCATCACTCTCTTGTCTTCCTTGCACGCTTTCGTCCAGGCTGTGGCTCTAGTGTTGGAGTTGTGGCAGGAGGTGGAGGAGGAGGAGGACCATGGTTGAACTCACAAACTTGGCTTTGGCTTGTGAGTTCGCCCCTCAACCCCTTATTTAGGGGTATTTAGGGGTAAGATCACTTCCTCACAGATGAGGCGTTGGCCCTCCTCCATTTCCTGCATTTTGCAGGCTGCCATGCAGGCATAGTCCTCTTGAGTATTGGGGGGGTTCTGAGGGCCGCAGTAGCCTTCCGAAATAGCCCAAGTGCAGCCACCTCCAGGTTACTTCTCTTCCTGGGCCTTTTTTTTTTAAGGCGGAGGGGAGGGACCTGGGATTCAGTTAGGCTACTGGGCCCGGCCACCTCCTGGCTGCCACTTACCCCTGCCACCTCCTGGCTGCCACTTTCTACGGCCTCCTCCTGGCTGAGGCTTTCCTGTGTATGAAAAAGGGACATAGTTTTAGGTTTTGGTTCATCAATCACACACAATTTTCAGCTCATGACTGTTGCAAATTGAATGTTAACAAATAGAAAAGACTATCATTCTGACCCCAGCATTTTTCATTCTTGTCCCAATCATTTGTGGCCACTACTGTCTATTGATATGTAAAACACTTTGTGAAATCAGAAATTAATGATCAATAATAACCTCTAGTTAACATCATTATTCATTTGGACAAGAAATATGTTGAACAATGCTATACCTGCCTCAAGCTGGGCTCCTCTACATCTTCCTGGTCGGAAGGCCCAGGTTGGACATCGGAAGCCTCAGCTGGGGTGGAAGGAAGCGTTGAAGGAAAATTGGAGAGTGCTGGCCTGGGTCTGCCAGAAAATGCAGTCTGTCATAGTACCACAGCCTGGGTACATAAATGTCATCTGCTGCAGCTCCTGATCACTGGGAATCCTGGACCTTCTTTTGCTCCCTATTGCTGTTTACCTGCCACAGACAGGGCAGCTCCCTGTACATATCAATGAATATGGGGATAAAGTCCTGATCATTCAATAGATCCATTTTCTCTGCAAGACACAACACAAGACAAACCCTAATGTCATGCTAAATTCTCATAATTTTGTCCCAATATAGGCGTCAATCTATAAGCAGTATAGGCCCAAGTTAAAATTGTACCTTTGTTATCACGATCGGCGCTTCCGCTACTCCTTCCTCCGCTCACAGATCGTACATACGACACACGCGTGTTACGCTTTATATACACTGCGCATGCATAAAACTCCGCCCGCCCCTGACCTTCTTTATAGTATATTTTCCGCCCCTTCTCTTTTGGCGCAGTGGGAGAGCACATGGCAGAGAGACAACAGGTGCATGAAGACAACAGCAACGACGAAAGCCCGGAGCCATGAACATCCTGGAGGAGATTTAAGGCCTCTAATATGTCCTTTGTAGAGATGGTGGAGATGGTGGACATCTTGAAGAAGGCTGACTATGATGGGAAGCATGGACCTTACCCAAACCCAAATGTCAGAAAGGCCAAGATCATGACTAAAGCTGTGAAAAGTCTGCAGAAGAATTTTGGGGTAGGGCGATCCAAGGATGAACTGCTCCCTCAATGAAATTGAGGGAGCAGGATCAGTACAGAAGAATCAAGAGACTGCTGCAAAAAAGTAAGTATTTTGTTGTGTGTTCCTATTCTTCTTATTACGTTCGTGCTGCTCCATGTGCTTTTCTTTACTGTTGTACAGTTTAAAATGGCAACTTTCAGGTTCATGGGCAGAGTAATCGTTCGTAGTAAACATCATTTGTTCGCCCACTAATGTGATGTTTTTGGCAGATACATGTTAACTACATTTGTTCAGGCCTATTTGTATTAAAAGAAGTTTAGTACATCGCTTTAAGTGGGCATGGGCACCACCCCTAGACTCTATTATGACTCCTGTACCCGCGCGGGCCCGCCGGCATCTCTCTCCCCCCCCTTCTTCTCCTACCCACAACTCTCTCGCCTATACCCCCTCTACTCTACCCCTTCTCTTTATTTCACCTCTTGATTCCACCATACCCTCCAAACTTAAAAATAGGTAATATACTCTGTTACATGTATTACTTTTGGGGGCCCCCCCATAACTGATGTTGGGGAATGGCCCAAATCTATAGTGTTAAAAAAGGGATCGTAGTCCCCTTTAATCTTTCATATATTTCCATGTTTAGTTCCAGCAAGCCGCATGATTTAGAAATATATACGCTACCTTAATATTCAGCTTTCCTTAAACCAATGTTCTCTGACATTATTTTTATGTACACTGCCGTCTATTTGATAGAAACTATGTATGGAACTTAATGTAACAGATGTATGTGAAATTGCCAATAAAACATTTGAAAAGAAAAAAGAAGTTTAGTACATTGTTGTGTAGATGGGTTTGTAACTAGAATGAAATGCAAACTTGATTTAGTGTAAGGAGAGGACACTCAGCAGCTGGACGCAGGAGCACTAGTGTGGAACACCAGAACAAACTTTTTAGGGTGTCCCACACAGGTGCTCCAGTGGATACTAGGGGTGTCTCCATTCGTGAAACTTTACCCAAAAAGGTAAGTATTCCAGCTTGAAGAAAGGGAAAAAATCATGTTTTCAGCTTGGAACTCTGCCACAACAGACAATTGTACAACTCTTCCAAGACATGTTTCATATTTCTATTTCTTGCCTCAAATATCTGTGTGCTAAGTATACCTTCATTTTATTCACATATGGGAGAAAAGAATCGGGACGTCAGAGGACACCAGGGACCCCCAACCTCATAAAGAAGGGAAGTCACCACACCACAACCTCAGGATGTGGAGGAAGGAGAGGTTTATGAAGTGGGCGAAATAGTGACCACAACAGGCGAGTGTCTGAGATCACAGCTTCAGGTAAAAGATGGATGCCTGCATATTTATAATACATGGTGTGTTTTTTTATTTTAGGTGATGTGGATGTTGTGGAAGAAGAAACTCATTTCACCAGTGCAAGTGCACACGTCATCATCGGGGAGATCATGGTGTGCAATCATGATTTAGAAAAGATAAAGGAAAACATCAATGATGTTCAACAAAAAATGAAGAACATCATTGAAAACACACCAAAATGTTTGCATTTTTTAATTTTTATTATAAATTTTCTAAAAAATGTTGAAAGCCAAATTTTGAAGATACACCTGCCATTACGGAATATCAAGGTACGCATTTTGTGAGTGCAACCTCTTCCTCGCAACTCAAGTAGCTGAGAGGAAGGGGTTGTACCCCCAAAACACATCCATTGATCCCCCATGATGGGAGCTAGCACATGTTGACCTTAGGCATGGGGTCAGGAGTGAAATACACATTTTTTGTGTGCATCTTCAAAATTTGGCTTTCGCAGGGGTGACATCACCCCATCTGCTGAAGGCAAGATCAACACAGTTTGGACATACTATAATGTTTGATATTGCCTTCAATTTCTCAAAGTTGAACTTTGTAAGTTCCTGAGTTGTGTATTGTTTTATGGTTTAAAAAACATGCCTGTTACCACAAAAAAAGCATATATTTACTGTCCAAAAAAAGTTGTATTTTAAAAATATGTTGGTTTGTTCAAAAACCCTTTTCTAAACGCACATTTGAATGTGCACAGAGTAAACATTTTTCAACTCAACAATGTGTGGCTTCTTCTTTCAATGCTCAATAGCAGTTTTTTGCTTAAGTTTTTTACAGTGTCAATGGGAGTTATTTACTAAAGGGAAAGCCACTTTGCACTACAAGTGCAGTTTCAGTGCACTTTTGCAGTGCACTTGTAGTGCAAAGTGTATTTTTCTTTATTAAATAACACCCACAGTGCAAGATAATGTGCATCAATCAGGCCATTTTCGTAACTCCAAAAAATAAATTCATGGTGCGGAAAATTATGAATATTTTAGGCATTAATGCATTACATACATTAACAACAAAAACAAGGTGTGTGTGTAGCAGACCCACAACATAATAGTTAGCTGAAGAAGAGATTGTAACCTCATGTATCAAAGAAATTACGTTGGCACTATTAAAGAAAATGGGCAAAAAAAAAAAAAAAACATTGGATAACCTAGGAGACAGCTAAAAGAAACACAAGCAGTAAATCATAGGAAATATTGTTTCATTTTAAAATACAAATTTATTTAAAAAAGGTTTCTTAAACATTTTCTGGCATATCAATGGTCCCCCTACCTGCAAAGTACTCCATATATTTTTGACGGACTTCATGGGCGCTTTGGTGGGGGGCGAGCCGGAGCGGGCCAGCTTCAAGCGCCATCAGGGTTTGGTCTTGAAAGCCTGGCTCAGGCCCAACTGAGGCCACATAGTTCATCAAATTTCTCTTTAAAAAGTTTATTATTTCATTTTAAAATACAAATTTATTTAAAAAAGGTTTCTTAAACATGTTCTGGCATATCAATGGCCCCCCTACCCGCAAAGTACTCCATATATTTTTTACGGACCTCGTGGGTGCTTTGGGGGCGGCAAGCCAGGGCGGCCAGTTTCAAGCGCCGTCAGGGTTTGGTCTTGAAAGCCTGGCTCAGGCCCAACTGAGGCCACATAGTTCATCAAATTTCTCCCTTAAAAGTTGTGGAGAATGCAGCATGGAAGGATTATATGGTTAAGTTTATATTCCACCATGTTGATTGGCGTAAGGAATAGGTGGAATCGGCTGGCCTTTATCCCAAAAGCATTCTCCACCACTCTTCTGGCTTTGGCCAGCTGGTAAGTAAAAACCCGCTGGTCCGGGGTGAGGGATCTCATGGGGAACGGCCACATTAGGTGTTCACCAAGTCCAAACGCTTCATCAGCGACAAAGATGAACGTCAGACCAGCCACATTGTCTTCTGGAGGTGGCAATCCCAAGCCACCACTCTGGAGCCAATTATAAGATGAAACAATCAGCGCCACAAGTAAAAAAATTTTGTGATGTTTAAATAAGATAACCTAATAATAAACGTGCACAGCTGCTAAACATTCCAAGTGGTACATCGCACTAATTTCAAAATGGATAGTAAATAAATAAATGTAGCGCTATGTGTAAAATTATAAATATAAAGTGCAAATCTCTAAAATAAATAAATCCTACATATAAATGAATAGTCCATAAAATGAAAAAATGAAGAAATAAAACATGAAAAACTCTTCTTGTGATCAGTGTATCCACACAATTCCACCACAGTGATTGTTCATCCTCAAAAGGAGTGCACACCACCACCAGTAAAAATGCGCGCTCACCTCCCAGATGAGTCAAAACTCATATGCGGATCTCCCCACGAGCTCTTTGCTCTCACTTCCTCTTCTCAATCAATGGTGGGTAATCCAGATGGCTCTTTTCTTAATGGTAACTCAGCTCATTAATATCCAAAGAAGCGGATCATCTCCCAGCTTGGCTTAGGATTCCATGAGTTCAGGACATGTAAATAATAAGTATAGAGACCATAGTGTTCTCTGTATACAAATTTATTCAAAGCCCCCAAACAGACAAGTTGCACTTACAAGAGAAAAACTTTTAAAATCACATAAAAACCTCCAGAGTAGCACCACTGTGTCCACATACACAGTGCCTGGCTGGACGTGACTATCAGCTCCTCCTTTCTAGATGCTTATCGGCCAATCACAGGCCTTCCTCAGTAGAACTAATCTACTGAGGAAGGCCTGTGATTGGCCAATACGCGTCTAGGAGGGAGGAGCTGATAGGAGTATTTAAATAAAAAAAATCTTAAGGTCCACTTATCAGATTCCTCGCCCCCTCTGATGGCCCATTGTAAAAATTTTAAGGGGGGGAGATGTTTTGGACAGGTAACCCTCTCTACTTCATTGATAGCTGAATGCATACATAATGTGTGTTACTTTGGCCAGCCCCTCCTTACTTACACTATTGGCAGCCCACTGGACAGGTAAGAAGTGTCATAATGCAAAAATATGAATACACACTGTCTAAATTGAAGCACATTTTTACATTCTGCAATTACCTATCAAGATAATAGGAGAACAAAACTTTAAACAGTACCATTTGAAAGTATTCAGGCAGGCCCTTTCACTACATGCTTTGGTGAATTCATCCATAAATATGACCACAAAAGAGGTAGGTATAGTGTGTATGGGTTTGGCAAAGTCAGCAGATAGAGTATTGGTATCGGTTGACTTAGCGGTTGGGAGGAGGGGGTTCCAAATGATTTTGTGACCCCAAAAAAAGCCTCTGGCACTCTGCCTGAATTTAAGGACACAAATAACATTTCTACATATTTTAGGGGGTGTTTAGGGTAAAGCACTACTATGGAGCTGACAAAATACATTGTTAAGTGACTAGACTAGGTGTATATGGGCCCAGGATAGCATGCTGGGGAGGTTAGTGAAGGCAAATATGCATGAAGAACAAAAATGGAGCATTAAAAACTCCCAGCATGCATGAGGACAAAGAGGACATTTACAGCATATTACAATCATGGTAATGATGAAATAAATACAATACATTACCAAACATTAAATACATAGAATGTGAAGTTAAAGGAGAAAACTTACCTTAATATAGTCCTTCTGCAGGACCTGAATGATGGCAGAACAGGTCCCTGGAATAATGATCCCCAGAGCCTGGGGGGAGATGCCTGTCGAGAACTTGATGTCCTGCAGACTTCTCCCTGTCCCCAAGTACCATAATCTGGTGACGAGCCTCTGCTCGGGAGTGATGGCTTGCCACATGCAAGTGTCCTGCTTGGTAATATAAGAGGACAGCAAAGCCAACAGATGGTGAAAAAACGTCATCCTGAGATAATTCCTGAAATCATCAGGATTATTCTCATGGATCTCCCGCAACAAAGGCATGTGAGAATTGGTCACGCTGGAGCAATCAATTTTTCGTCCATGAATTCCTCCTCGCCCTGTTCATGGACTGGGCTTGGGTCAAAGTAAGAACCCCAACGCCAAGCCCCTGCACAGCACGAACTCTACGATGAGTACGTACCCGCAACATGGCTTCAAAACGGTCGGCTGGTCAGAACGAACTAACAGAACGCACTGAAAATCAGAAAGGCCTCAGAAGAGCGAGGTGAAATTTATAAACGAGCAGACAAGAACGCACTGAGAATCAAATACGTACTATAAATAGCACGCAATGAAAAACAGATACAAACTGACTACAAGCACTGAAAACCAGATACGAACACACAAGCACAAACTGAAGAGCAGTAACGAGCTGAAAAGCACGAGGCTGAAAAGCGCGAATCGTCTCTCACCAGACTTCTACTAACACGAGATTAGAGAAGGAGCCCAAAGGGTGTCGCACTGGCTATTGAACTTCCTCTTTATAGTGCCGTTGTACGTGTTGTACGTCAGCGCGTTCTTGACTATCGGAATTTCCGACAACATTTGTGCGACCGTGTGTATGCAAGACAAGCTTGAGCCAACATCCGTCGGAAATAAATCCCAGGATTTCGTTGTCGGAATGTTCGATCGTGTGTACGCAGCATTACACTACCCAGTTGAGTTGGAGTTGTGTATGAGAATCACCATACATTATTTTAAGTAAAGTGCATTTGTACAGCAGCGGTAGGCAACCTCAGCCCTCCAGCTGTGGTGAAACTACAAGTCCCATGAGGCATTGCAAGACCCTGACAATCACAGGCATGACTCATAGAGGCAGAGGCATGATGGGATTTGTAATTTCACCACAGCTGGAGGGCCGAGGTTGCCTATCCCAGGTACACAGTAGCACATTTCAACCCAGAAAAGTAAAAATAATAAAATTTAGTTTTCAATACACTGACATAATTAAATTGCAGACAGCTAATTTAAGTTTCTAAGTTTGCCCACTATGAATTACTGTACCTAATTATGAATCCCCTAAAGCTGAACTCCAGGAAAAAACCTTCTCTTTCAGTGGGTGTACACCCACACTGCAAGGGTTAGGAATTAGAACATTTAGAACATCTTAGAGCTTTGTACATGATTCATGCTTATACCAAGCTTAATTATTTTATTTATAGATCTATTTGAATTATTGGAGTTAAACATAAAGTGTGTTTATCCCTTCATTAAAGTAAACCCATGCTGAGAGAAATATGGAGGATGTCATTGCCGACCTAAGCATCTGAATAGGTTTTCCTTAACTGCGGTAATATTTCCCTCGACTTTCTATTTTTTCTATATGCTGCTGTCTGATGTATATCATTTATACACCAGTATAACATAATGCAAACCCGGGTCTTTTGGAAAGAAAGATTCCCCTTTCCGGTCAGTGTTGACCTATATACAGTAAATGCTTGCGTTCACTGAGCTTTATGCCAACTAGGGTGCAGATAGGTGCCGTTAGCCTTCCTGCCTTTAGGTGGCTCTGTGCCATGAGAAGGGGAGTCTCATGGAGGATTGAGTCCTTAGAAATTCCACACAATACCTTGAGAGGAGAGATGTCTGATTGGGCACTGAACTTTCTAGATACTTAAGTGGTCAATTTGGATGAGGGAGTCTTTTAAAAAAGGAAACCCACAATACTATGGCATGCTTCTGGCAAAAGCATGGTCAGCAGGGCAGGACTTACAATTGGGCTTGACTGGGCTCAAGCCCATGGGCCCTGTCCAATAGGGGGCCCCGTGGGCAGGGCCGGATCCACGGCAAACACCCGCCCGCTAGCCAGCCCATTTCGCCGGTACCGCTGCTTATTTCACGGCGACCAATCAGGCTTGTGTTTACTTCCAATTCCTGATAGCGGTGGAACGCACCATAGGGCGGACGTGATGTCATCAGCCAGAAATGATGGCCGCGTTGCCTCCCATGTCTTGCATCATTTCCGGCTGATTACAGTCCGCCCTATGGTACGTTCCACCGCTATCAGGAAGTGGGAGTACACAAGCCGTGAAATAAGCAGCGGTGCCGGCGAAACAGCTTGCTAGCGGGCAGGAGTTTGCCGCCCCCCTGAATGTTAGAAATCATGGGGCCCCCGTACATCCTACCTGACGGGGCCCCCTTCGACCCAGTGGCAAGTGACACTCTGCATCAGCTGACAAGTGACGTGACAATTGACACCCTGCATTCGCTGAAAAGTGATGTGACAAGTGACACCCTGCATCCGCTGACAAGTGACGTGACAAGTGACACCCTGCATCCGCTGACAAGTGACACCCTGCATCCGCTGACAAGTGACACCCTGCATCGCTGACAAGTGACGTGACAAGTGACACCCTGCATCCGCTGACAAGTGACGTGACAAGTGATACCCTGCATCCGCTGACAAGTGACACCCTGCATCCGCTGACAAGTGACACCCTACATCGCTGACAAGTGACACCCTGCATCGCTGACAAGTGACGTGACAAGTGACACCCTGCATCCGCTGACAAGTGATACCCTGCATCCACTGACAAGTGACAACCTGCATCGCTGACAAGTGACGTGACAAGTGACACCCTGCATCCGCTGACAAGTGACGTGGCAAGTGACAATTCGCAATGTGTGGCAAGTGACAATCCGCATCTGAAGGCAGGTGACGTTGGCAAGTGACATGCTCAGGCTCCGACTGATTCTGCTTATGGTGAGTTGAACTATTTTATTTTATATAACAATGTAATAATAGAAATATTGCACTTCAATCATTTTTTTTTGCGATACGGCACTGCGTCGATTTAACTGACAATTGCGCAGTTGTGTGATGCTGTACCCAAACACTCGGCTACTCTCGGCTCCGCTTGGGACTGCGAGAGGACCCGAGAGCTGCTGAGAGGACCCGAGAGCCGCTGAGAGGACCCGAGAGCCGCCGAGATACAGGACTCTGTATCTCGGCGGCGCCATTTTTAAACTTCAAGACTGCAATGACAAGGCTACACTGACAAGGCTAAAATTACACTGATAAGGCTGCAGATGGACACTGATAAGGCTGCATTGATGGGCATTTAAATGTAAGTTTTTTTCCTTAAACTTCCCTCCTAAAAGTGTTTTTCCTTAAAATTCCCTCCTAAACTTGGGGTGCGTGTTATACGCTGTCGCGTGTTATACGCCGATAAATACGGTAATGTATAGAAGGTAGGGCCCGAAAGTGACTCAAGCCCAGGGGCCCCCACAGCCCTAAGTCCTGCCCTGATGGTCAGGGACAGTGAACCACTTGTGAGGGAAAGTTTAACCACTTCAGGACCACCGCACGTCGATATACGTCCTCACTTTGAGGACGGATATCATTGTTATGGCAGCAGCTAGCTGCCATAACGCCGATATCGCTGTATTTGGCCGGCGGTCCGGTCCCCATCCCGCTGCGATCCGGTGCCCTCCGCCGCTAACCGGAGCCGTCAGCAGCGGCAGAGGCAATCGGATCCTTCCCGTGGCTGTGCATGGAGATGAGTGAGGGGAAGACGGCCCCCACCTGTCTCCATGACACTGCAGAGCGGAAGCGACGTCAAAATGTCACTTCCGCCCATAGCTCTTAAAGGGACTTTTTTTTCATTTTTTTAAATGACAATATTTTTTTTTTTTGCATTTTAGTGTAAATATGAGATCTGGTCTTTTTGACCACAGATCTCATATTTACCGTAAGAGGTCCTGTCATGCTTTTTTCTATTACAAGTGATGTTTATATTCCTTGTAATAGGAATAAAAGTGACACAATTTATTTTTTTTAAAAACCAGTGTAAAAATAAAAAATAAAAGCCAAATAAATAAGAAAAAAACAATTTTAAACGATCCCCGTCCCGCCGAGCTCGCGTGCAGAAGCGAACGTGAGTACCGCCCGCATGTGAAAATGTATTCAAACCATACATGTGAGGTATCGCTGCAATCAATAGAGCGAGAGCAATAATTGTAGCCCTAGACCTCCTCTGTAACACAAAACATGCAACCTGTAGAATTTTTTTAAATGTCGCCTATGGAGATTTTTAAGGGTAAAAGTTTGTTGCCATTCCACGAGCGGGCGCAATTTGGAAGCATGACATGTTGGGTATCAATTTACTCGGCGTAGCATTATCTTTCACAATATAAAAAAAAATTGGGCTAACTTTACTGTTGTCTTATTTTTTAATTCAAAAAAGTGTATTTTTTTTTTTTAAAGTGCGCTTGTAAGACCGCTGCGCAAATACGGTGTGACAGAAAGTGTTGCAACGACTGCCATTTTATTCTCTAGGGTGTTCGAAAAAAAATGTGTAATGTTTGGGGGTTCTAAGTAATTTTCTAGCAAAAAAAAATGTTTTTAACTTGTAAACAACACATCTAAAAAAGAGGCCCGGTCCTTAATGCCGCGTACACACGATCGGGATTTTGGTCGGAAAAAGATATGATGGCTTTTCCGACGGGATTCCGCTCAAGCTTGTCTTGCATACACACGGTCACACAAAAGTTCTCTGAACTTTCGACCATCAAGAACACGGTGACGTACAACACTACAACGAGCCGAGAAAATGAAGTTCAATGCTTCCAAGCATACGTCGAATTGTTTCTGAGCATGCGTGATTTTTTGCGTTTCCGAATTGCATATAGACGATCGCTTTTTTCAGATAGAAATTAGAGAACCTGCTCTCAATTTTTTGCTGGCTGGAATTCCACCAGGCAAACATCCGATGGAGCATACACACGGTCACATTTTCCAACCCAAAGCTCACATCGGTCTTTTGCTGGCGGCATTTCTGATCGTGTGTACGGGGCATAAGTGGTTAAAGCATAGTCGGCAAATGAAATACTGTACAACCCTGTGCCGTTCTGCAAATACTAAATATATCCATACATCTTTGCCCATGATTGTATACTTGTATGTGCTGTGCAAAAACAGGGACAGATAAAGGAACTGTGTTTATCCGAAGTGTATAGCTGATTACTCGTAACTTGACTTACCCTGTTTAGGCCTTGCCTACAAGGGTAGTTAACAGTTTGACCTCTTTTCTTTCCATTATCTCACTAATCATAACCTTATTTAGTTTTTTTGTGCCTTATAGGCACTTCTTTCTGTGATATTACCAGTAACAATGGAATCTATGCCATGCCCCAACAATTAAATACTAGATTGCACCTATTCCATGAGAAAACTCCCCCAACCACCCCTCTGCAAAAAGAAAATTAAATTTAACTCTTGCAGTAGCTCTACAGTATTAGAGATGCTGAGCATAAGCTTTGTTGATTAGAGTATTGTGGAGGGGGGTGTCAGACTGCTGGAGATCAGGATTGTTGTGCGCTTCTATAAGAACAGCAGTTCAGCTTTACAGAATGCTGCAGACACAAGCCACAGACAAACCACATAGACGTACGGTAGTAAACATTTTTTTAAAATGACATTATTTTACTTGTTATGCAGCTTGACTGCATAACAAGTAAATATAGTACATGAGCTTTCAACTGACCTTCAAACCTAAAACACTAACTATTAAAACAGATGTACACCCTAAACAAAACATATAGGCTCCTAACACACTGTGTACAATAAACAACTGCAATTTTTGCTTTAATAAAATACTTTGCATGGATTCTTCATCCTTTGTTGCATCAAAGTGATTTTGATCAGCTGTCTCTTTGCAGCCACTTCCAGTCTACATGCAATCTAGTGATGATTGAATGGCATTTTTCAGGGCATGTATCTGGATAGTGACAAGAATGGGCCATACCTGCATAATGTGTGCAGTTAAAGTGGTTGTAAACCCACATAAAAAAAGACCTGCAAGACAAAGGCATAATGAGCTAGTATGCATAGCATACTAGCTCATTATGTAATACTCAAGTGAGATCGAAGCCCCCCGCTGCGATGCCCGTACACAGCACTGGCTGATGACATTTCTCCCCTGAGTTACTTACGGGTATCACGGCGCTGTGATTGGCCGGCGCCGCAATGACACATGCACGTGGGAGCCGCCGGTAATGGCACACTCACTGAAGCAAACAGCACGTACGTGCCATTGCTTTAGTGCGCATGTGCCGATGACGTCGGCACATGCAGATACAAGGGATATGTCCTAAACCAGGTTTAGGAGATATCCGGGGTAGCTACAGTTAAGCCTTATTATAGGCTTAATTGTAGCAAAAAGTGGATTGTAAGGGTTTACAACCACTTTAAACGTGGTACAGGCATACTCCACTTTTAAGTACACAATGGGGTTAATTTACTAAAGCTGGGAAGTGCAAAATCAGGCTCACTTCTGCATAGAAACCAATGAGCTTCTAACCCCAGCTTCTTCAATTAAGCTTTGGTAATAAAACCTGGAAGCTCATTGGTTTCTATGCAGAAGTGAGCCTGATTTTGCACTTTCCAGCTTTAGTAAATAAACCCCATTGTGTACTTAAAAGTGGGGTATGCCTGTATAAACAATGCCTATGCAGGTGCATCTCAAAAAATTAGAATAGCATCAAAAAGATATTTTATTTCAGTAATTCAATTAAAAAAGTTAAACATATATATTATATAGATTACTTTACACACAGAGTGATATATGTCAAGCATTTCTTTCTTAAAATGTTGATTAGGCCTACAGCTAGTGAAAACCCAACATTCAGTATCTTAGAAAATTAGAATATTACGTAAGACCAATAAAAAAAAAGATTTTTAATAGAGAAATGTTGGCTTACTAAAACAGTACAGTACAGTATGCACTCAATACTTGGTTGGGGCTCCTTTTGCATGAATTACTGCATCAATGTGGTGTGGCATGGAGGCAATCAGGCTGTGGCACAGCTGAGGAGGTTTGGAAGCCAGGTTGTTTTGATAGCAGCCTTCAGCTTGTCTGCATTGTTGAGTCTGGTGTCTCTCATCTCCCTCTTGACAATACCTCACAGATTCTCCTTGGGGTTTAGGTCAGCCGAGTTTGTGGGCAGGTGCCAAGTTTTCCTGGAAGATGAAATCATCTCCATAAAGCTGGTCAGCAGAGGGAAGCATGCAGTGCTCTAGAACAGTGTTTCTCAACTCCAGTCCTCAAGGCGCCCCAACAGGTCATGTTTTCAGGCTTTCCATTATTTTGCACAGGTGATTTGATCAGTGTCACTGCCTTAGTAATTACCACAGCTGTTTCATCTGAGGGAAATCCTGAAAACATGACCTGTTGGGGCGCCTTGAGGACTAGAGTTGAGAAACACTGCTCTAGAATGTCCTGGTAGAGGGCTTCGCTGACTTTAGACTTGATAAAACACAGTGGACCATCACCAGCAGATGACATGGCTCCCCAAATCATCACTGATTGTGGAAACTTCACACTGGAGCTCATGCAACTTGGATTCTGTGCCTCTCCACTCTTACTCCAGACTCTGGGACCTTGATTTCCAAATGAAATGCAAAATTACCACAGAGCAACAGTCCAGTCCTTTTTCTCCTTAGCCCAGGTAAGACTCTTCTTACATTGTAGCTGGATCAGGAGTGGCTTGACACAAGGAATGTGACAGTTGTAGCCCATGTCCTGGATACATCTGTGTGTGTGGTGGTTCTAGAAACACTGACACCAGCCATAGTCCACTCCTCTTGAATCTTCCCCAAATTCTTGAATGGCCTTTGCTTCACAATTCTCTCTGCGATTATCCCTGTTGCTTGTGCACCTTTTTTCTTCCACACTTTTTCCTTCTATTCAACTTTCCATTAATATGCTTGGATACAGCACTCTGTGAACAGCCAGCTTCTTTAGCAATTACCTTTTGTGACTTACCCTCCTTGTGGAAGGTGATATTGACTGTCTTCTGGACAACTGTCAAGTCAGTAGTCTTCCCCATAATTGTGTAACCTACTGAACCAGACTGAGAGACAATTTAAAGGCTCAGGAAACCTTTACAGGTGTTTTGAGGTAATTAGCTGATTAGAGTGTGACACCATGAGTCTACAATATTGAACTTTTTCACATTATTCTAATTTTCTGAGATGCTGAATTTTGGGTTTTCACTAGCTGTAAGCCATAATCATCAAAATTAAAGAAACAAATGCTTGAAATGTATCACTCTGTGTGTAACGCATCTATATAAAATATATGAGTTTCACTTTTTGAATTGAATTACTAAAATAAATTAACTTTTTGATGATGTTCTAATTTCTTGAGATGCACCTGTACAAACATGGTATAAGCAAAAAAGCACAATTGGTTTGAGGGTAAAGTGAATGTTTCAAAAACACACACCGCACTATAGATTTAAATCAACATGAGAAAAGATGTCACTGAGAACTACATTCCCAGTGTTCCCTGAACACATGAAACCACACTCAGCATGGGAAATCAGACATTGCTCAAAAAGGAGTTTGAGCAGAGAGGAAGGAGGAGTATGTAGATTTTTCCTCTCACCTTCCGCACTGAATCAGATGCCATAAAATGGGTTCAGATATCCTGGAAAGACAAAAAAACCATTATAAAGCATTATTTTGTGTAATCTCTTCTGCTGAAACTTTCCTTACCTGCATGCATCAATGGACTTGTTTACCTCTGAAGGGGTGACCATCTACTTGTTCTCAATGGGAGAGCAGGTAAATCAATGCCTGTTTGCCAAGGGCAGTCCCCTTTTGGAGGGCTCCATTCTCGGCAAGTATAACCGGCGATTTCTCTGTAACATTGGTGTCAGGGCATTTTTTTCTGTTTCAATGGTTTTTATTAATTGTTTTAGTAAAACAATAAAGAACAGTTGGTAGAGCGGCGAACAATCCTCGCTTGTTCAAAGTGTGTCAGATAAACAGATAAACAAATAAACAAATGTAGGGCTTTATACAGATTAATGAAGACCCGACACGCAGGTTAAGTCTGCTATGTGGACCCCCAACGCACTTTACCTAGAATGTAAGGCAGGACAGTAACCAGTGCTGAGATACTGGCAGATTGTTTGAACTACATGTACTCTACGATGCAATCATTCTACCAACCACCCAGTGCATTGTGTGTATGCAAGACAACATGGTCCCTGATATAGATCATTGCTAAGGTAAAACCTCAACAAGTTAGTCCAGGTGGCATAGTTACGTAATAAGTAAGATTTTCAGCAATCGTTTATTATAACTGCTCCTGGCCCCTCCCTCCTGCAAGCAGCTTACATGGGGGCACCCGAGCTGAGCTGCAGAACCGTGTGTCCATTCAGACATGGAGCTGCGGTTAGGCCCTGCCCCTCTCTCTCCTGATTGGCTAACTTACTTTGATTGACAGCAGTGGGAGCCAATGGAGCCACTGCTGTGTCTCAGCAAATCAGGAGGCAGAGTCCAGGATGGCCAAAGGACTCATGGACATTGCTGGACTGAGATGGGGTCCCTGTAAGTATTTGGGGGGGGGGGGGGCGATGGGGGCTGCTGCACACAGAAGGCTTTTTATCTTAATGCATTAAAAAAAACACTTTCTGCCTTTACAACCCCTTTAAGTAATGACAGATACAGATAACAAATGTGATATTAGAAAATTATAACAAGAATACATGGCTATAGATGCTTTTTTCGCCACAGAGTCTTCCGCCTTTGCGCCATGGCACAGATGATCAGACAGGGTGCTTACTTGCCCTGGTACAGGACTGACTATTATATTTTGGTTGTGGTATATACAGGACTAGCTGGTAACATTTGACCCACCCCCCTTGAAAGCAGCATTACCTTTTAAGGACTTGGTCATTTGGTCAGTTTGTATTAACATTCCTTTGGTATGAAGTCAGCTAATGTAACCAAGCTTAGAATTCATTCTTAGATATTGTGAGCCAATATTACAGGAGAGTATTTTTTCTTTACACTTATGATTGACAACAGGGTATTTTGTCCTCCTAGTGGTCACTTACACCAGGGTATTTTTTATGTCTACTAACTACTGACACCGAAGATTTTTTTCCTCCCTCTGACCACAAACACCATATACCTGTTGATCCTACCAGGCATCCAATGTGTTCCTATCTTCCTGTATAGGCTCACAACCCAATCTCTGCTGCACTTAAATCACAAAGAATGTTGTCATACCTGCCTAAGTTAACCCTTATTCCCCACCCTTTCTCCTTTATGTTAAGGAGATGAAGAGAGGGAGGAGTTTTTTGTAGTCCATCAAGAGAGAACTAAGGTTTGGCTGACAACACTGCTTGGAATCAATAGATATTTTCTTTTACTTGCGTATATTTTAAAGAGAAAAAAATGTGGACATATGGATGTATTGCAGTGATGTATTAAATATGTTTAGACATATACTTTAGGGCATTGTCTTTTACAAGATATGTTAAAGGATGTTGATAGTATCTATTTCTAAAATAACCTACATAAAATGCAAGTTGGATACACCATACTAAAAAAGAAAAAAAAAACAGGAATAATTAACACAATGGGAGGAAGCTCAGATAGGAAAGGATACACTGTAATTCAAACTGAGCATGGCATGCTACACAAGCAGAGCACCCCTAGCACAAAAAGTAATTTATCAAAACTGAAGCAGCCAGAATCTGGAACAACTGTACAAGACAATCAGTCAGCTTCTATATTTTGTTTTCAAAGCTTAACTGAATAAGCTGAAGACAGAAGCTGATTGGTTGCCATGCACAGCTGCTAAAGATTCTGGCTGCTTCAGTTATAATAAATGTACCTCATTTTTTCTGCTTATTCTGGCTGTAGCTTCACCCCTGGCTGAAGCCCAAATTATGGGTTTTCCTATAGGGGAACTACAGTCAGCACTGAAGCCACTGCCCCCTTTCCTTTGAGTGCTTCAGATTTCCTATTCAGAGTAATGTGCCTATGTTTAGGTAATCCAATCCAGAATAATCCTATGTAAATTGTGGTGGTATTTCATACCACCACCTCCTGTACTGGGCCTGTGCTCAATGCTCACTGACTTGTCACTGGAGACACAGAAGCCATTAAAGGACATTCTGAATTCACATTATTCTGTACCTTTCATCAGCTAATTCACATAGAAGAAGTACGCCTTCTTATCATAATCTTCCTCTTCATCCTTTTCTGTCTCACTCTGTCTTCTTGGCTGGCTGCTGCACACATCTTTCCCCTGAGTTTCAACTACTAATACCAGCTCTGCTCATTCCCTTTTTCACAGGCAGGCAAAATTTTTAGAAAGTTCGGTGCTGTCACTCGCACCCAATTATGTATTTTTCTCCTTGCTAGCAGCGTGGTTGGACAGTAGTGAGGGAGGGGGGCAAGCTGTCCACCATGGTTGCTCAGCAATGACAACAAAGATCAGAACAGGACCAAGTTTGTGTTGTGGTGATACTTCTCTTTGAAGTGCTGCTGCAGGTCCCTAGAAGTAATTACACTTTGCACCTGCTAGCAGCTCATTGTACACCAGAACAGATAAAATGTGTTGCAGATGTATGCTTAGATAGCTGACATTAAACAGAACCAGTAGCAATTAAGCTTTTGCAGAAATTGAAATATTTATGCCCTGTACACACGGTCGGACATTGATCGGACATTCTGAGAACAAAATCCATGGATTTTTTCCGACGGATGTTGGCTCAATCTTGTCTGGCATACACACGGTCACACAAAGTTGACGGAAAATCCGATCATTCTGAACGAGGTGACGTAAAACACGTCCGTCGGGACTATAAACGGGGCAGTAGCCAATAGCTTTCGTCTCTTAATTTATTCTGAACATGCGTGGCACTTTGTCCGTCGGATTTGTGTACACACGATCGGAATTTCCGACAACGGATTTTGTTGTTGGAAAATTTTAAAGCAAGCTCTCAAACTTTGTGTGTCGGAAATTCCGATGGAAAATGTGTGATGGAGCCCACACACGGTCGGAATTTCCGACAACAAGGTCCTATCACACATTTTCCGTCGGAAAATCTGACCGTGTGTACGGGGCATAAGTCTTAGATTATTACAATTGAGTTCTTATCCATCATCTAGCAAACCCTCACCCTGCATCTAATAAATTCTCATCCATTATCTGATCATCCTTCATCTAAATCTTATTTTGTGATACACATTTATCATACGAAGGATCAGATTTTGATAGATGATGGATAAGAATTTTCTAGACTGAGTTTAACATTTTGCCAGTTAAAGTCCCAGTTAAAGTGGTTGTTATCCTCTCTATTTATTCATGTAATCTGACCTGTGTCTGTGCCTTATAAAAATAATGCAGCTATATATCTGATTTGTGAGCGCCGACTGGCGCTCACATGACCTGCCGCCTCTTTCCTCTCTCGGCCTGACAGCTGCAGCGGGCAGTGCCGAGGATCCCCCGCTGACGTCAGCCAGGAGGGCAGGAGGCGCTCACAAATCAGGTATATAGCTGCATCATTTTTATAAGGCACAGACACAGGGCAAATTACATGAATAAACAGAGAGGATACTGTAAAAAATTAAGAGTAATTTGAGCAACAGGAGGGGAGGGGGCAGGCACGGACACAGAGCTGACAGGCAGAAAGGGAGGGGGGAGAGGACAGAGGAGACAGCGAATGATGGAGGCACGTAAACTGACCACGGTGTCAGGGCTCAGCAGCCATGATACACTGGGGTCAGTGTACAAAGGGGAGAGCAGAACCAGGCAGGATCAGCCAGGTATTTCAGGTGATACAGGGAGCCAAATGACACAGCACAAGCACTGTGCTGTATAAAATGCTTTAAAGAAACAGGATTTCTTTTTTTTTCTTTTTAGGTTAACAAACACTTTAATGGAACTGTTTTAGTCTTGAATCTGATGAGATTGTGTCAGCCACAACTAATGGTTGTCACACATACGATAAAAGGGTCTTTTTTTTATTCAAAATAGAACTAAAGGCAAACCTTTTTTTTAAATGTGGATACATTGTTGAGTAGGTTAGAACTCCTGTTGTGTTTTAATTGCATTCTGTGTCCCCAACTGGGAAGGTCACTCTCTCTAATCGTATTGATCATCATATTGATCACCAATGTCACTGGCAATAAAAGTGAGTGTGATACCAAAATTTTGAGTTGCAACCAAAACAAGAGTAGAGAGGAAATCTTCTAATGGGGACACACTTGATTTCCCTAATATTGGAAAGCTAATCTCTTACTTCCTGTTAAGTCTACATGGAAGGAAGTGAAGAGAAATCTCCCTAATAAGACACAAATGGCAATAAAACCCGAAAGCACTTTAACTATCTCCTACTCTATACAAAATGAAGAGCTGGCTATAAAATTTTCCGACAACACAATCTCTTGTCAGAAATTCCGATCGTGTGTACACAATTCCGACTCACAAAATGCCACGCATGCTCGGAATCAAGCAGAAGAGCAGCACTGGCTACTGAATTTCTTTTGTCTCGGCTCATCGTACGTGTTGTACGTCACCGTGTTTTTGATGTTTGGAATTTCCGACCAACTTTGTGTGACCATGTGTATGCAAGACAAGTTTGAGCCACCATCTATTGGAAAAAATCCCATGGATTTTGTTGTCGGAAAATCCTATCGTGTGTACAGGGCATAACACTTCTGCAAGACAGCTAGATGGAAACGACATGAGTAAATGCCAGTTGCATTTTGTAGCGTTAATCAGTGGCAAGTGAAAGTGTGAGGGAAGGCTTTATAGCTGTGATCCCCTGTAATGTGTATCTGAATCTACATATGTGAGGATAGAGATTGTGCATTTGGGAAAGGAAGGGTGCTGGTATTGGAATACATTAATTTTTTTACCTGGGAAGAAGTTTACATTGCTGTAATCTTTCGTCATGTCACTTTTTGCAGAGATAAGTGTTATATGTTACACCATGTTTATTAAAAGTCATTGTGGTAATTGTGAGTCCATTTATGTGTATATGACTTTACCTTCCTAGGCTCCCTCAAGTCACGTTCATAATCTCCTGACAACATGTTGATTAGCTGTGCAGTATTATTTGGTAAGTACAGAAATCTGTAAATACTTCTGTAAATACAGGCCAACCCAGAGGTGACATTACATGTTTTAGTGGACACTAACTAGTTGGATACAAATTACTTTGACCTTTTTTTTGTCGGTTGTCACTTTGCCACTATCCTTGTCCTTCATGAACTCGAGTCCTGCCTGATAGTCACAGCATAACTCTGGCTTTAGCTAAGAGGCAGAGCAGCATCCCATTAAATTCCATTAAATACACCAATGCTTATACTTGCTCCCACTGGCATCAGTTTTATGGGACATATTTTCCTCCCTCAAACACCAACACTATTGGGCTTATTCACACTGACACCAACAAAATGGGTTTTATTTTTCTCCCACTGACATAAACAATATGGGGCCTTTTTGCCTCCCACTGTCACCAATGATGTGAGGCTTATTTTCTTTGCACTGACATCAACGATGGGTCATTTTTACTCTCCAACACCAACCGTGGGGCTTCTTCATTCTCAAAAGCTTCAACAACATGACTATATTTTATCCAACTTACACAAAGGATGAGGCCTATTTCAATTCCACTGACACCAACCATGGGGCTTATTTTTACTTCAACTGGCAATGTGTCTTTTTTTATCCCACTGAAATCAACAGAATTTATTTTATCCAGTTGAAACCAAAGAGGAGGCTCATTTTATCCCATTGACACCTATGATAGGGCTTATATAATCCCACTGACAATGGGGCTCATTTTATTCCACTGACATTAGCAATGAGGTTTATTTTATCTGACTGACACCAACAACAGAGCTTATTGTTTCCACTGACAGCAACAACAGGGCTTTGTTTTATCCCTCTGTCACCAATGGCAGGGCTTAGAGTATTTTAGACCAATGACACCCAAAGCTGGGTTTTATTTATCTCTTTGACACTAAAGACGAGGCTTGTTTTATCCCACTAACTCCAACGATGGCGCTAATTTAGCCCACTGACTCCAATGAAGGAGCAAATATTATCTCACTGACTCCAACTATTGAGCTCATTTTATCCCACTGACACCAATGAGGGTGTTATTTTATAGCCCACTGACATCAAAGACATGGCCTATTATAATTTACTGACAGCAGCAACAGGACTTTTTTTTATTCCACTGACAAAAACTGGGCTTTTTTCATCCATTGACACTTATGCCCTGTACACACGATCGCACATTCCGACAACAAAATTCATGTTTTTTTTTCCGACGAATGTTGCCTCAAACTTGTCTTGCCTACACATGGTCACACAAAGTTGGTTGGAAATTCCGAACGTCAAGAACGCGGTGACGTACAACACGTATGATGAGCTGAGAAAAATGAAGTTCAATAGCCAGTGCGTCTCTTCTGCTTGATTCTGAGCATGCATTGAATTTTGTGCATCGGAATTGTGTACACACGATCGGAATTACCGACAACGGATTTTGTTGACGGAAAATTTGAGATCAAGATCTCAAATTTTGTGTGATGGAAATTCCTATGGAAAATGTGTGATGGAGCGTATGATGAGCCGAGAAAAATGAAGTTCAATAGCCAGTGCGTCTCTTCTGCTTGATTCCAAGCATGCATTGAATTTTGTGCGTCGGAATTGTGTACACACGATCGGAATTACCGACAACGGATTTTATTGACGGAAAATTTGAGATCAAGATCTCAAATTTTGTGTGATGGAAATTCCTATGGAAAATGTGTGATGGAGCCTACACACAGTCAGAATTTCCGACAACAAGGTCCCATCGAACATTCCCTGTAGGAAATTCTGACCGTGTGTACGGGGCATAACAATATGGCATATTGTACTTCCACTGACTGACCAATGATGGGACTTTTTACTTTCTCTTTAGTGCACCCCAAGGCCTTATTCTGTCTAAAACATAGCAAAGTAGAAAGGCAAAAGGGCGACACTACCAGCCATTTAATGTGAAGCCACACTCACTTTCTGGCCATATTTATTGGCCAAGCTACCATGTATCCAACAGGTGATGCCCTCACTCTATATTGTTTTTTTTTGGACCAAAAGAAAAAAAATGAAAGCATATAATTTTGTTACACAAGCCATATTGTAATTTAAGGTTATTAAAAAATACCTTTCTGTTTGAAACTGCAGCACTGCAATTTTCAATGCAATATGGCATCCTGGAAGTGTTCTGTACATGGAACGCCTCCATTGACCATTCATTGTCACAAAATTTCTAGAATCTTTCTGAAAATTTACAAAGCAGTATCGCCCATATTGATGTATTCTCACACATAAAGTGACCACCAGAAAATATGTGGCAAAAGCAATTCAAAAGCATTGTACTCTAATCGCCAGTGTGCTCTGACCCTTAAGCTGAAAAAAAGCTATGCAGTGCATCATGGCAATGTGTTTGCGTGCATTTAGATGCACTGGGGTTGATTTACTAAAGGCAAATAGGCTGTGCACTTTGCAAAATGCAAATGCACTCTGCAAGTGCAATTGCCCCAGAGTAGATGAGGTAAAGCTTCACTTTGCAAAGAATACCCAATCAGGCGCAAGAAAAATAGAAAAAAACAGCATTTTTACTGGCACATGATTGGTTTATGGAAGTCAGCAGAACTTCTGCTCATTTACTAAGCTTTGGAGAAACTGCTCTTTCAGAGTACAACTGTACTTTTCAAAGTGCACAGTCTATTTGCCTTTAGTAAATCAACCCCACTGTGTTAATGCAGCTTATTCATTTGAGTGTGCTGGTAGTGCAAACTTAATGCTCGTTCACTTTTTTTAATGCATTGCACCACAATGCACAGATGGTTCACATCTGTACATTGTGCTGCACTGAAATCATGTCTGTCGAGGTGTATTTGCAAGGTGCATCGGGGCAACATTCAAATTACAGATTGATGTGTACACCAGAGTTTGTTTCAAATGAAACAAAAAATAATATAAAGCAATGCATTAACCATACAACTGCAACATTAAAATATAAAAAAATGAGCAAAAGTCATCATAATTTTCATTCATAATGTATTGGTACTAGATATTACTACATCTTTGAGATCTATTGTTATAGATAGATCTAAGATTATGTGTCTTTATCTATTTTTCTAATAAATAAATCATGCATATACAGTATATTTTGTGGTGTTTTAATTTTATTTTGTAATAAACACATTGTTTTTATATGGTTGTATAATCCTTATCTGACCAATATAGTCAGATTTTTCTTGTTTTTTTTTTTTTTGTATAAAATTTGTAGAATAATACTGTTTCTCCATCTTTTGTGTTTCAGTGATAATATGCCTTTCTGGATGCCTCTGCAATTACTTAGACCAATCATGTATGTATTCTTCTGTCCTGTGATCGTTCAATGATATTGATAGTTCAATTATTAGAGGAAACTGGTGGGCTAAATCCCCCAGCACCCTGGGGTGCAATGCACCCATGCCCAAAGCACCCATCCACCCCCCCCAGTTTGAGCGCATGTGGACTGGTATGGTTCAGCAGGGGGGCACTCGCCCGTCCCCCCTTTCCTGGCTTGCCAGGCTGCATGCTCGGATAAGGGTCTGGTATAGATTTGGGGGGGCGCCGTTTTTTTTTTTTTAATTTTGGCGTGGGGTTCCCCTTAGAATGGACTGGGGAGACCCCACGCTGTTTTTTCCTTTATTTTTTTTAAATAGCTGGGTGCTGGCAATTGCAACCGCAAGTCAATTTTAATGTGATTTGGCTAGTTTTTTTCTTTAGAAATGTAATTTTTGCTGCAGCATGTTCTATACATGCTACAGATGCGCCACTTTACAGGCAGACTAAGAGGACCCCCCAGGCACAATATTTAAAGGAATTTTTCATTTTTATTGTTTCACTTTAAGCATCAATAAAATTACTGCTCCTTTAAAAACAATTAAAAAAAAAATTGCAGGGCAGTACCCAGACCCCTATACAATTTGTATGGCCAATTACTTACACATAAGCCTTCAAAATGGGGACTTTTGATTTCTCATGTTTGACTCCTATAGAATTCAATGGAGATTGTGGTTCGGGGCAGAACTTTTCTCCCGTTCGGGAGTTCTGCTGCGAACTGAACAGGGGGGTGTTTGGCCTTTCTCTAGTGGAAAGGGATGGACAGCAGACCGACGAAAAATAACTATTGTCTGTATTGCTATACTAATGTTATAAAATAAAAGTTATTTTAAAACATTAAATAGTCCTTTAAAGGAGACTGTACTATGAGATTATAATGTGTATGGTAAGCTGTAAAGTGTGTGAATTCAGCTTCTCATCCTCTCCCCTAGAAGCTCTGACAAGCTGTCTAAATTCTGGACTTAATGGAGCTAATGTAGAGAAGAGAGGGCTGCAGATAAACAAGTACAACTTATGTATGAAGCTTTGTTTCATCTCTGTGCATCACCTGAGGCTAGTCACTACACTGGATACATATAGGGGCTTATAACCACTTTAAAAGAGAAGTGTGGGTTGAAAAAAACAAACATTTATACTCAGATGATACGGTATTGGTCCAATGCTGCATCTGTCCCCCACTGCTTTTAACACTGAGAACCGAGTGATCACATGACCGCTGGTTGGTTCTCGGTCTTCAGTGAGCAGAGAGCGGTGACAGTCAGCAGCTCCCTGCTCTGTCCCTCCAGCGCTCACTGGAGCACCAGGCTGCGGAGGGAACTGGGAGTGGTATGCTGAGAGGCTGAGCTAGCTGCCAGTCAGACATCTGGGTGGATCCCAATATTATTGTTGTGATCCTTGTAAAGCCTGGATCGGCTCTGTGACATCAGCCAACAGTGGACTTTAGCCTGCTATCGGCTGAATCTGGGTTACAGGAGTGCAGAACTAAGTGCCCTTCTGTGACCCATAGAAGTATGAACAAAAGAGCATTGGCCATGCTTCTTATTTAAACTAAAAATATTATAAGAGATAAGCAGAGCTTGCACTGCTATCTAAGTTTTGATATTGGTCCAGCAGAACAATACAGGAAAGCAAAATTTGATAAGTCATTTTAGTGCGTGGAGCAAGTTTTTAAAGTACCATAGTTGATTGTTGCAAAAGTGGATATTATTTAGCTACACATTCGGCCCACGCTTTCCTCATGCAGAAACATCTTCTTAAAATAATGTCATTCTTCATTATGGTGTCTTGCTAAGTTAAATATCTATGTTAAAGAAGGTAACAGAAAACTATATAAGTACAAAAAAGTTAGTATTAGAGATTATTTCACTATTTATCATCAAACATGAGATATGCCCTGTCTTTTACTTCACACTAAATGTAAATTTTTTTTAATTCACAGATGAGGAAACAGCACCAGTGCTAACTTTATTACCAAGTCACCCTTGGTACTTAATGGGAGAATCTGTCACGATAAATTGCTCGGTTCCAAACAAACCAAAGAAACAAGGCTTCAAGTTTTTTAAGGATTATATTTCAATCAGCACACAAAATAGTTCAACTTTCGACATCCAAAGCCTTGAAAACTCTGATGGTGGTTTGTATAGTTGTGAAACATTGCAAAACAATTCCAGCTCTACAAGAAGCAACAAGAAACCAATCCATGTGTATGGTAAATTATTACTATTACCATTTTAACTATTATTGTGTTAAGGGTATCCTTATCTTAAATTCTGGTCAAACCCTACTTACTCAAAAAAAATGCTTCCTCCTCCTTCCTAACATTTATTCTGACTAACCTACGCAAGAAAAGATCTCCCCTGTTTCAGCAAGTGGTAGCTGTAGGGGCATGCATGAATAAAACAGTGCTTAGTGCATTCCTACCATGTGTTATAAAACAGAAAAGCCGAACCCACGGGGTATTTACCCACTTCAGCCCCGGAAGAATTTACCCCCCTCATGACCGGGCCATTTTTTGCAGTCGTGCAATGTTTTACCCAAATAAAATTGACGTCCTTTTTTTTCCCACAAATAGAGCTTTCTTTTGGTGGTATTTGATCACCTCTGCGGGTTTTATTTTTTGTGCTATAAATAAAAAAAGCCAACAATTTTGAAATTTTTTTTGCTATAATAAATATCCCAATTTTTATATAAAAAAAAAAAACATTTCTTCAACAGTTTAGGCCGATATGTATTCTTCTACATATTTTTAGTAAAAAATTGCAATAAGCGTATATTGATTGGTTTGCGCAAAAGTTCTAGCATCTACAAAATAGGGAATAGATTTTTGGCATTCTTATGGCATTTTTATTATTTCTTTTTTACTAGTAATGCCAGCGATCTGCGATTTTTATCAGGACTGCAACATTGTGACGGACAGATCGGACACTTTTGACACTTTTTTGGGACCATTGACATTTATACAGCGATCAGTGCTATAAAAATGAACTAAAAACGGGAATGTACCCCCAAAGGTGACGGGGCTTTCAAAGCAGCGAACAACAATGCAGATGTTGTATGGTTTAAAGGGTAGCTTTATTGAACGTAGGACATCAGAGTAAAAACATGAACTGTATACATCAATTTAAAAAACACAGGAGCACATACAAAGCTATACATGAATCATATGCTACAGAAGCGCTTGGGTAGTACTGACGCGTTTCGACCCCATCGGGTCTTCTTCAGAGGAAATGCATGCGATGTGGGAGAATTTTATGTACATGAAGAAATAATACCAATATAGTGGTGTAAAAATCAGTCTACTGAACACAATTTATGATAAAAGATTTTTGAGCATAATTACCGAAAGGTATATGTATAGCTGAGTCTCCTATGTTTTGGATTTTCAAAGCAGCCTTCACTGTACGGTCCCAGCACTAAGGCCCACCGGTCAGCCACCACCCCCAGAGGGGAGGCCTGAGCGATAACTGTGCGACTTACGATAATTCACCTCTAGGAAAAGCCCCCGCCGATGGCAGGGGGCGTGTGGATCAGCAGCACCTGCGACCTAAGTATCAAACAGCAACATCAGTGGAGGCGTGTAGAGGAAATAGTCTCGTCAATTTCTATGAAGTTTTTTAGGTCAAATAGTGGTATTAGTAATATTTGCAGAGTTTATCTACAGACTGTTGGGTCTGAGTTCTGCCAAAATTAATTATATTAATGAATTTAGTCGAGATTATTGAAACAAAAACAGGTATATGAACACTGTAAGCTTGAAAGAAAAAAAGGAGAAAAAAGGAAAAAAAGAGACCAAAAGGACTCAGAAACAGAGAAGGGAGAAAAGAAAAAAAAAAAGAAGAAAGAAGAAAGAAGAAAAAAGAAACAGAGGGAGAGGAAGGGAAGCAGGGAGGAGGAGGGGAAGGGGGGGGAGGGGGAAAGGAAAGGGGGGAAAAAGGGGGAAAAAAGGAGGAGGAACAAGGGGAAAGGAAAAAGGGGGAGGAAGAAAAGGGGAGGGGGGAAGGGGGAAAAAAGGGGGGAAAGGAACAAGGGGAAGGAAAAGGGGGGGAGGAAGAAAAGGGGGGGGCACGAGGTATGGGGAGGGCAGAAGGAGAGAAAAAAAAGGGGGAAAAAAGAGTGAAAGGAGGTGGAATGGAAGGGGAAAGAAGAAAGGGGGAAAACACAAAACGAAGAAAAGGAAAAGGGAGGGGTTCTACATAGGCCTAGGTGATGACAAAAGGACAACAGAGGGGAAGGGGATAGAGAGAAAAGGAAGATTGGTCAGCAAAAGGTGCATGAGTGCCAGCGTCATTCCGGACCCTTCCGGGCGCCGCTCCCGTGCCTGCGCACGCATGTGAGTGCGCGCGCATGCACGTGACGTCAGGGTGCCACGTCATTGCGTCGGCAGGGACGGCGGAGCCGGTGTCTTGCCGAGAATGTTCCCTCGGCGGATAAGTTCCCCCCTGTACTGCGCAGGCACAGCGCCTGCGCAGTACATACTACTCTCAGCCGCCGGAGATAGCCGAAGCTCAAATGCTTCAATCAGCTGTACACGGCGCCTGCGCTCTGGGTCCAGGTTCCTTCCCCACCATCCAAGTGGACCTAGAGGGGGAATCTAAAAGTGCCGAGCGCAGCGAGGCCGTGCCCGAAGCGTGGCGAGCGAAGCGAGCTCGCGAGGGGCCCTCTTCCAGGCGCCGTGTACAGCTGATTTTCAGCTGTTGTGCTTCGGCTATTTCCGCCGATACCTACTGCGCAGGCGCAGTAGAGGGGGGAACTTATACGCCGAGCGGAATTTTCTCGGCAGAACACCTGGACACAGTCCTTCGGAACGCCGGGTGACTCACACATGGAGTGCTGACAGTCAGCACTGCCCTCGCACAGGTGAGTGAGGTGGGGGTGGATGGCATGCACCTGTGGCTCACCAGTAGCAACCAATCAGCGTTAGAGGCCGCTATTTTTAAAGAGTGCGGGTCCCTCATTGGGATCCCCATTGGCCATCCAGAGTCCCAGCAGGAAACATTTTTTTCTTAGAGGCTCCTGAAATCCAGGTACTTTTGAATCTTCACATTCAACTGATTTTTGTATTGGTAATTTGATTGTAACATGTTTTACAATCCCACACACAGCTATTATACCTCATTTGGTGCAATCTTTCACAGACTGCCTTCTGCACACTGGGTGTCATGATATGTTCGGCACTTCGAGGTAAATTTATAAATTCATAATTTTGGCACCTCACAACCTATTATTCACTATTGCTACACTCTCTCCCACTGTTCACCATGTTCCTAATTTCACACTATCCTTAATAATCTGCACAATACTCTCCTTCTTTTCCTTTTCACTTGTCCTCACTCCCTTTTGGTCTTTTTGTATGCACTAAATGTCTTTTCCCTTTTAACCTGATTCCCACACTCATGCACCTTTTGCTGACCAATCTTCCTTTTCTCTCTATCCCCTTCCCCTCTGTTGTCCTTTTGTCATCACCTAGGCCTAGGTAGAACCCCCTCCCTTTTACCTTTTCTTCGTTTTGTGTTTTTCCCCTTTCTTCTTTCCCCTTCCATTCCACCTCCTTTCACTCTTTTTTCCCCCTTTTTTTTCTCTCCTTCTCCCCTCCCCATACCTCGTCCCCCCCCCCCTCCCTTTTCTTCCTCCCCCCCCTCCCTTTTCTCCCCCCCCCTTTCCCTTCCCCTTGTTCCTTTCCCCCCTCTTTTCCCCCTCCCCCCCCCTCCCCTTTTCTTCCTTCCCCTTTTTCCCTTCCCCTTGTTCCTCCCCCCCCCCCCTTCCCCTCCTCCTCCCTGCTTCCCTTCCTCTCCCTCCGTTTCTTTTTTCTTCTTTCTTTTTTCTTTTTTCTTTTCTCTCTTCTCTGTTTCTGAGTCCTTTTGGTCGCACAGTTATTGCTCAGGCCTCCCCTCTGGGGGTGGTGGCTGACCGGTGGGCCTTAGTGCTGGGACCGTTCAGTGAAGGCTGCTTTGAAATTCCAAAAAATAGGAGACTCAGCTATACATATACCTTTCGGTAATTATGCTCAAAAATCTTTTATCATAAATTGTGTTCAGTAGACTGATTTTTACACCACTATATTGGTATTATTTCCTCATGTACATAAAATTCTCCCACAGCGCATGCATTTCCTCTGAAGAAGACCCGATGGGTTTGAAACGCGTCAGAACTACCCAAGCGCTTCTGTAGCATATGATTCATGTATAGCTTTGTACATGCTCCTGTGTTTTTTAAATTGATGTATACAGTTCATGTTTTTACTCTGATGTCCTACGTTCAATAAAGCTACCCTTTAAACCATACAACATCTGCATTGTTGTTCGCTGCTTTGAAAGCCCCGTCACCTTTGGGGGTACATTCCCATTTTTAAACTATTTGGGGTGTGCAGCTTTTCCCTTCCCAAGTGTCTCTTACCCTGTTTTAAAAATGAACTAATTACTGTGTAAATGTCAGTGGCAGGGAAGGGGTTAACACTAGGGGGCGATCAAGGCTTTAAATGTGTTCCCTAGGTGTGTTTCTAACTGTGAGGGGATGTGACTGACTAGAGGAGGAGCCAGATCGCTGTTCCTACTTAGTAGGAACAGACAATCTGTTTCTCCTCCCCTGTCAGAACAGGGATTTGTGTGCTTATACACACAAATCCCTGTGCTGGCTCTCATGCCCGTGATCGCAGGTGGCCACCTCCTATGGCTCTTAAAGGAGCCGCCGTACATATATGGCGATTTGCGCAGGAGAGCCATTCTGCCTCCGTATATGTACAGGAGGCGGTCGGGAAGTGGTAAATACAAAATATCATACATAGAACTATACAAAAAATATGTCTTATACACGATATTACCATAAGTATTGGAATGGCTGGCTCACAGTCTCCGCTCAAATTAATCCCAAAGGTGTTCTAACGTGTTGAGGTTCAGGCCAGTCAAGTTCCTCCAACCCAAACTCGCTTATCCATGTCTTTATGGAGATTATGGTGTGGGGTTGTTTTTCGGGGGTGGGCTTGGCCCCTTAGTTCCAGTGAAGGGAACTCTTAGGCCCCTTAGTTCCAGTGAAGGGAAGACATTATGGACAATTTCAGGCTCCCAACTTGCGGATGGCCCCTTTCTGTTCCAACGTGACTGCGCACCAGTTCACAAAGCAAGATCCATAAAGATATGGATGAGCAAATTTGGGTTGGAGGAAGAATGGAGGAAGAACATTCCCATAGACACACTCCTAAACATAAATAAATATGCATTTAACGGTTTAGAGGCGGGGATTTGATGGGCGTAGCGGAGGGGGCGTATCAGATCAGCTAATGATACCCACCTGCCACTTGATCACCCGGAGGAGTCCCTTGTGATAAAGATCTCCTGCTACCTGCTGTTTGTATGATTGCCTGATTACCTTTAGGACCAGGTGAGAGGCCACTCGATTCATGGTGAAGGGTTCCAGTATCAGTCACAATTGTTTGCTGTTATCATCACACTCCTGGTGGATTTATGCCAGCTTATTTGGACATTTATTATTGGACACTCCTTTTGCTCCCTGTGTTAATATATTTTTCTTTATGGTCATTTATTTTCTTTATGGTCATTTATTGATTTAGCGCTGCACCTTTTTTATTTATTTATCTGGAGGGATTTGATCGTTTACCCTGGTGTTCAGCTGCTTCAGTTATTTTTATTTTTGTGTCATATGTGCGCTGATATATTTTTTTATATATTTACACTCCTAAACATTTTGGACAGCCTTCCCAGAAGAGTTGAAGCTGTTATAGCAGTAAAGGGTGGGCCAACTCAATATTGAACCCTATGGACTAAGACTGGGATGCCAATAAAGTTCATGTGCGTGTAAGTGCAGGAGTCCGAATATTTTTGGTAATGTAATTTATGTCTTATGTATTAATTTATTTGAATGATTTATTGTGTGTTAGATTTACTGACATAAAGGGACAGTGCAACACAAACATTTTTTATATGGCTGCAGGGGAATGGAGAGGAATTCTACTTTAAGCCTGGATTCACACTAGTGCGAATTGGATGCGATTTTCACCGCATCCAATTCGCATGTCAGAGATTGTGACCGGCTCTCTATGGAGCCGGTTCACACATCTCCGGAGTGGCTCCGGTGTGAATTTGCACAGGGGTCCTGTGCGTCTTTTGGTCCATTTCAGGTCTGAATTTAGCCAAAAATTTCGGACTGAAATCGGACCTGAAACGGTGAACAGGGACACACCGGACCCCTGCTGTGAGCCGTTCCGGCAAGCAGTGTCAACCCAGCCTAAGGGTATATTCTAGTGTTGTTGGAGTGAAAGGCTCCGTGCTCCGTCCTGGCCCCTCCCCTGAGATGAGATGCACAGCTTATCCCTCCTGACAGGCAAACTTTGAGGCAAACTTTGGAGACTGTTATCAGATTGGTGCACTCACGCACCTTGCAAATGTGAGTACCCTAATGTGGGGAGCTTTTATTCCAATAAACATTTATAAACAATATCACACTATCCAGTTTTTCTTTTTCTTTTCGCTTATTCCTAACTGTGGAGCTGCTGCTGAATACTGTGTATCTGGATTCCATCACTGAGCTGTGGGATGGCTCATAAGCGTGTTTAGATTCAGTCTCACAGCTGAGTTGCACGCTCTGAGGTGAGCGGCTGTCCCTGGGGGGGTCACTGGATGGCACTTGAGCATGGAATTCTGAGCACTAAGATTAATGCACGCACGTTGGATTTTTTATGAACTCTTTTTATGGACTTTATGTGCATTTCTTTCATAAATTGGACTTTATTAACCACGTATCACATCTTGGATTTGATATTCACACTCATTGTGTGGCACTTGGCACTTTGTTGTATTTTTTGCACTTATCACTGTGATATTATTTATATATATTTTTTACACGGTAAATTTCAGATTATATAAATAATTTTTCATTTATTATATATATACAGTTATGAGTTTAATCATCGCTACTCTTATTCAAATGGTATATATCTAGTATATTATTTACACATTGCACCTTATAATCACTTTTAAAGTTTTTTTTTTTTTTTTTTATACATATATCCTTTGTGCCTTACTGTGGCTGGATAAGCCGCTTATGCGGTATTTTCAGTATACCACATATGCATTAATGATCTACAGATTGACATTTTCACCTTAGCGCAGCGTATCTTTTGTATACATTGTATTGCACGGCATATGAAACGTGTTCTGCGCGGGCAGCTAGGTGATTTCCACATTTGAGGCAATATACCATTGTGGCTCGCAATATCCCCTTTTATCTATCTAGGTACTACACCCACCTCCCTCTCTGTCACCCTCCTCTTTCGAAGCACACTGCATTCGTCTTTTCAGTACCATTTCTCTAAGGATAGCTGTGATCTACAGGCCCCCTGGACCAGTATCAACCTTTCTTGAAGACTTCTCTGCCTGGCTACCCTACTTTCTTTCTTCTGAAATCCCCACAATCATTCTCAGAGACTTCAATATCCCTATTAATACTAACACTCCTGCCACTTCCAAACTTCTCAGCCTAACATCTTCCTTTGACCTGAAGCAATGGATACATACTTCTACTCACTCCGAAGGCAATACCCTTGACCTTGTTTTCTCTCACCTTTGCACTCCATGCAACCTCTGTAACTATCCATTCCCTCTCTCTGATCACCACCTTATTAGTTTCACTCTCTCCCTCTCCTCCACCTCCTCTCCCTCCAACTGCCTAAAAACCTACGTCATCTCAACCCTTCTCTTCTCTGCTATCGACAACCTCTACGACAAAATCTCAACCCTATCCTGCACTAACCTAGATTGATACAATTTGTGAGGAGATCTCTACTGTTCCAATACCTTCCACGCTTCACACTTCATGCCCACATGCACAATCATTACTTCCCTCTTTCAGCCCCACCACTATAGACGAGGTTGCTAAACTACTTGCTAATGTCCACCTTACCACCTGCCCTCTGGATCCTGTTCCCTCACAAATGCTACTTTTACCCTCTGGCTCTATGCTACACTCTCTAACCCACATCTTCAATCTTTCCCTCTCTTCTGGCATCTTCCCCAACTCTCTAAAACATGCACTTGTCAGACCCATACTTAAAAAGTTCTCACTGGACCCATCCAATCTTAACAACCTACGCCCCATCTCCTTGCTCCCCTTCTTATCCAAACTCCTCGAACGTCTGGTCTACAACCGACTAAGCATCCACCTCGCTGATAATAGCCTTCTTGATCCCCTTTAGTCTGGATTTCGTCCTCAACACTCCACAGAAACTGCTCTCCTAAAACTAACAAACGATCTACTAACGGCCAAAACCAATCGAAGCTATTCTGTACTCCTACTTCTGGACCTCTCTGCTGCCTTTGATATGGTTGACCACCCCCTCCTCCTCAAAAAACTCCACGACTTTGGTCTCCGTGACTGTACTCCTCGCTTATTCTCTTCCTACTTATCCAACCGCACCTTTAGCGTTTCCTACTACTCTACTTCCTCTTCTCCTCTTCCTTTCTCATTTGGGGTCCCCCAAGGTTCTGTTCTTGGACCTCTCCTATTTTCAATCTACACCTCCTCCCTGGGTCAGCTGATAGCATTCCATGGCTTCCAATACCACCTCTACGCTGATGACACCCAAATCTATTTCTCTACCCCTCAGCTCACTCCCTCTGTCTCCTCACGTATCACTAATTTACTATCATATATATCAGTCTGGATGTCACACCACTTCCATAAACTCAATCTATCCAAAACCGAAATTTTTCCTTCCCCATATTTTTTCTTGGTCGGAGGCTCTCTTACCCTCCGACCCCTTTTGCTTTAGGATTATTGGTAATTGTAAATGTTTTTGTTTTTTTGGTAAGTTTTACATTCTCTCATATTGGTATCCTGAAACAATTACTACAGAGGTGTATCATTGGGATTTTATCCCTCTCTACCGGTCTGTGTCTGAAACTAAACCTCTGGTTATGATATCAGTATGACGGCTACAGCACGGCCCTTAATTGCCGGGATGGCATCAATAGACGTCCTCCCGTGCATGAGTTGCCTGCGTGCCCCATGTGGGGCGCGACGTGCTCTGTGATCACCAAGACAATGAGACTCCTCGGCTGATCACAGATCGGAGTAATGGGCCGATCTCGGCCCCTTACCACATGATCAGCTGTCAGTCATTGACAGCTGATCATGTGATGTAAACAGAAAATCAGTAATTGCCTTTTTTTTCCCTCATGCTGACAGCATGAGGGAAAAAAAAACAGATCACCGGCTTCTGACAGAGGGACATCAGTCCCGAACAGGGAGAGGCATTGCTGATATGCAGTGCCCTCCAGTGCCACCTGCCAGTGCCCACCAGTGCCACCTACAGGTGCATATCAGTGCCTTCTACCAGTGCCCATCAATGCCACCTACCAGTGCCCCCTATCAATGCCCACCAGTTCCACCTATCGGTGCCCATCAGTACTGCCAACCAGTGCCCATCAGTGCCTCATCATCAGTGCCGCCTATCAGTGCCACCTATCAGCGACCTTCAGTGTCACCCATCAGTGCCGCCCATCAGTGCCACCTCTTAGAGCCCATTCACACAGGGGCAACACGACTTCCAGCACGACTTTGGGAGGCAACTTGGACACGACTTGAGTATGAATCACAGCACGACTTGGGGCAACTTACAACACAACTTGAAGATGCCTCCAGGACAGGGAACTTTACAAGTGGCCAATCAGAGCTTATCAGCTGTGTGTGAGAAGGAGGGGGCTGGCTGTTTAGTGGAGGAAATTACTTTCTGTTTCTTTTCTGCTTCCTGTAAAGTTGCCTCAGTATGAACAGTGATCAGACTTGGAGGCAACTTCCATTGAAATCAATGGGTACAAGTTGCCTTCAAGTCGAATTGAAGTAGTACAGGAACCTTTTCTGAAGTCGGAGCGACTGCAGTAGTGTGCATTAAGACAGATCCATTCACTTACATTGATTTTTTCGTGTAGCGCGACTTGAGGCGACTAGGGGCGACTTGGGGCTACTTGAAGTCAGATCCAAAGTTGCCCCTGTGTGAATGGGCTCTTAGTATCACCTCTCAGTGCCCACCGGTGCCACCTATCAGTGCCCATCAGTGCCGCCTTATCAGTGCTTATCTGTGCAGCCTATCCATGCCCATCAGTGCAGCCTATCAGTGCCCATAAGTGCTGCCTCATCAGCACACATCAATGAAGGATAAAAATTACCTGTTTTCAAAATTTTATAGCAAACTATGAAACGTTTTTTTTTTAATTCGGTATTTTATAATTTTTGTAGCAAAAAATAAAAAACCCAGCAGTGATTAAATACCACCAAAACAAAGCTCTGCTTGTGTGAAAAATATGATAACAATTTCATAAGGGTACAGTGTTGCATGATCGTGCAATTGTCATTAAAGTGCGAGAGCACTGAAAGCTGAAAATTTACCTGGGCAGGAAGGGGGTTTAAGTGCCCAGTAAGCAAGTAGTTACGTTTATGCTGCCTACCAAATTTTTTTTTCTCTTTTTTGGTTATTTATTTTTGCATTGCGCTCTTTGGATTTGCTATGCTTTTATATTTTTTCTTGTTCTATTACAAAAATTGTATGAGGCTTTTGTATACTGTTTACCTTGCTGACTTGAGACTATGGATGCCTAGTCTTTTAGTGCCTTTATATTCGAAGCCTCAACTATTGTATGTGGTTTTCTTTTTTAAAACCCTAATAAAAAGCATTTGTAATAAATATTCAGGCTGTCTATTTGACTCTCCCAACCCACTACATTCCAGGATTCCTCCAAAAGGGAGAAGCATTCAAACCTGTCAAACCAGTGAAACCCAGAACAGCACAAAATAATCACAAGCTGCTCCACTGATTACAGGAGAGCTAAGATAACTAAATTTACCTGGCCTAGCAGCCTATCTAGGAGGGTGCTACATACACAATCAATAATGTATTAACACAGCCAGAAACATGTGTGCAGATACACAATCAGTACCATGCTGACACAAACAGAAATATTTTCGCAGAGATGCAATCAAAACTGTACTGACAAAATCAGAAAAGTCCATAGAGACAGAATCAATACAACACCAACACAGCCAGAAACATGTCTGCAGAGACCAAATCAGTACGGCACAGTCACAACCACAAACACATCAACAGAGACAGAATCAATACCCACTGACTAGTCAGCAGAGAATGAATCATTATTAAGATTGTTATTAAATGCTTTTATTAGATGGCTTGCTACACAGAGACACTGTACCAAGTTAATCCAAGGGACTGGTAACCATGGGATTGCTGTGATTGGGCATCACAGCAATCACATGGTAGAGTTCACAGTCTTGATCCCTCCCCTTCCACTTACAACAGGTGAAGGAGATAGATCAAGTACCTGTGACTGGGGACAGAATGAATAGATCATCAGCTGCAGACTGATTAATTCTCTTCAGTAAAACAGGAATCAATTTCTTTAACCCTTTCATGTCCCCCTCCTCTCCTACACATACTCATACCTCCCAACATTTTGAGATGGGAATGAGGGACACCTACTAGCAAATGTATGTAGGCATAGGACACACCTCCTGCCACATTCTCTTAAAGGAGAATTAACCATAAAAAAGGGTTAATTAAATCCACAAGGGCTTTTTTTTACCACTACTATGCCTTTATATTGGCTTTAAAAATTTAAAAAATGCTGCAATTTAGAATATGGATGAAAGGTTTAGCACTGTAAAACACTTTTTGATAAAAAGTGCATTTTATATACAGCTTTTTAGATCAGACCAAAATAAGGGACAATTGAGGGGGAAAGAGGAACAGAGGGACATTGCTCCAAATCAGGGACAGTCCCTCCAAATCAGGGACAGTTTGGAGCTATGCTATCTCCATGTTGTGTGCGTGTGACCCATATACTAACCCTTTTACCTCCCTTGTCCTGCACTTCTGAACAATAACTCCATTAATCTCCATCCTGCCACTGTATGTGACCAGTACATTAACCACTTTACCTCCTCCTTCCTCTTCTCATGACCTCTACATTCATGTGTCTAGTTCACCATTACCAAGCTCCATGTTTAACTTCTCAGTACTGGCATGTTTCTTCATTTTCAGAAAATTGTGGCAAAAAAATGAGATCACCTTGAGGAGTCTACTTTCCACAAAAGGGTCTTTTGGGAGTGTTTGTGCTATTCTGGCATTTTTATTTTAACAGAAAATAAGGGGAATTGTATTTTTGTTGGCCTTTTTTTTCCTTTTTTACAAGAAAAAATAAAAATACCAATAAAAGAAAGCTCCGTCTGTCTTAAAAAAATTATATAAAACTCATTTGGATACAGTGTTGCTTGACAGAGTAATTGTCAGTCAAAGTACCCCAGTGCTGAAAACTGAGAAATTGCCTGGATAAAGAGGTAATACAGGCTGGTATTTAAGAGGTTAAACAAAAGTATCTTTAGTATGTTGCATGTGGACTAATTATCTTTTGCTTTTGTTTGCTACAGCCCTACCACCACCACCCATAGTTTCACTGGAGCCATCACAAGATATGTATATGGCTGGGCAGCCTGTTGGTATGACATGCTTTACCTTCAGAGGCCGTGAACAAAAGATACTCAGATTTTACAAGAATGGGCAGAAAATCTTTTCATTGGAGTCCTGCACAGGAAATGCAACCTTACACATAGATACCTCTCTACCAGGGTCAAGTGGGAACTATAGCTGTGATTATCAGACAAAGAGGCGTGGAAACTGGATTAGTTCTATCACACGTACTGCGTTTGTCAACATATCAGGCAAGTTTCTGTGATATTAGATAAATATACATTTTTTTACATATTATACACATTAAAGTGGTTGTAAACCTTAGTCATGGAATTTGAGCAAAGCACATATACATAGCGTTTACTTATCTGTCTCTCTCCAAAGCACTAAAACCGGGCACAAACAGGCCAAAAGTCGGGAGACATTTGCCGGTTCAAAATAAAAAGTCCGACATTCGTCCCGTGTCTATGTCGGTCTGTTCGATAGAAGCTGGCCGTCTGGCCGGCTTCTGTCATACAAGCATGCTGGAAAACCAGCAGCCGACCGACTCCCGATCAGCGCTCTCCGCCAATGGCGGAGAGCGCTGATTGAAGTGTTCTGGTGGGGAGGCTGTCCCCCTGTCAGAACACAACAGCTCAGCGGGGGAGATCGCTGTACTAACATTGCATAGTTAGTATAGCGGCTTCGGCCGGAGCTGACATTTTTTTTTCGTTCAACCCCCTGTGCTGAAAGGAAAAAAAAAAAAAATGTGTAACAGGCTTTAGTGTAGTTTCTCTCTGGTGCCTTCTTCCTCTGTTATCAGTATGAGTCACTTCTGAGAAGTTTTCTCGACACATGAGATACAATTTGTGTCAGGAGGGAGGGGGAGAGCTCAGCACAGAGCTTGTCTATTCACAACACAGTTCTTCTGCTGTGTGGAGGGGGGGTGTGTTCCTTTCCTCCAATCAGCTCTCATGCACTGTAACTGCAGCCTCTCCGCCCCTCCTCTGAGCTGCTGACAGATGAAGAAAGATTTTTAACATGATCTGCACTTTTGAAAGGGTGTAGAGAGGAGAAGACAGCAGATATACATGTAAAACCTATGTAGGAAGATTTGTTTCATCTCTGTGTATCATCTGAGGCTGTTCACTTCACTGGGTTATTGTGAGGATTTACATCTACTTTAAGTTACATATTGCAGATATTATTTTCTTCTTTCAACATCTTGCTAAATTCCCTATAGCAGTTTTACAGCTGTGTGCAGGATCACGTCTGGGTAGCAGGCACGAATGCTCGCTGCCAGCGGCTTGCTCCTGCTGTGATTACACACAACGGTAGCCGATCGGCGGGTAGTGCAGACTCGATGCCCGCCAGCACCCGCTGATCATCCTGCAAAGAGATAGGGCGGCGATCTGACTATGTAAAAAAGCTGATTGCTGTTCTGACAGGAAGGAAGGCATAGATCATATGTCTCTGCAATGCAGGGACAAGGATCCATGTTTTCCCCTAGTAAAAGCATCTTCCACACTGTAGTAAAACACAGGCTAAGCACACAGGTATCCCTTTGATCGCCCCTGATGTTAACCATAACCTTCCCAGCCAGTGTCATTAGTACAGTAATGCCCTGTACACATGATCGCACATTCTGACAACAAAATCCATCAGATTTTTTCCGACGGATGTTGGCTTAAACTTGTCTTGCATACACATGGTCACATAAAGTTGGTTGGAAATTCCGAACATCAAGAACGCGGTGACTTACAACACGTTACGACGAGCCGAGAAAAATGAAGTTCAATAGCCAGTGCTGCTCTTCTGCTTGATACCGAGCATGCATGGCACTTTGTGTGTCGGAATTGTCTACACACGATCGGAATTTACGCAAACGGATTTTGTTGTCGGAAAATTTTTGAGCCAGCTCTCAAACTTTGTGTGTCGGAAATTCCGATAGAAAAAGTCCGATGGAGCCCACGCACGGTCGGATTTTCCGACAACAAGCTCTGATAGCACATTTTCCGTCTGAAAGTCTGATCGTGTGTACAGGGCATCACAGTGCATATTTTTTTAGCACTGATCATTGTTTTAGTGTCACTGGTCCCCAAAAAGTGTCAGTTAGTGTTAGAATGTCCGCCGCAATATTGCAGTCGGGCTATTAGTCGCTGATCACCACCAATACTAGTAAAAAAATTAAATCAAGATATCCCAAAGTTTGTAGACGGTATACAGTGGGACAAAAAAGTATTTAGTCAGCCACCAATTGTGCAAGTTCTCCCACTTAAAAAGATGAGAGAGGCCTGTAATTGTCATCATAGGTATACCTCAACTATCAGAGACAAAATGTGGAAACAAATCCAGACAATCACATTGTCTGATTTGGAAAGAATATTTGCAAATTATGGTGGAAAATAAGAATTTTGTCAATATCAAAAGTTCATCTCAATACTTTGTTATATATCCTTTGTTGGCAATGACAGAGGTCAAACGTTTTCTGTAAGTCTTCACAAGGTTGTCACACACTGTTGCTGGTATGTTGGCCCATTCCTCCATGCAGATCTCCTCTAGAGCAGTGATGTTTTGGGGCTGTCGCTGGGCAACACGGACTTTCAACTCCCTCCAAAGGTTTTCTATGGGGTTGCGATCTGGAGACTGGCTAGGCCACTCCAGGACCTTGAAAGACCCAGCCACGTTTCATCTTCAATGCCCTTGCTGATGGGAGAAGGTTTGCACTCAAAATCTCACGATACATGGCCCCTTTCATTCTTTCATGTACATGGATCAGTTGTCCTGTTCCCTTTGCAGAGAAACAGCCCCAAAGCATGATGTTGCCACCCCCATGCTTCATAGTAGGTATTGTGCTCTTTGGTTGCAACTCAGCATTCTCTCTCCTCCAAACACGACGAGTTGTGTTTCTACCAAACAGTTCTACTTTGGTTTCATCTGACCATATGACATTCTCCCAATACTCTTCTGGATCATCCAAATGCTCTCTAGCAAACCTCAGATGGGCCCGGACATGTACTGGCTTAAGCAGGGGGACACGTCTGGCACTGCAGGATCTGAGTCCCTGGCGGCGTAGTGTGTTACTGATGGTAGCCTTTGTTACGTTGGTCCCAGCTCTCTGCAGATCATTCACTAGGTCCCCCCGTGTGGTTCTGGGATTTTTGCTCACTGTTCTTGTGATCATTTTGACCCCACGGGGTGAGATCTTGTGTGAAGCCCCAGATCGAGGGAGATTATCAGTGGTCTTGTATGTCTTCCATTTTCTAATTATTGCTCCCACAGTAGATTTCTTCACACCAAGCTGCTTGCCTATTGCAGATTCAGTCTTCCCAGCTTGGTGCAGGCAGGGCCGGACTTACCATTGGGCTTGACTGGGCTCAAGCCCATGGGTCCTGCCCATTTACGTTTTAAATATCTTCATATATCTTTAGCTAGATCGGATGAAACAGCGGTGACTCACAGCCTTTTTTCCCACTCACTTACGTACTACACACACACACACACAATTTATCTTGCACTTTGTTCAATGAGTTATTTTGCTATATTCTTGCAACTGATTTGTTATGATTGCAACCTTACAAGGTATTTGTTTGTTTTTCAATATGTTTTCCAGGTAAACAAGTGTTTTATTCTCATTCTGACCAAGACATTTGTGCATTGCAATAAACACATGATCTCTTCACATGTTTTTCAAGCTTCAATCAGTGGTCATATAAATAGATTATTACGTTTTTTTTTTTTGAACATGTAACACTGTCTACGGTACCAGTCAACATTTTGTTCTATTTAAAGTAATGTATAGAAGGTAGGGCCCGAAAGTGACTCAAGCCCAGGGGCCCCCACCACCCTAAGTCCTGCCCTGGGTGCAGGTCTACAATTTTGTTTCTGGTGTCCTTCGACAGCTCTTTGGTTTTCACCATAGTGGAGTTTGGAGTGTGACTGTTTGAGGTTGTGGACAGGTGTCTTTTATACTGATAACAAGTTCAAACAGGTGCCATTAATACAGGTAATGAGTGGAGGACAGAGTGAGAGCCAGAAATCTTGCTTGTTTGTAGGTTACCAAATACTTATTTTCCACCATAATTTGCAAATAAATTCTTTCAAAAATCAGACAATGTGATTGTCTGGATTTGTTTCCACATTTTGTCTCTCATAGTTGAGGTATACCTATGATGACAATTACAGGCCTCTCCCATGACTAGGGCAGTCAGATAACTCACTACCCCAAACCACACATGTATACTGACTTACCATTATTAAAAATGATGACACTGACACCTGCTGGATGTAAATGGCCTGCTCGGCCTTTTATTAACAAAAAACCAAATAAAATAAATTATTATTCAAAAATTATTCCAGCTCCAATCCCACACCTTGGTTGCAGGTCCCTGACGACCCCATCTTCAACTTTTTGGTCTGTAATACTTCTTAGTTAGCATCTGTCCCCAGCCGCCAAAATTGCCTCGAGGACCTCTAACTTACCACAGACCCCCAACAACTTATTATCCGGTAGTCTAAACTTAAACCAGACTAACCGGCAAGACTCCATACCTGAGAATGGGTCCCCATTTTCTCAATACCTCATGTATTTTTAAACTTATCGCCAAGGACCCAACCGCCATACCCTTTTCCTTTCAGCCTCTCCAATACCAGGAAACCTCTTTTATCAGGGCGGGAGGGAGGGAACTTTCCAACCTGCTTCTTCCTTCAAATGCTGACCTCTGATCTCACCTCCTGGACTTTGCTTACCACTCCTCCCCCACTTGTCTTATCCTCCAATCCGGTAAGACTAATACTTTCTCAAACACCCCTCCTTTATTTAACCCTTTTCTCTCCTTAAGTTACTTACACCCTGTCATGTATGTCCTGCGCCTACATTTGCAATTTTGGCTACATACATGTCTTGACTAGGGCAGTCAAATAACTCACTACCCCAAACCACACATGTATACAGACTTATTATTATTAAAAATGATGACACTGACACTTGCTGGATGTAAATGGCCTGCTCTGCCTTTTATTAACAAAAAAACAAATAAAATAACTTATTATTCAAAAATTATTCCAGCTCCAATCCCACTCTTTGGTTGCAGGTCCCTGACGGCCCCATCTTCAACTTTTTGGTCTGTAATACTTCTTAGTTAGCATCTGTCCCCAGCCGCCAAAATTGCCTCGAGGACCACTAACTTACCACAGACCCCAACAACTTATTACCCGGTAGTCTAAACTTAAACCAGACTAACCGGCAAGACTCCATACCTGAGAATGGGTCCCCATTCTCTCAATACCTGATGTATTTTAAACTTATCGCCAAGGACCCAATCGCCACTGCGGCACCAGTGTAACACCTTACACTTGTGCCTGCCGCCACACCAGCAATGCTCTACGAATGCTATCTTCCAAACCCAGCGCCCAGAGGTCAATCCCGACTGGGTTGAGATGTACCCCATCCCCTTGCAAGTACCTCCAGGTGTCCACCTCCAACTACAGGTGTCTTACCACCACCCCACCATTACGGGCGACAAACCTGCCCACCTCCTTGTTGGCCTTTATACAAGTCTTAATCATTTTTTCAATGGACTGTGCCCCCCTCCAAGCCAAACGTGCTACAATGTCCGACCAGACTACGATCATGTCAGGGAAGGAGGTCCTCAACCTAAGAAAATCCCACTTAATGTCTTTTATGACCTGTCTCATGGGTCTAATGGATAGATCATTGCCCCCCATGTGGAGGACCAAAATATCTGGAGGCTGGTCCAGCCGTGCGAAGCGATGTACCTCGGGGACCACCTTATGCCACATCATACCTGGCATCCCAATCCACCTGATCCTGCCTTCCTCTCTAGCCAGCCTTAAATGTCTCCCTTCTGGTCTAACATCCGCCCTTTTTGCCCCCCAAAAAAACATATGAGTGTCCCATTATCCAGATGAGACATCGTAGAGGATCTGAAAAGACACAACAAAGACATACCAGCCAGAGACCAACAAACGAACATAAAACATGTAACATTCAGGGTGATAAACAAATTATAACAAATGTGGTCGAACATACAACTGATATCTAGTGGATTCCCACCTACCATTCTTTTTTATGGCCTCCACAGGAAGTTCCCACCTGGACCCCTCAGTGGCCGCCCCGATGCGAAATGAATGAGCTGCAAAATCCCCAGGGCTAAGACCTGCTGCCAGTAGACATTTTCGGAAAACTGCCGTAAATTGAAACCTTGACAAACATGATCCTTCAAGGTGCACTAACAACGCCCCATCCCCTTGTGGGCGAAGAGCCATGAGCCGCTCTAACGCTGCCACTGGACAGAATTTTGTGCAATTTCCCCTGAATAATTCCACTACAACCCCTCTTTCGAGCTGATCCGTTTTTGATCGCTTTATCAAAATCTTTACTGACTCTCCCGAACACTGTACATCTCCAAGCCGTAAACCCCCCACTACCTGTTTGGAGGGTGAAACCAGCTCCCCGATTCTAAAGGCTCCAAAGAAGGGCAGTACGAAAGCCGCCTGGAAAAGTACCCGCTCATATTCCGATGAACAGACTTCTTCCAGCTTCTCCAGAATTATTCCCAACACCTCAAAAGACACCGGGCGTCTGGAATCCTTACCTGGTATCCCCGCAACGCCCGACGGACCACAAAAGATTTTGTAAAGTCTCTGTAACCTGCCAACTGAAACAAAAAGGCCAAAGCCGACATCTTTTTTCCTATCGCCGCCCCTGAAACACAGTTCGAATAGTTACTACATATAAACCACAAAACCCATGCTTGTATATCCTCAGAATCCTCCGACCCTCCTACCTCCTCAAGCAGCACAAAACATTCCTGCCACACTTTTGAATACACCTTCCAAGATCCAGCGCTGAGAGACTGCCTGATCAATCCAGCGGCGACTCAAGTGCAATGTTCCATAAACCTGGCGGACAAGGCTCCCCTGCGAGATCCGCCTCCGGTGCCAGCGTAGGAAATTCCTCCCACTGGAGATAAAGCATCCGCTAACTTGTTATCCACCCCAGGAATGTGAACTGCGTATATAAAAGCATTAAGCCTTAAACAATTAAGCACCAAGTGACGCAACAACCTTATCATGGGGGGGGAGGAAGCTGTGATGTTATTAATCGCCGACACCACCCTCATGTTATCGCAATTAAAACGCACTTTTTTGTTCCTCAATACCTCTCCCCAAGTTTCTACCGACAAAACAATAGAAATTCTTCAGGAACCCGGCCTCCCACCAAGTCGCAGGCCATGGCTCTGCACTCCATCGCCCTTGACAGTAAGCACCATATCCCACGGACCCAGCCGCGTCCGTGAGCAAGACCAAATCAGCATTGCCGACTGTCCCCACCTGCCACTATGAATGACCATTGAAAGATTCTAGAAATGCATCCCAAAACTTCAAATCATCCCGCAATTCCTTGTTCAGGTGTACGAAGTGATTGGGTACCCATACCCCAGATGTTGCTGCCGACAGCAGTCGGCAAAAAATGCAACCCATGGGAATAATCCTGCAGGCAAAATTCAATTTACGTAATAACGATTGCAGCTCCTTCAATCGTATCTTATTCCTGCCACTCGCCATACTCACCTCCCTCCGCAGTGCCACCAACTTTTTCTCTGGTAACCTACATTCCATGGTCACAGAATCAATAGTGATTCCCAGAAAAACCAACTCCGAGGTTGGTCCTTCTGTTTTGTTGGCCGCCAATGGAATCCCGAACCTCTCAGCCAGGTGTTGAACCGTCCCCAGAAAAACCCCACAACAGCAGGACTCCGGAGGGCCAATGCATAGGAAGTCGTCCAAGTAATGGATCACCGAGTTAAGCCCAGCAACTTGCCTAACTGCCCACTCGAAAAACGAACTAAAGGCCTCAAACAGGGCACAGGACATTGAACAACCCATTGGAAGGCAACGATCTATAAAATAAGACCCCTGCCAACAATACCCTAACAAGTGACAACTTTGGGGATGCACCGGTAGTAGCCGAAACACCAATTCCACATCAGTTATTGCCATCAGGGCCACTTTCCCATATTTTCTAACCCATGAGATTGCCACATCGAATGATGTATAGGTAACTATTAGACCTGGCAATGGTGGGCCAGGAAATGGGCCGGCCATCCGGCCTAATGCCACTTCCTTGAACAATTTGGCCGACACCACCTCGTGATGAAGGAGTGCTGACCTCAAATTTTCCGATACAGGATGAACTTCCCGCATTGTGCTCGGAATTCTAAAACCCTCCCTAAAACCCGCTTCTAACAACCTGCTGTTGCTCTATCAGGATACCTACTTAGAAAAGGCAACATCCTTTCCAGTCTCACCAGTGTCATCCCTTTTTCCAGCGACGTCCCCTGACTTACCTTTTCCTTGTTTGAAACAGCGCATGAGGGGGTGTGCACCACTGCACCCGGAGCATTCGTGTTTGTAGCGTCACGAGCTGCCAAACCGGCACGTCCCCTCATTAAACTGCCAACACACCCCTTTCTTTCTAGGGTCCGGTGATCCTGCGGAGGAAGCGCCGCCGCCCCCCCCCCCGGAAAAAACTGACTCGTGGCCCTGGAAGAAGTCATCAACTTCATCCAGAGGCTAATATCCTTGTGGTCCCACCTAATAGAGGGACGAATGGCCTTCCACTGACGAAATTGTTCGTCATACCGAAGCCATGCTAAACCTCCGTACACACTATGCGCCTCACTAATGGTCTCTAGGTAGCAAAACAAAGCCGAGGCTTTTTTCCCAATCACGCTCGCAAATATCGCAAACGCCTGCAACCAGTTTGCAAAGTCTGCGGAATAAGTCTGTACCTCCTCTTTTCTTCTTCTTCCTTCTTGCTCTCGTCCGGCTTTACCCGACCTAGATTGAATTTTTCCAATGGGAGCAGAGAAAATATCTCCACAAACTCGTCTTTCCATATTTTTTCACGCACGTCTTGCTTCAAATGAGCCCCTAGGGGTCCCTCGAAGTACACGTATACTTCGCACTTCACTGCATCTGCCAAACGTACCTTTTCCGCGTCCTTGTCCTTCTGTGGCACTACCGCCACCAAACCCTGGACCTCCTTTTCCGTTTGTGTCCCGGCCACCACCCCTACCTTCTGCAGGGAGGGGGCTCCCTAACCCCTGTGGGGGGCGCTGCCCATGGCTTAACTGGTGCCGAGTCCTACGATTACCTGCTCTCCAAGCGGCGAAGCATCTCCCGCAAGGATTCCCAAATACCTTCCTCCCTGCTTCCCCCCGAATGACCCTGGACATTGCTACCCCCCCCCCCCACTATGCACTGAAGACATGACAGAAGAAGACACAGGTACATTAACCTTACCATGCTGCACTGGGCGACAAGACCTTCCACCTGTCGGTCCCGACACCACCACCGCCTCCTGGGGTGGGGGTCCTCCGTCAGCTCACCGTCTTCACTGCTGCTGTAGGAGGCTGCTGCTTGTTCCAGTAACCGATGTCGCTCTGCCTCTGCTCTCTCCCTCCCTTCCGGTGCAGCATGAATGACTGGCGGTGTAAAACTGACTGCTCCCTGAGGGCTTCGTCCATCAAGGCTGCATCCCTCCTCGATGACATCATCAAGCTGCGCTGCCAACGCGGCCAGCGCGCAGGCATCTCTCTGGCCAACCCTCCCAGGCCCTGACTGTGACCTGGTGGCGGGGCCTCCCGACTGACGTGTACTGTAGGCCGCAGAGCCTCTACCACGAGGCAAGATGGCGCCCCCCTGGGCGAGCCGCCGCCGAGGATACAGTTCTCCTGTGCCAAGCCGCCCCCCTGACTGGAGCATCGCCAGAGGCGGCGGCTGTATGAACTTGAGCCTGCATCACGATGGAGGGGACCGGCCTAGGAACCAGGTGAGAGCCCCCCCTTCTTGGACTTTGCCGCGGACGGGGATTTCTCCCAGGCCCCTGCCAGCGATGAGGGGGTCTGCTTAGCAGGGGGGCCTGAAGGGGCCCAGCTGGGACTCCCAAGCCGGCGTTGAGTCCTGGGGGTGTTGTCAGGGCTAAGGTGCTCCGGAGGCCTGGAACTCCTAGCCCGTGTGGAAGCAGGCCCCGGTGTAGGGGGGCCCTGCGTCACCCCCTGCAGAGATGCCGCAATCTGGCTCTGTAGCCATTCAGTGCCATGGATCTCTGCTGCAGCCCTAAGCTGCCCTAATAGCTGCTCTAACTCACTCATTTTTTGTTGTCTCCCGCAGCCCTGAACTTTCCAACCTGCTTCTTCCTTCAACTGCTGACCTCTGATCTCACCTCCTGGACTTTTCTTACCACTCCTCCCCCACTCGTCTTATCCTCCAATCCGGTAAGACTAATACTTTCTCAAACACCCCTCCTTTATTTAACCCTTTTTTCTCCTTAAGTTACTTACACCCTGTCATGTATGCCCTGCGCCTACATTTGCAATTTTGGCTACATACATGTCTTGACTAGGGCAGTCACATAACTCACTACCCCAAACCACACATGTATACAGACTTATTATTATTAAAAATGATGACACTGACACCTGCTGGATGTAAATGGCCTGCTCTGCCTTTTATTAACAAAAAAACAAATAAAATAACTTATTATTCAAAAATTATTCCAGCTCCAATCCCACTCTTTGGTTGCAGGTCCCTGACGGCCCCATCTTCAACTTTTTGGTCTGTAATACTTCTTAGTTAGCATCTGTCCCCAGCCGCCAAAATTGCCTCGAGGACCACTAACTTACCACAGACCCCCAACAACTTATTACCCGGTAGTCTAAACTTAAACCAGACTAACCGGCAAGACTCCATACCTTAAAGGTGCCTTTGACAACGTCGATGACGAAACGCGTAAGGCGGAGCTACGCACTGACGTCACACGCGGAAGTAGGAGAGTGTGGAACGCAGCTAAGGCGCACGCCGCGCAGCTGATGGTTCTACACACACTGCACTCTCCATACGAATTAAGCACACACGCTGTGTGACTATTTGGTCTTTTTAATTCCTATTTTAGTAACTTTTTAGTTGCCTATTTTTGTGCTGTTATGATAGCCAATAAACTATTTAAAATGTATCACACTATGGAGCCCTGTTTCTTCTATATGAGGACACATTGAAGGATACTTCTCAGCTGGAACGGTGGACCCTGAGGACCCATACACATCACACTGCTGGTTGCTACTACACGCCTACTACCCCTGCAGGGGTGCAGGGAGCTGGTGAGTGGGGATCTTTGAGGGGGAGCACCGCAAGTCACCGGATTTGATCAGCTGGTTATCACGAAAGTCACTTACCACAGACGTCTTTACTTTTTGATACTGGACTTTGATACATTAATTTAAATTTATTTAATATACTTTTCACTTATTTTATTTCACACCTGGTTATTTAATCTAATGTGCAGTCCTACAATATATGCCTAATGGTGGGATCATCTAACTCACCTCTTATAAAAGCACATTTGGACATTATTGGAGACTAATATAGGTTTCAATCCGTGGTGTTTTATAACTATTTTTCAGTTTTTATTTTATTTTTTGGAATGTCATAATTCTTACAAAATGTCACTTTATTAATCTATGTTGATTAGTCACACGGTGTATACCTGCATATTAGGTATAAGACTCACCTGGTAGCACAGTCCATTTAGGTAACACTTGCTTTGTGGAAATTGATCCTCTATGGGGACTTTAAGAGGGAACACCTACTTATAGGTCATAAGAAGTATAGAGAGTATAGGGATTGTATGAAAAAGTGTTTAATAAACATGTAGATCTTACAGTAGATCTGTAGTACAGGGGGTAAATGTGCAGCAAACGTGATACATACAGAAATTGGCAATACAGAACATATATGGATTAATTCACAATCCTAGAACTCCAATACATATAAAGTACATATGCGGGGAGTACCCGACGCGTTTCGAGCTATGCTCTTCCTCAGGGGTATCAGATTGGAATCAGCAGACAGACAGATGTGTCTATAAATTAAAAACAGTAATAATAATCATAAACCAATTGTAAGGGAAATGTAATTGGTATACATATATCATAAAACATATAAACAATATGAGGAAAGAAGTAAAAAATAATAATGGTAGAAGATGCGAGTATACAATATCTGTAAGGAGACACAGTAAATACTGACCATGTAGTATTGCTAAGGAGGCATGTATCTAATGCTGCATCCATAAAAAAGGAAAGAAGGGGGGGGACGTGACACCATTGGACGTAGGTCCCGCTCCTGGTCCACAAAACCGCGAGGCCTGTATACCCACCCGAGGCACGAAAGCCCGGGAACGCAATCCCCAACAAAGGGCGTCAAAAACACCACCAAAGTAGAAAGGTCCTGGGAGGGCTCCAGTCTGTGAGGAGCAAAAAATGAAAGAGGGGTAGAGTAAATGAAGAGGCAAGAGGTGGTAATGGAGGGGAGCAATATTTGGGGTTCAGTGAGGCCCCTGGGGGGAGAGTGTCCCACTAATAGGGGGGACAGCCAGACGAAGTTAGGATGACATACCTAAGGTGGGCCCATCAAATGTTTGAGGATGGAGGGTTGGAGGAGGTATAGATGACGGACGTCAGGGCCCAAGTCCTAATGGATGTACTATCCCAAAAGCTTAGATGTTGTCTGCCGGGGGTAATAATGTAGTACTAGGCCCGCAGATGTATTGATATATTGAAAATGGGGCCCGGCCCAGAAAGGCCGGCAGAGTCCAGTCTGGAAAAAATTGCAGAAGGAACGGTAAGTAAGAAAGGAAGTTGTGGCCCAAGGTAGTGTGCGTCCAAGGTATGGCTGACTTACCTAGTGGGGACCCCCGTGCAGGATAGTGTGTCCGGAGATGGCGTTCTGACAGTGCAGGACGCCGTAGTGGTCATAGAATCGCAGCCTCTTCAAATAGTGAGGCCGCGTCCGCAATTGGTTGCGGGCGCGACCAATAGGTGGAAAGGTGGACGCCCCCCGAGCCTGAGGCGCGCGCACCGGCCCCATTGGACACCGCCGCTAATACATGTGGGCGGTGACACGTACCCCAGGCGTGATGACGTGTACTGCATGGGGCGGAGCCAAGGCCCGCGCCAAAGGCCCGCGGCGCGGGAGTCGGGAGACGCCGAACCCGAAAACAGGTCAGGCGTCTCCTGGTTACAAAGAACGCCACCCGCAGCAAACATGGTTGCGTCGGGTGGCCCCCCCCGCGCCGAGTGGGGAGAGAAAACCAGGCGCCATGTCCCGAAGCGGGGCGGCCCCGCAGCGTGAGGAGGAGGGGCAGGACACGCCCAACGGTGGGTGGATGTCAGGGAATGTAAACAGGAAATTACACAGGCAAGAAAGGGGGAAAACAGAATACAATATCAATGAGAGAAAATGATCAGGATGAGAACGTAGATCCAAGGGAAAACAGTAAACCATGATATTGCATAAAATATGTATAATAAAGTATATCCCAATGGATCTTTGGGGCACATCTGCAAATTGAAAAATCTTATTATAAAATCTTGCTATGTACAAAAACATACACTATATACATAATATACAACTATTTGAAAAAAGGGTTGGAGGATGTATGGATGTACATATAAATTAGTGAGGTGTCTAATCAGGTTCCCATTCGGGGCCCCCCGATGAGAAACCCTCTAAGAAGGGTCTGAAGGATATACACGTATTTAACCCAGGGGGTTGGGTGGCCCTGAGTCTAAAGATCCACCTCTGTTCTAATTGCAAAAGTATTTTGTTCATATCTCCTCCGCGTATACCAATATGAACGCGATCAAGGATGATGAACCAAAATTTGGGGCAAATGCCTTCATGTATGTTCGTGACGTGACGACCCAGGGGTAGGTTGGGGTTGCAAGTTTGCATGGCGGTGATATGTCTGTATGCCCTGCGCCAGAACTCTTGAATAGTTTTCCCTACATAGAAACAAGTGCACTCACAGGTCAGTAGATAAACTACCCCACCTGTTTTGCAGTTAGCATAGTGTCTGGGTTTGAAGGGTTCACCATTGGGCAGGGTAATGTGTTTGGAAGTGTTAAGGAACCTGCAATAGTTGCATCCACCACATGTAAAGGTACCTTTATTTTTACATGGGTCGTGTTTTCCCCTGCCTTTAAACTCACTACAGACCAGCTGGTCTCGAAGAGAGCCAGCCCGTCTGTAGGTGAAGGCCGGTGTAGGGGGTACGAAGGGGCCAATGGACGCATCCAAGGTAAGCATGTGCCAATATTTTGATATGGTTTTCTTGATAGCCACATGTTGGTTTGAAAACCTGGTAATGATGGAGATGGGTTGAGGTTTGGGTTTTTTTGTGGAGGGGTTATAGAGTATGTCATTACGTGTTCTGGTGCAGACCCTCCTATATGCTTTTTTAAGGCAAGAGTTGGAATAACCTCTGGCGCGTAATCGTGTTTGTAAAATTTTGGCTTCTCTAATGAAGGTAGTGTCGTCCGTACAGTTCCTTCTAGTACGGAGGTACTGGCTGTACGGAATAGAGGCTATGAGTGGCTGGGGGTGGAAACTGCTGGCATGAAGTATGGAATTGCCTGCAGATGATTTCCTGAAAAGGCTAGTGCTGAGGAGGCCCTCGCTATCCTTGTGTATGGTGACATCAAGGAATGTGATCGACTTGTGGTCCCAGGTCATGGTGAATGATAGGTTGAAGTCGTTATTGTTGAGTGAAAGGAGGAATTCAGGTAGTAGAGACGTGGGTCCATTCCACACTAGGAGAACGTCGTCAATGTAGCGATACCACATGACGACGTTCTCCATGTATGAGGCAAGGTGCGTAGATGTCTGTATTGTATGCTCCCACTCCCCCAGGTACAGATTGGCGTACGATGGGGCACAGGAGGTCCCCATCGCAACGCCCTGCACCTGGAGGTAGTGGGAGCCATTAAATGTGAAAAAATTGTGGGTTAGAATGAATTCAAGTGCTGCGAGTAAGAACTCATTGGTCTTTTGATTATACTGACTATTGAGTGAAAGAACATGTCTTATACATGAGAGGCCCTTGTCATGTGGTATGGAACTGTATAGGGCCTCCACATCCACTGCCACGAGTACTGACTCGGGAGGAATGCAGAGGCCGTCAATGTTCTGTAAGAGGTGTGGGGTGTCCCGGACGTAACTGGGGAGTTTGAGGACGTGGGGGCGTAGGTATCCATCAATGAATTGGCTAAGGCGCTCAGTGAGGGAGCCGTTGCTCGAAATGATCGGTCTCCCCGGTGGGCATGTGAGACTTTTATGTATTTTTGGTAGGGCATAAAAGGTGGGAGTACGTGGGTGTGGAGTACGTAAGAAGTCCCATTCGGCCTTGTTGATGATGCCCTCACTGTAGGCGCAGTCCATCAAACTATAAAAATCCCTGTGGTATCTTTCAATTTTAATTGCTGGTATCTTGCAGTACCAGTCATGGTTGTCAAGTATTTGAGTGCACATATTAATGTACAGCTCATTGTCCATCACCACAATATTTCCTCCTTTGTCGGAGGGCTTAATAGTGATTGTGGGGTGGTCCTTGAGTAGGCGGAGGGCCTCCCTTTCGGATCTCGTTAAATTGTCTTTTCTAGAATCTGAAGATTTGATTTTGCAGATATCTCTGGTGACAAGTTTGACAAAGGCAGCAACATTGGGATTGGTATTGAGGTTGGGAAATTTGTCAGATTTGTTTTTAAGTACACATGGTGGTGGTGGGGGGAGGTCCGATTGATCGAAACGGCCCAACAACTGTTCCAGGTCGATGCGATCAATTAGGTCTGGTGTGTCGTTCTCCTCGAGGAGTTCAACAAGGGTGTCAAGGGCTTTAAGTTCATGTTGCTCGAAATTAGGTTGAGTAGGCGTCTCTTTGGTATACATTTGCTTCAATATTAACTTTCTGGCAAAGAGTTGGATGTCTTTGATGACTTCAAACTGGTCTAGATCCTGGTTAGGACAAAAACTTAGTCCCTTGGCAAGGACTTTAGTCTGTGTGTCTGATAGGGGGTAAGATGACAGGTTGATGACATTGAGGTTGTCTAAAATGGGTGCAATAGTAGACAAAGATACAGTTCTTACCTGATCTGTGAGTCATAATGGCTCGGAGTTCAATGAGGGTCCACCACTGCGATTGTCAGGGTGGACTTGTAGTGGTGGTGCTTTGGTACCTGAGGATACAATCCTAGGAAGCAGGGTGTTAGTCTCAGATTGAAAAAATGGAGTGGGATTACTAATGGATATAGGGGTGTCATGTCTGTCTAGGAGAGGTTCTGTGATGCGTATTTTATGTGATTTTTCTTGGGAACTATGACCTTGTGAGTCTCTCTTGGTTTTCCTTGACTTATTATGGTAAAAGGGTTTGCGGGAAGAAGTAGATGATGCAGAAGATGCATCAGAAAACCCTGGGTCTTGAGTGTTATGTTTGGTTTTAGAGTGGGATCTATTTCTGGGGTTGGGGTTCTTCCAGTGGTAAGCTTTGAGTTCCTGGAAGGCCCTTGAGTCCCTAAGGAATTTATTTTCTTTTTTTATTAAAACATTGCGGTTGAATCGTTCAAGATGTTCATTAAGTTCTTTGTCTTGTTGGTTATATTGGGCATGCGTCTTCAAGGAGGATAGTTTAGTATAAAAGGGTTCCAATTCTTTGTCTATTTGTGCAATAGTGGTTTTGTATTCATCAATAAGGAGCAACATCATCTTATTGGAGCATGTGGAGAGGTTATCCTCCCAATCCCTTTTGAACTTGGGTCCGATACTTTCCATAGTGGGGAAGATCTGGATCCTAAGGCCAAAGGGGTTAATATGGTTGCTAAGGTATTGTTGAAAGGAGTGGATGTGCCAATGGTTGAGGGATTTTTTCTCCAGTAATTTTCTCAATTCAGAGAAGGTGGAGAATAGTTCAGAGTCAATTTTTTCTCTCTGTGTAAAGTTCCTGTAGTGTCCTGACATTACACTGTCCCAATTTTGGTTAGTATAATTAGTCATGGTGGTAATGCAAAATCGTAGTTTGCAGTAGTAAAGAATAGGTGGGTAAGGTTAGATAGGCCGACCGGGCACCTAGCGAGGAATCGTGGGTATTTTCTACCCGGGAAATTGGAATAACACAGGGGTTGGTGCTGGGTTGGTCTAAAGGTAGGTGGACCCACATCCCAAGGTAAAACTTGCTTTGTGGAAATTGATCCTCTATGGGGACTTTAAGAGGGAACACCTACTTATAGGTCATAAGAAGTATAGAGAGTATAGGGATTGTATGAAAAAGTGTTTAATAAACATGTAGATCTTACAGTAGATCTGTAGTACAGGGGGTAAATGTGCAGCAAACGTGATACATACAGAAATTGGCAATACAGAACATATATGGATTAATTCACAATCCTAGAACTCCAATACATATAAAGTACATATGCGGGGAGTACCCGACGCGTTTCGAGCTATGCTCTTCCTCAGGGGTATCAGATTGGAATCAGCAGACAGACAGATGTGTCTATAAATTAAAAACAGTAATAATAATCATAAACCAATTGTAAGGGAAATGTAATTGGTATACATATATCATAAAACATATAAACAATATGAGGAAAGAAGTAAAAAATAATAATGGTAGAAGATGCGAGTATACAATATCTGTAAGGAGACACAGTAAATACTGACCATGTAGTATTGCTAAGGAGGCATGTATCTAATGCTGCATCCATAAAAAAGGAAAAAAGGGGGGGGGACGTGACACCATCGGACGTAGGTCCCGCTCCTGGTCCACAAAACCGCGAGGCCTGTATACCCACCCGAGGCACGAAAGCCCGGGAACGCAATCCCCAACAAAGTATTTACTGTGTCTCCTTACAGATATTGTATACTCGCATCTTCTACCATTATTATTTTTTACTTCTTTCCTCATATTGTTTATATGTTTTATGATATATGTATACCAATTACATTTCCCTTACAATTGGTTTATGATTATTATTACTGTTTTTAATTTATAGACACATCTGTCTGTCTGCTGATTCCAATCTGATACCCCTGAGGAAGAGCATAGCTCGAAACGCGTCGGGTACTCCCCGCATATGTACTTTATATGTATTGGAGTTCTAGGATTGTGAATTAATCCATATATGTTCTGTATTGCCAATTTCTGTATGTATCACGTTTGCTGCACATTTACCCCCTGTACTACAGATCTACTGTAAGATCTACATGTTTATTAAACACTTTTTCATACAATCCCTATACTCTCTATACTTCTTATGACCTATAAGTAGGTGTTCCCTCTTAAAGTCCCCATAGAGGATCAATTTCCACAAAGCAAGTTTTACCTTGGGATGTGGGTCCACCTACCTTTAGACCAACCCAGCACCAACCCCTGTGTTATTCCATTTAGGTAACACTGGACAATTAGACTCACTACCTAAATGAGCGAATAAGGAGTTGGTTTTAATTTTATTTTCACTTTCATCTTTTTCTTGTCCCCTTTTCCTTTGAGGTTTATTATATCACAAAATCAAGGTACCCTGGTAAGGTAGCGCCCTCTACCCCTAATTAATATTACTTATATAATTTAACTCACTCCTTTGGGGGTAAGTGTAAGGGGAGGCTGCAAGCCTTCAGGTCCGTGAGCGCGGAAACCCGTTCCCCATTATTTTTGAAAATGTAACTGCCTACTCCCAAGCTGTCATTTGAAGTAAAACACATAGTATTTTTTTCCACAATTTTTTTATTGTGCATTAAAAAAAGAAAACAAATAAAATTAGACATGCTATCTGCCAATAGAACTTAACCAAAAAGTGCATTCTATGCATCCAAAAATATAGAAAATATACCAAATCAAATCATTATTAAACCAAAAAATAAAATAAAAGCCTCATGCATGTGTCCTGATTCCTAATATAGGGGGTCAACAATGCCAATAGTTGGTGAAAGTAGGGGTCCGTCGTCCGGAGATAATTCCGAAAATCATCCAGATTATTCTCCTGGAGCTCTCGCAGCAAAGGTATATGACATAATTGGTCACGATTAATAAAGCAACCAATTTTTGGTCCAAGAAATCCTCCTGTTCCTGGACTGGACTTGGCTCAAAGCAATAACTCCAAGGCCAATAACAAATAACACGTTATCTTCTCCAATTCAGCAACATGGCTGGTTGATGAACGGCCGTTCAGAAACGAGCCGAAAAGAGCGAATCAACACTCACCAAACTTCTACTAACACAAAATTAGCAGAAGGAGCCCAAAGGGTGGCGCTAAAGAGTTGAAAAACCACGTAGTATGTCAATACGTTCGTGTTTGTTGGCCCACAATTCCTTGCCGTTTTTATGCAAGACAAGTTCCTGGCCCACGCCCTTCGGACAAAAGTCAGAGGTTTTGTTTGTGGAAAATCCGATCGTGTGTACGAGGCTCTAGTTTAGTTTTGTCCTAACCACAAAACTAACTCCTGGATCAAAGTGATGTGATAGCCTGTGTATTGTTATAAAAGCTGTTATAAAAACTATCTGAACATTGACAGGCAAGAAATGCTATGAATGTACATGGGGGAGTTGTTTGGCATAGCTTGGATTGGTAATATCCCATTGGTGGGCTATATCTTGAATGTACACTATAAATATGCTGTACCAGGACCAATAAACCGAACAGTGTGTAGATCTGATCAACTGTGTTAGGTCACTTTTATATATACATTGTACCCTGTGCAGAATCTGGGTGTGGCGAACAGAGAAGTGCCGGCAATAAAAATAAGGTAAGATTAACAATAATAAGGTGGTGATATCTAGGACTAGAGTTTATAGAATCCGGAAGAATCCTGTCAGTTGTTGTCCTGCTGGAAGGTGAATCTCCACCCCAGTCTCAAGTCTTTTGCAGACTGTAACAGGTTTTCTTCTAAGATTGCCCTGTATTTGGCTCCATCCATCTTCCCATCAACTCTGACCAGCTTCCTGTCCCTGCTGAAGAAAAGCATCCCCACAACATGATGCTGCCACCACCATGTTTCACAGTGGGGATGGTGTGTTCAGGGTGATGTGCATTCCTTGTTAGGGAAACTGGCAGTGAAACCTTGTGACTTCACAGCTGGTTCCCTGCTGCTTTGTGAATGGCCCAGCGGTGGGGAAAGGAGGAGGAGGGTGAACTCTTCCGGGGGACCTCGCCACAGCGAGGTCCCCCAGAAGTGGGCATGGGTACCTGTCAAAAACAGGTATCCGCTCCCCCCAAAAGGTGCCAAATGTAGCAGCGGAGGGGGGGGGAGCAAAGAAGTGGAGCTTTGCCCTTTTTGCATTATTTTCATCTGGAAAAGCACACACTTCCTGTTTCTGAGTGGCTACATCCTCCACTGTATCTATGGAGGAAGCCATGGTTGTCACCCTAGGCTAATGGACTACAAACATGTCCATGTCTCTTCATCTCTATCTCAAGCAGGCAAGGCAAATGGTAGTTTACAGAAGATAGCTAGAAATGGAGATGTTCTAAAGTACACCACACAGGAAGTGGCAAGTACACTGGCAAGATCAAAAGGTATTTTCTGAACTTGCTGCAAATGCCTACATGTCCTTAGCTTGAAAAAAAGAACACAAATGCATGCAGTCATTGCATATAAGGACTGTAAGCTGCAATACATTGCATTTTTGTTCTTAGGTTTAGTTATCCTTTAAAAGGAAATAGTTATAGCATAGCAGAAAAAATTTGATGTATGCCTTACTCTAGCTATTTCTAGTGTCTTTTTAAGAACATTTATCCAAAAATATCGAAAAAGAGGATACAACAACCATAGACAATATAGGGCAGGCCACAGAAGAGATTAGGTTTCACCATAAACAGAGGATTATAAAAGATCTATAAGCATCTCACCAGGACCTACCATGGGTTGAATGTATTCTTCATCCATTTAAACCATGCCCTGTCCCCCATAAAGTTTTCCATGAATAAATCTATTAAAAACATCAGGAATAATTTGTTGTTCTGTTATTAGCAGATCAGACAACAGCCGACACAACAATATCTACTTCCGTTCTCATGAAAATGGAATCTCCCAGAAATGGTATCGTAACGTCAGAGGCTCACGAAACACATATATCTACAGGTATATAATGCTCAAAGAGCCACGTCTCAATATACATTATACTTTTAGAAGTTTCGGTGAACATGTCAGTTCTGGTTTTACTATCTTTGTCAGATACAGACACAAGGTTGACATCATTATCATTACCAATTTAATGTATTTACTGAATACCATAATTTCTTATTAGTTCTATATCCCTGCTTACTTATGCAATGCTATTATACTCACTTCAGCTAAATGGTAACATCTAGTGCTCAAGAAATAATTTTGAAAGGCCATATGCATTTAATAATAAAAGAAACCTGACTGGATAACAAGATGATAACTGCCAGTTCTGACTGTTCTGGAGCTGTGGTGGTGGTGTCATCATCTAGTGCTCAAGAAATAATTTTGAAAGGCCATATGCATTTAATAATAAAAGAAACCTGACTGGATAACAAGATGATAACTGCCAGTTCTGACTGTTCTGGAGCTGTGGTGGTGGTGTCATCATTTTTTCCCCACAGTCAGTGAATCACTGACCCAGAATAGAGAAATGAGCAAACCAGACACTGATTGGGGACACCAGACCTTCATGCTTGCTCTAGGTCAATGACTTGCTAGGTAATGAAGCAAAGCTAGTAGCTTGCAACTCTAAAGTCAGCAATGACAGTCCCTGTATTTGTATCCCACCAACTTAATGCAATGTCCCCAAATTGATTGTTCTTTTTAAAGGAACAGCTACAAATGCAGTTTCTATGGCATCTGTCTCATCAACATCAAATCAAGATGAAAATGCTGTTGCAAAAACATCACCAGCAATACACATCTCTACAGGTAAATCAGTTAAAATGAATAGTAAAAAAGGTTTTCTACAGGAAATAACTGAAATCAATGAGTGTCACTGTCTTGGTGTAAGCAACAGAAAAGCATGCATGATTCTACCAGTGTACAGAATAACTTTGAATAAATAGCTATAGAGTAAAGAATTAAAGCGCAGCTAATCCTTCATGGTAAATAATATATGTTGCTACGCCTATGTTCTTTTTTAACTTTATTTTACTCTTCCGCTTTCAGATCTTCTGATGCCTCGGTTACTAAGAAACCATTTTTTATAAGGCCTCATTCACTTACTTAAGCGTACACCCATGTGAGGGCTGTGTTTTGCCTGTATGGGATGCACAGGTGTTCCTTGTATCCGCAAGCAGGCAGTCCCATTCATGTTGATTGGGATCTAGCGGCTGCACGGTCACAGCCGCGGCTCCCTATTTGACATCCTTGTGGGTGCAGATGTGTGCGGGTCCCTGAACACCAACAGTGTGTCCGTGCAGTTGCTGTGTCTCAACTGACATAAAAGGGACTGCCTGCATGTGGATGCACGAAACATCTATGCATCCTATGCAGGCATAATATGGCCCTCACATAGGTGTATGCTTACGTACGCCCATGTGAACAAGGCTAATGCTGGCCCAGTACTTATACTGATCAGGTGACACCATTGTGTTGTTAACCTCTCTCAGGAAAGACAGAATTTAGACTTGTCTTTAAGCCATCTGGGCTGTACAATTTATCCACAGTGTTGAAGAGTTGAGCAGGTCTGTTACTTGCTGTTGCAATTTTGTGTGATAGATGAAAGTCTTTTTTTTTTTATGTGCAATAACAGTCTGATGATCCTTGAGATGTTGATGTAGGGATTTTTGTTGGCCCCATTGCCTCTCCAGTGTATGTCCCCTCTTTTTACTTTACCTTACTGTACCAACCTGTATGGCAGTGTGGGAGGTGAGGCTTGATCTTGACTAGAACAATAAAGGCAAAAGCAGATGTTTGTGTTGTATAAGTAGGGCCTGTTTTGGGGTGTCCAGGATCCCCTCAAGATAAAGTTCAGAGGATAGACTAAAGTCAGCTGTCTTAAAGAACTATAATTTACATGTTCGTCTTTTCGGTTTGTTGGAGACAGAAGAGCAGTACTAAAATGTACAAGATGGTGATCTGACCATACAACTGGGTTTATAGTTGGATCGGTTATTTTGAGACCCAAATGAAAAACAAGTTGGAAGTGTATCTCCTTTTGTGAGTGACAGATGATATTTCTTGAGTGGATCCCAGTGCTGACATCATAATAAGATGTTCTTCTCATCAACACAGGTATTGAAGTCTCCAAGGATGAGCAACCTGGTATACAGCCAGAACAGTCATACTGCTAGTTATTTCCTGAAATGTAAACATTTTAAAGCTCATTTCCTCAGATAGTTGCACATCTACACATTTAAATGAGTAAGATGGGCTAATGAAGAGCAGTCTAAGGTTCAGTTTGTATTTAGTCAGAGAGGCGGTGGTGGTGGTGGGGGGGTTCAGTCAGAGGCAGCAGTGATGGTGGTGGTGGGGGGGTTCAGATAAAGGCTGCAGTGATGGTGGTGGTGGTGGGGTTCAGTCAGAGGCAGTGGTGATGGGGAGGGGGGATTCAGTCAAAGGGAGATGTGGAGGTGGTGGTGGGGTTCAGTCAGAGTCAGAGCTGGTAGGGGGGTTCAGTCAGAGGCAGCAGTGATGGGGATGGGGGAATCAGTAAGAGGCAGCGGTGGTGGGGGGGGGGTTCAGTCAGAGGCAGCGGTGGTGGGGGGTTGGGGGGATTCAGACAGAGGCAGCGGTGATGGTGGGGGGGTTCAGTCAAAGGGAGATGTGGTGACGGTGGGGGGGGGTTTCAGTCGGAGGCAGATGTGGAGGTGGGGAGGGGGGTTTCAGTCAGTCAGCGGTGGTGGAGGGGTTCAGTCAGATGCAGCGGTGATGGGGAGGGGGGATTCAGTCAAAGGGAGATGTGGTGGTGGTGGTGGGGTTCAGTCAGAGTCAGAGCTGGTAGGGGGGTTCAGTCAGAGGCAGCAGTGATGGGGATGGGGGAATCAGTAAGAGGCAGCGGTGGTGGGAGGGGGTTCAGTCAGAGGCAGCGGTGGTGGGGGGTTGGGGGGATTCAGACAGAGGCAGCGGTGATGGTGGGGGGGTTCAGTCAAAGGGAGATGTGGTGACGGTGGGGGGGGGTTTCAGTCGGAGGCAGATGTGGAGGTGGGGAGGGGGGGTTTCAGTCAGTCAGCGGTGGTGGAGGGGTTCAGTCAGATGCAGCAGTGATGGGGAGGGGGGAATCAGTCAGAGGCAGCAGTGGTGGTGGGGGGGTTCAGTCAGAGGCAGCGGTGGTGGGGGGTTGTGGGGATTCAGACAGAGGCAGCGGTGATGGTGGGGGGGTTCAGTCAAAGGGAGATGTGGTGATGGTGGGGGGGTTTCAGTCGGAGGCAGATGTGGAGGTGGGGAGGGGGGGTTTCAGTCAGTCAGCGATGGTGGAGGGGTTCAGTCAGATGCAGCAGTGATGGGGAGGGGTGGTTCAGTCAGAGGCAGCGGTGGTAGTAGGGGGTTCAGTCAGAGGCGGCGGTGGTGGTGGGGGGGTTCAGTCAGAGGCAGTGGTGATGGGGAGGGGGGTTTCAGTCAAAGGGAGATATGGTGGTGGTGGGGAGGTTCAGTCAGAGCCAGATGTGGTGGTGGGGAGGGGGCAGGGGTTCAGTCAAAGGCAGCAGTGGTGGGAGAGTTCAGTCAGAGGCAGCAGTGATGGGGAAGGGGTGTTCAGTCAGAGGCAGATGTGGCGGTGGGGAGGGGGGGTTCAGTCACAGGCAGATGTGGCGGTGGGGATGGGGGTTCAGTCAGAGGCAGATGTGGCGGTGGGGAGTGGGGGTTCAGTCAGAGGCAGATGTGGCGGTGGGGAGTGGGGGTTCAGTCAGAGGCAGATGTGGTGGTGGGGAGGGAGGGTTTAGTCAGAGGCAGATGTGGTGGTGGGAGGGGGGTTCAGTCAGAGGCAGTGGTGGTGATGGGGGGGGGGTTCAGTCAGAGGAAGATGTGGAGGTGGGGAGGGGGGGGTTCAGTCAGAGGCAGTGGTGGTGAGGAGGAGAGCGTTTAGTCAGAGGCAGCGGTGGTGGGGGTTCTTCAGACAGAGGAAGCAGTGATGGGGGGGGTTTAGACAGAGACAGTGGTGGTGGGGAGGGGGTGGGGGGTTCAGTCAGAGGCAGATGTGGTGGTGGGGAGGGGGAGGGTGGGTTTAGTCAGAGGCAGTGGTGGTGGGGTTTCTTCAGACAGAGGCAGTGGTGGTGGCGGGGTTCAGTCAGAGGCAGTGGTGATGGGGGGGTTCAGTCAGAGGCAAATGTGGTGGTGGGGAGGGGGGGTTCAGTCAGAGGCAGTGGTGGTGATGGGGAGGGGGGGTTCAGTCAGAGGCAGTGGTGGTGAGGAGGAGGGCGTTTAGTCAGAGGCAGCGGTGGTGGGGGTTCTTCAGACAGAGGAAGCAGTGATGGGGGGTTCAGACAGAGACAGTGGTGGTGGGGAGGGGGAGGGGGTGGGGGGGTTCAGTCAGAGGCAGATGTGGTGGTGGGGAGGGGGGGTTTAGGCAGAGGCGGTGGTGGTGGGGATGGGACCAATGGCGCTGGCACATACTTGCTCTCAGTGTTAGTTGTGCCTCCAGTGATGCCTCCTCCAACATGGAGTCCCTGCTCACAGCAGAAAGCTCCTCCCCCTTCACGCTGTTGGCCTTCGGCTAGTCAGCTGACTTACTCCTGCAGTTTCTGCCGATTGTCCCGACATGGCTTTGTCTGCAGCAATGGGGAGGAGCCTTGGAGAGGATGGGCAGGCAGTCCGCTGTGTGGGTATGGCAGTGAATGCTCTTCCCAGGGCTGGACTGGGACAAAAATTTGGCCCAGGACTTTATCCAGGCCAGCCCACTTTACTCGAAACACCTGGTGTTATCGCTTCAAACATCCCAGTACCATGGTTGTTATGGGATCAGGATGATTGAAACACATTATTTCTATTATTACATTGTAATATAAAATTAAATTGTTCAACTCACCATAATGCAGAATCAATTGGAGCCCTGAGCGTGTCACCTGCCACTGTCGCCTGCCACCAGATGCAGCTTGTCACTTGCCACATCACTTGTCAGCAGATGCAGCATGTCACTTGTCACTTGCCACGTCACTTGTCAGCAGATGCAGCTTGTCACTTGCCACGTCACTTGTCAGCAGATGCAGCTTGTCACTTGCCACGTCACTTGTCAGCAGATGCAGCTTGTCACTTGCCACGTCACTTGTCAGCAGATGTGTGTCACTTGCCACGTCACTTGTCAGCAGATGTGTGTCACTTGCCACGTCACTTGTCAGCAGATACAGCTTGTCACTTGCCACGTCACCTGCCACCGTGTCGAAGGGGACCCCCATCAGGTAGGCTGTACGGGGCCCCAGTATTTCTAACAGCAGCCCTGATGCCCACTGTAGTGGCTGTCGTGTCCGGAGCAAGAAGGGACTCTGTGGAAAGGGAAGGAGAGAGAGAGATACAAAGCGCCTGCTCCGCTTCTTATTTCACGGGGACCGATCAGTCCAGTAGCTGCAGAGCACCGGTGTGTACTCCTACTTCCTTTGTTGTGAGGGAATGCACAATGGGGCGGACGTGATGTCATCAGCTGGAAATGATGCAAGATGTTAGAGGTGACGTGGCCATCATTTCATCGGTCCCCATGGAATAAGCAGCAGAGCGGGCGGAACGGGCTGGCTGGCGGGCGTTTGCCATCCCTCTGAAAGTGCCGCCCAGGACCCATGGTAGGGAGGGCCCTGGTTACACCCATATTCAGGGTGTAACATGTTAGTGCTGCAGTTCCCACCCCCCGATCCCTACTGTAACACCTAACTGAGGATCTTCTCCCCTTGTCTGCTGCCACAATAAAAAAATAAAGCAGCTGTGCGGGGCCCTGCCCACCTGGCTGCGTTACTCAATCACAGTATTCTGTGAATGGGAAATTACAACTACCGACAGCTTCTGCGGTTGTTGGGTTGTAGCTCTCAATGAACTACCACGTAGCTGTTGAGCGCTGTGGTAGTTCATTGAATGTTCCTGTCAGTGTGTAACTAAATGCTCGTACAAGGTACAAGCACACAGCTTATACACAGAGTCTACAAGAACCCTGCAAAGCACCCACAATCTGATGATCACAGGTGCAATGCTTTGCAGGCTCCCAATAAAAAAAATAACAAATGCACACCTGCAAAAAGATGTACATTTATTTTTTATATTGAAAAGATGAACTTATCCTTTAACCTTAGATAAAGTCTTTAATTTCCAAAATTAACCTTATCTGTTTTGTGCTGGCAGATCTCATTATCAGTTGTAAACTAGGCACGCACACTGTCTGTCCTAACAAAAGTTTCAAGATCTCAAGGCTTAAGTGGTACATTGTATGTTAATGCACTTAAAAAATATGTTCCCTAGTCTGTCTTCTAATTGCACTTTGCAATCTCTTCTAAACAAAAGTTGAGTTCTATGTATAAGGCAGACCATAGATGGTGTGTTTTTCTGTGGTTACACAGCCAGCGTTGAAGGGGGAATCCTTCAGAGTTATTTTATTCTTCCGCTAATATTTTAGGTATGCTGTGCAAATTGGAACACCTAAAAAATATATAGTGGAGGTTTCTCAAGTTTATGTGCAAAAGTTGAAATATACATTAAAACGATGTGACTTATTGTCTATGTGTTTTTTTTTTTAAGGAATATCTATAAATTCAGTTTCTATTGCTTCTGTCTCATCACCATCAAAACAACATGAAAACACTGATGCACAAACAATATCACCAGAAACACACTCCTCTACAGGTAAATCGATAAAAAAAAGATGGATGTTTACAGCAAGTGTATGAACTCTGGGTGTCTTAATGAAAGCAACAGAAAAAACTTGAGTGATTCTATCAGTGTCATATGACAGCCTGAAAGTGATTAGGTGGCTATAAAGTAAATAAAGTGTAACTAAACCCTTATGGTATAAAAATATATGTCCTACTTAAAGTGTTACTAAACCCAAAATCTGCATTCACTATATCTGGTCTTCCACAGTACACAGAACATGGAAATGCAAACGTTTTAGTAAATAGAAACTGCTAAATACCTTTTCTCATCAGCGGTATATAGCAATCTTGTGACTTGTATAAGTATCTGCCTAAAGCTTGTAGGAGGAGTTTTCATTCTCCCCTGATCCTCTGTCTGGATAGTGCTGATTGGCCCTGTGCTGATCACATGCACTCTCCCAAAAAAAAAAAAACTCTCTAGCAATACACACCAAGCTGAGCATGTGCAGCCTGACTCCTAATGTTCTGTTCTACCAGTAGATGGGTTGGAGTCAGTTAAAGAAGAGAAGGATCACAGAAGACAGGGTCACACAGCCTTTATACACAATGCAGAGGATTAACCCATTAGGTTCCACAGTGAGTATAACAAGCATGCTTTACTGCACATACAGACTGATTTTACTGTTGTGGGTTTAGTAACACTTTACGTAACAGTACACATGCCATGACAAGGACCACAACAGAAAGAGTACATAGCTGTGTCTTCTAAGCAATCTACTAATACAGCGCAAAAAAGTTGGAGCTGTAGACAAAACCAGTTTTCTAGAGCGTGTCGTAATCCCACAATGTTACCACAATGGTACTACATCACTGCACATTGCCATACACGGGCACGGGGAGGAACAGAATGTGCTGCTGTACTCTACTCCCATGCAATACAGAGTGTTTGACATAAATGTACATTTTTAAAAAGTGTACAAACACTTAAAAAACAAATAATAAGGTGTTGGTTTGGATGTTATACAAAGGGCACTATTGAAAGAATATTTGTAATAATGAGAGTCTATATGTACTTTAACTCTTCCTTTTTCCACTCTCAGTTCCTGACTAAGGTAGGAAGAAGTATGAAGTAATATGCTAACTGTAAAGTGCTTCCTCTTTTAATAAATATAGAATGAATCATAGAATGGGCAATGGCTTACACCTCATACAGTTATTGCAGCAAGAAACATCTGATGATTAGTCAGTGTATCTGTTAACCTCAATAATCCTCAAGTCAGAGAGATTTTGATATTGTTTTAAATTATGGGGGGGTGGTATTTATAAAAAAATTTACCCAACATTTGCAGGGTAATATTCAGCATGGTTAGTTACATTTGCCAACACCTGTTATTCTATGGGGATCAGTGTTACATGTACCATGTACTAACTATAACTTTTCACATCCTGGCTCTATATAAAGCATTTGAAATAGTGATTCCATCATTTTGCCATGTGGTGAGTAGCGGGGAGCCTTTCCTTTCTCCTCAATATCAACTCTAGATAGAGCCTTTCATTTTGTGTAGGGCGCAAAAGGAGCTTATTTTGGCACCACCGATTTGTGTACTGGGTGGTATGAATATACTTGACACCCCCTTACTTCACCTGCCCACAACCATTATATATGTGTATTTAACATCTAAGACCTATCCCATTACCACCCAAAAAATGCTAGTTTTAAAATAGTTTGAAATGGCTTAGCAGCAGTCAAAGGTTTTTTTATCATGTCAAGGTCAGATGCAGTTTTACATGAGTGCTGTACAAACCATTTCCCTATGTAGACAGACATATTGGCAAAGTCCTGGAGGCAAGTTTATAGTGTTATAATGTCCCTGGGCTCCACAAGGATGGTGACTGTGTTACCATTACCTCTAGTGTAGACAGACTTATGGTAGAAGTGATTCAGGGATTGTATGTGTAGCAAGGTCCCAGGCCTCATTCAGTCTAATGAGAACCTCCAGGGCCAGAGACAGCTGACATCCTTCTGTATATTAAGTGAAGAAAAAACTGCGCTTTAGGGCCTGGCTATAGGGTCAGAAACCACAGGTTGCTGCCTCCCTTTCCACAAAGTCCCTATAAGGTTCTTTGCACAGTGTATAAAGGTAAAGAGTTAGGGTATATTGGCGCTACCTATAAGCATTATATACTGGGATAGCCTAGAAGTATATCCCCCCTTACTTATAGTGATAAATCTATAAGGTGTGTAGGTTATCTAAATTCCCCTTATAGTATAAATGATACCCCAGCAAACAATGATATGCCTACTAATCATAAATTATGGTAAAATTGTAACACACATCAAGTGTCGCACAACATAGAAGGTCCTACAGCGTCTAGAAAAAAGGCCAGAGGCTATATTCCATTATGTGCATTTGCTAAAAACCATATACCAATGCGGTGATGTGCATATAGGTTATATATACTAAATTAATACCATATGCGTTTTAGACATAACTTGAAATCGCATACAAACAAAACAGCTAGTAGAAACACGGAACATCCAGCAGTTAGATCTCCAATATATATTATGACAGTCCATATACTGATGTTACTATGATAATATTCAGATTCCCAATGGTGACTTTGGTGATGAATCAATTTGTCAGGTGACTCTCGTGCTCCCCCTATTGGTTGCCTACTCACCAGCTTCCAGAACCCCACCAGGGGTATAACGCCTATGGTGTAGTATGCTGGGTCACTTCACTTGCTGCTTCATCTGGTAGATATTGCTGTAATCAGCTCCCCAGACCCTAGCCGGGGAAATGCTCCTATGTTGGAAAATGGGCCGTCTAGCTGTTGTATATTGTGCTGGGTGACTCCTATATTTTTCAATCCATAGATGCGTTGCTTCCCCTCATATATTCAAAAAGAAAGAGCTTCCATGGCGTAATAAAGTATGACCACTTTATTTAAAAACATATATGCCCACAAAACAAGGATACTGGGCTAAAAAATAGTAAATTCAAACAAACAAGGCTAGACCACAGAAAGTGATTTGCAAAAAAATTTAAAAAAATAAATAAAAAGTAAAAAAGGAAAGATCCAGGCACTATTGTGTATCTCTGTCCAGATGGAATAGGACAGCAGTAGACCTGAGCAATGTAAAATTTAAAAAGTCCCTCCAAACAAGCATAAACAGCGAGGTGGGGGTATGTATCCACCAGCCGCTGAACAGCGTACTCCTCTCTCGTATGCCCTGGAGCTCACTGACAGAGCGTGATGCCATTGTGCGCGCTTCGTCACATGACGTCCTCAGCAACGGTATCACACTCGTGCTTCTAATGGGTTTTATAAGGAGAGAGCGTTCATACACAGCCCGCACTTCAGATTACAGAACTATGGAGATAAATATATCCACTCTGAAGTTAATATATGTATAATCCAAATTAATCTCCTATTAATTATGTGTTAGAAACTTATATACAATATATATATCTAAATTATTATATGTACGGATCATGAAGGCGCTCTCCATTAAACCAGAGAAAATTCATTCACATCAATTATAATATCAAAAACTCCCCCTGCTGGTTTAAAAAAGAACAGCAATTAATTCAGTATACCACTAATACAAGGAAAATTCCTGAGTAATATCTCATATAAAATTAATACATCGTGCTTAAATGTAGACATAAGGGTGCAGTTATGTTCCCAACATGTATATTATATATATATTTATATGCTAACCCCCACTTTTCTATCATGAAGAATTATATATTATAAACTAATAAACTTGTGTTTTATATCAGGAGGTCTGACCTCTCACAGATTGGAAAATATAGTGATAGTCTAAACTCCATACAACAAATATATCATAAAAAATCTAGAAAGATGATTATATGTAAAAGTAATGTTATTAGTGTCACGTGCTAATATCACCCATGTGATAGTGATTAAGTATATTGGTGAGTATCATCATACAAATTATGACGCTATACCATGCATGATCTGTTTAGGAATCCTGCATAGTAGGAGTTAAATCCTGATTATGTAAATGTTTAATATATACTCTAAAAGTGTGGGTACCTTATTCAAACTAAACCACCCATAGTATGCAGGCGTGTACGTAACCCTAAATACATGTGAATAGTGTGCCCCTATGGGTAGTTTTAGAGAACAAAACCCAAAATTAATAATTAGTATGTGTATAAGTAGTGCCTATATAAGTAACGTAAAGACCTATTAAAAAGTGTGTCTATGTATGGGCTACGTTAGCTCATGAAAGAGAGAGAGCCAGGCATATAGGGAACTTGTTGTAATTCCTACATGTCAGCTAAGGTGGAGATTAACTGTACCCCACGTTCACGTATGGTGAAGGTAGAAAAAGCCTAAGTGTATCAGAATTCGGCTATAAAACAGTTCAAATCTATATCCAGGTTGAGGCCCCTAGGCGCCAGGGACCTCAACCTGTATATCCAAGCCGTTTCATTCTGTGAGATGAGGGTGGTCTTGTTCCCTCCTCTCCAGTGATCTTTTATGGAATCGATACCATAGAAAATTAGCCCTGATGGGTCCCTTTTGTGCACTTGATCAAAATGACGTGACAGGTTGTGTTTAGGGAAACCTTTCCTTATATTCTGAATATGCTCTCGGATACGCACATATAAGGGCCGAGTGGTTCTACCCACATACTGGAGGTGGCAAGGGCATTCGATGACATACGTCACGTGAGTACTATGGCACGTGATCAGGTTTCTGATTTTATATTCTTTCTGATCAACCTTAGATTTAAAGGTTTCTCTCCTCCTGGGTACCTTCTTACTAACCCTACAGGGTAAGCATCTCTGGCATTTATAGAAGCCTTTTAGGTTAGGGAAAATCTCTATTTACTTAGGGGGGTCGATGACATTATGGACCAGGTGATCACGAAGGTTGGGGGCTCTTCTGTAGACAAAATTAGGTTTGTTCGGTAGTATCTTGGCCAACACTCTATCCTCCTTGAGGATAGGCCAATACTTCCTAATAATTTGTTCTAAGCTTTTATATTGGCTATTAAATCCCGTTATGAACGCTGTGTCCATTACTTTATTTTTTCTTATGTTTTTCGTGAATAGTTGTCTTCTATTCATACCTGCTACAACCGCTTTTAATTTTACCAATTCATCCTTTTTGTAGCCTTTTTCACAGAATTGCTCAATCAGCCCATCTGATTTCCTGGATTTCCTGGCCCAAGCAGATGGGCTGATTGAGCAATTCTGTGAAAAAGGCTACAAAAAGGATGAATTGGTAAAATTAAACAATAGTGCCTGGATCTTTCCTTTTTTACTTTTTATTTATTTTTTTAAATTTTTTTGCAAATCACTTTCTGTGGTCTAGCCTTGTTTGTTTGAATTTACTATTTTTTAGCCCAGTATCCTTGTTTTGTGGGCATATATGTTTTTAAATAAAGTGGTCATACTTTATTACGCCATGGAAGCTCTTTCTTTTTGAATATATGAGGGGAAGCAACGCATCTATGGATTGAAAAATATAGGAGTCACCCAGCACAATATACAACAGCTAGACGGCCCATTTTCCAACATAGGAGCATTTCCCCGGCGTGGGGTCTGGGGAGCTGATTACAGCAATATCTACCAGATGAAGCAGCAAGTGAAGTGACCCAGCATACTACACCATAGGCGTTATACCCCTGGTGGGGTTCTGGAAGCTGGTGAGTAGGCAACCAATAGGGGGAGCACGAGAGTCACCTGACAAATTGATTCATCACCAAAGTCACCATTGGGAATCTGAATATTATCATAGTAACATCAGTATATGGACTGTCATAATATATATTGGAGATCTAACTGCTGGATGTTCCGTGTTTCTACTAGCTGTTTTGTTTGTATGCGATTTCAAGTTATGTCTAAAACGCATATGGTATTAATTTAGTATATATAACCTATATGCACATCACCGCATTGGTATATGGTTTTTAGCAAATGCACATAATGGAATATAGCCTCTGGCCTTTTTTCTAGACGCTGTAGGACCTTCTATGTTGTGCGACACTTGATGTGTGTTACAATTTTACCATAATTTATGATTAGTAGGCATATCATTGTTTGCTGGGGTATCATTTATACTATAAGGGGAATTTAGATAACCTACACACCTTATAGATTTATCACTATAAGTAAGGGGGGATATACTTCTAGGCTATCCCAGTATATAATGCTTATAGGTAGCGCCAATATACCCTAACTCTTTACCTTTATCCTTCTGTATATGGTGGGTTGTGAGGCATGATGGGTGCAAGGTAGTTAAAGTCATTGGGCGCCAGACACTTCTTGAATGCAAAAGAGATTTTTATTTCTCTTAATAGAACTTTGGGATAGAGGGGTTAGGGTCAGGACACCCTTAGGTAGTTGCAAGATTAATTGGCAGACTCTGAGACTTCAATAGGAGGACAGCCATGCAGGGAAAGGCATCCAGCAAGACGCCACATCTGCATGTTCAGGAATGCTGTCTCCTATGGCAACAGTCTTTAACAGTTCCTAACACAAAGTGTAACAGTTCTTTCGCTTCCACTACAATCACTTCTCTTCGGTCTAGCAGCCCGGGCAGTACAACACACGTCCACCCAGACAGCTGTCCTGGTGTCACAAAACACCGATCACCTGACCACCCAAATATATATAGGTTCTCCCAGCAGGCCAAGGAATTTAAGAAAACCCCTGCCCATTGGCTGAGATACTCCATATACCCATAACCTGACCTTGCAGTGTCCTTCTCATATCTAGTTCCACCAGGTACCTGGCCACATAGTGGTAGAAGAGAAAAGTGCAATAAGGTCAAACTTAGGGAGAAATCGATTGATCTCTAACAATTAGCTAAGATGACTATTCCTGGCAAGTAAAGTTTTGAGGAGCAACTCTGCCTAAATTCCAGGGTGCTACATTTGTATTCACACTTATGTCACAGAGTTTGAAAACCTGAGACTTGTAGAACTATTAGTCTTAGCATAGCTTGCTAGGACTTCTTCACATCACTTGATGAATCATGCCTGCTTCCATGTACAGTGGTACCTTGGATTACAAGCATAATGCTTGTAATCCAAAGCACTCTTATATCAAATCGAGTTTCCCCATAGTAGTCATGGGAAACTCAGATAATCGTTCCACAGTGATTTCTATTGTATGCATTACCGTATGTGGCCAGAGGTGGGGGGGCGCCAAAGACACTCGGAAACCGCTCGGATGCATTCGGAAACACTCGAGTGGCTCAGAGTGCATCCGAGCGACTCCAAGTGTCACCGGCGCCCCTGCACCTCTGGTCAAATGCAGTACTGCACAGGTTTGAATCCTGGTGTAATCTGTTCTCTGTTCTCTATGTTATCTATAATGCCCACATAACAGACACTGGAGACCCATTAGCTTTTAAGTCACGTTAAAACTAGAAATCCCATTGCTTTGGTCCCTTTCAGATCTAAAATTAAAGACCCAGAATGGCTCCCTAGTAAGCCTTGCCTCTGAAAATTCCAAGCATGTCCATAAACACTGGTTCTTTTTTTTCTTTGTATGTAAAGATTAGATTTTTTTCTTCACACTTACCTGTAAAATCAATTTCTTTGAGTACAACACGGGACACAAAGCAGCCATATACATTACTACCTGGGTTATGAGCCACCTATAGGTGAATGGACAATGGTAGAATAACCAAAAACAGGAAGTGATCCCCTATATAACCCCTCACATACAGGAAGTACTCCAGTTTTGTAGCAAGCAATGAACTCCCTAGGAGAGAGGGGAGGGACCTCTGTGTCCCGTGATGTACTCAAAGAAATGGATGTAAGTATGAAGAAAAATATAACTTTTTCTTTCTCGTACATCACGGGACACAGAGCAGCCATATACATTACTACCTGGGATGTCCCAGAGCAATAGCCCTGAGGGGAGGTAGACACACTGTGTGAAAACACCATCAGATTTATACAGCAGCCCACAAGACAGTCCTCTGCTACCTTAACATCCACCTGATAAAATCTTGTGAACGTATGTACCGAAGACTAAGTAGCGGCCTTGCAAATCTGCTCCACTGATGCCTGATGGCGAAAAGCCCAGGATGTTCCAACACCCCTGGTACAATGAGCTCTAACTCCAAAGGGAGGAGCTTTAACGGAACTTTGTTGATTGGTTCAAAAGGCTGCTCCTGTAGCACCGACAAAACCAAATTCAAATCCCAAGATCAAACAGGTGATTTAACGGGAGGCAATAAGTGAGTCACTCCCTGAAGAAAAGACCAGGGAATGTGAAGCCAAAATCTTCTGGAAGTACACTGATAAGGCTGAAACCTGTCCTTTAATTGTTGTCAAGGCTAATCTTTTATCTAAGCCTGACTGAAGAAAAGAGAGAATTCTCTCTACCAAATATCTGCGAGGATGCAAAATTCTGGCCTCACACCACGCAATGTAAGCCTTCCAAACCCTGTGATAAACCTTCCTGGTGACCGCCTTTCTGGCATTCACCAATGTAGTTACCACTGGTCCTGAGATACCATGATCTTCTAGCACCCTGGCTTCAATAGCCATGCCGTCAAATTCAGCAAGCGTAAATTCGGGTGGAATAAAGGCCCCTGTGACAGTAGATCGAGCCGGAGCGGAAGCGTCCAAGGCTTGCCTACTGCTAATCTCACTACCTCTGGATGCCAGGCCCTCCTGGTCCAGACCGGAGCTACCAGAATGACTGATGTCATCTCCTTTCGGAATCCTGAATCCAAAAGATGTGGCGGAAGGGTGAATCGGGGGAGAATGCATAAATCAAAGAGAACTGAGTCCAGGGAACTACCAGAGCGTCTATCCCGATCGCAAGTGGATCTCTTGCTCTGTATACAAACTGCTGAATCTTGCAGTTGAACCTGGATACCAGCAGGTCTACATCCGGTGTACCCCACCACTGGCAAATCTGCATAAACACCTGTGGGTGCAGAGACCATTCTCCTGGATGTATCTGTTTGCGGATGTGATAGTCCGCTTTCCAGTTCTCTACCCCTGGAATGTAGACGGCAGACAGCACTGGCACATGCCTTTCTGCCCAGGATGACACATGACTGACCTCCATGTGGGCCAGACAATTCTTGGTGCCACCCTGATGGTTGACATAGGCCACAGCCGTGGCATTGTCGGTTTGCACCCTTACCGGGTGACCCTGTAACTTTGGCGTCCAATAATTCAGCGTGAGGTGTATTGCCCATAGCTCTAGCACATTGATGGGCAATCCCTGTTCCTTCAGAGTCCATTTCCCCTGGACTGTGGAACTTTCCATGACTGCGCCCCAGCCGGAAAGACTGGCATCTGTGGTCACTAAGGCTGAGCCGAACACCCTTGCGCCAGAATGCACCAGAACATCCGAACAGGCAAAAACTTTGGAAGAACACATGAACATCATTAAAGTCTATGGGACACGGACATGAAAAGTGCTCATTTTAAAGGCTTATATGCAAGTTATTGTCATAAAAAGTGTTTGGGGACCCGGGTCCTGCCCCAGGGGACATGTATCAATGCAAACATTTTTTTTAAAAACGGCTGTTTTTTCGGGAGCAGTGATTTTTTTAATGCTTAAAGTGAAACAATAAAAATGAAATATTCCTTTAAATATCATGCCTGGGGGGTGTCTATAGTATGCCTGTAAAGTGGCGCATTTTTCCCGTGTTTAGAAGAGTAAAAAAATTGTCATTTAAAACTGATCACAGCTGTAATGAATTGTCGGGTCGCGGCAATATAGCTAAAAGTCATTGAAAAAAAGGACAATGCCCCCCCCCCAGTCCATTACCAGGCCCTTTGGGTCTGGTATGAATATTAAGGGGAACTTCGAACCAAAATTTAAAAAAAAAAATGCGTGCGGGTTCCCCCAAAATCCATACCAGGCCCTTCAGGTCTGATATGGAAATTAAGGGGAACCCTGCACCAAATTTTTAAAAAATGGTGTAGGGGTCCCCCCCAAAATCTATACCAGACCCTTATCCAAGCATGCAACCTGGAACGCCGCCTGACGGACCGAAAAAGAAAAAAAAAAAAGCCGCAACAGTTGCGCTTCCATGGAAGGCTCCAGCCGAGTGACGCTTCTTCTTGGTGACAGCTGTTATATAGCTGAGGGCGGGGCCACCCGGTGACATAAATGGGTGACCCCGCCCCCTCTGATGCCACGGGGGCTTTACCCAGAAGAAACAAACAATTAGATGGGGTGTGTGGCGCTACCTAATAGCTGAGGGCACACAGATGTGTATAGGGGGAGTAAGAGGACTACACCATGGATGTGCAGACTTCACCGGTGCACAGCTCCTAATACCCCAGCCTGAAATAGAATGTCAGTGCCTCATATAGAGGTAATCCTATGGAGTATATATAGGTGTGTAAATAGAAACATACACCCTAAAAAACATGTAAGTGAACTGCCGTGCAGAGTGGCCCCTGGTATGGTAACTACAAAGTACGACCTAGAGGTACCTGATATATGTATATATGCAAACCTGTGGAATAATTATGTGGCATGTACGTCCTAGCAACTACATACCAAAAGTGCATAAAAAGTGATGCGCACAGTTCAACAATTATGAGTGAATATCTAGTGATGTTGCATCCAGCATCCAAAAAAATAATAATAATGATAAAAGTGATAAAGGTGAAACACATCCAAAAAAATAATAATAATCTGAGGGACTTCAAATATATGTCAGAAAGTCCCAAACACAATAACCATAATATGGGGGTGTGACAATGTTCAAAGGGTCAAACCACACTCCAAAGGCATATATACAAATAAAAAGAAAACAAAACCTGCGCTACAGAGCAAAAAAATTCAAGACCGCAGCTGCACCAAAAAACACCAATATCTGTGTAATAAAACTGTAATAAATAAATAAATTAAGTGCGCTTGCAATCAGAATTCATGTGTTACTTATAAGTGAATATAAATAATAAATAATTAATGAATCAAATCAAATATCTTAAAAATAATTTATTTTTAAGATATTTGATTTGATTCATTATTTATTTATTTTTTATATTCACTTATAAGTAACACATGAATTTCTGATTGCAAGCGCACTTAATTTATTTATTTATTAAAGGCATATATATACGTCTGTATGTGTGATAAGGAAGCAGTTCACATATACATGGATAAATGGCAGTCATATATAGGTGTGAGTCTGGTGATGCTCAGGGGTATGGCAAAAACCTATAGGTGACTTGAGTGCTCACAGTATCTCCAGGTGACTTTTGTGCTCCCACTCAAGGGTCCCCACTTACCGGATCCTATCACCTCAACAGGGGTAATGCGCATGTAGATATAATCAATACGGCCAGTTCACCACGGTATCTGCTGTAGCTGTCCCAGAAGCATTCCTCTGACTCCAGGTAGATTGGGCGTAATCCTTAATAAACCCCTCATGGGAGAAAAAAATAGGCTCCCATAGTGTAGTAAATAGAAGTACGTTCCTTTAGTAAAAATTAAAAAATGGATAAAATCAACAAGCAAACATTGTAAATAGCATATGGGTATGCGGACAGTCTCTAAACAGCGAACAGCGGTGAGCAGGCCGCAACACAAGATCTAAAAATGAGCCCGAGGTGGGGACAGCAGTGGTCCGCTGCGCTCCAACTGCGTTCCACCAACTCGAGTACCCAGAGGTGACGTAGTGTGCATGGCGCCATCATACGCGTTTCGTCATAGACGTCCTCAGCGACGGTGCCATCACACTGCGCACTATGTCAAATTATAGGAGAGCATCTATGCCTGTCCCGCCCCCTGCATGGGGGACAGCCAATTGGACCTAGCTGCCAGAGCAGAATTCCCAAGGCGTGTATGCACTCCTAATTAGGTGCACACACAATGGTCAGTGATATTTTTGCAAAGCAAGCATATAAAATATGCGTTATACGTATTGATGGACGCCATGGTAAACTCTCTCTTACATATGTGGACAAGCCCTGATATAAATAATGAATAGTAGATAATGGTATAATTACTTATACAAAATGGAACTAAACATATGTATAGGAGCTAGTTTAAACCAGCCAACTCATAAACTCTCCCTAGGGGTAAAGAATAGAAACTCCGGAGTGTTATAGGCTAGGTAGAGCATTCCAGATACTACCTGGTAAAACTCAGCAAAAGGGGTGGCAAGACAGACTGATGTTACTGATGTCATAATAGTCTAATACCCCTTGTTATGCCCCGTACACACGGTCGGATTTTCAGACGGAAAATGTGCGATCGGAGCGTGTTGTCGGAAAATCCGACCGTGTGTGGGCTCCATCAGACATTTTCCATCGGATTTTCAGACACACAAAGTTTGAGAGTAGGCTATAAAATTTTCCGACAACAAAATCAGATCGCGTCAATTCTGCCCATGTGTGGACAATTCCGACGCACAAAGTGCCATGCACAATGCTCAGTAGAAATTCCGAGACGGAACAGCTCGGTCTGGTAAAATTAGCGTTCGTAATGGATAGAGCACTTTCGTCACGCTGCAATGTAAAAAATGGTTTAATGCAGCGCACTCTCTTCTTCCTTATAATGCAGGAAGAACAAAGTAGTTTTGCTGCTGATATTCACACAGACTTCTCTCAAACTTCTTTCTTTATTATTTATCGTGATTCCCTCAATATATTATGATTTGTCACATCTGACAGAAAAGATATATCATTTATGTTTGTGGTTTTTTTTTTCTTTCAAGCCTGATGCGTTTTTTTTTTGGTTTGTATTTTTTTCAAGGCTGATCTTGTTTTTTTTTTTGTTTTTAGTTATTTAAGAGAATATGAAAACACTTCGCTCTAATAGCAAAAATAAAATATATGTGAGCCAGCAGCTGCATACATTGTGACAAACAATAACTGGTAACTGGGAAAAAATGCAGCGCTAAGAAATATTGGGAAGTTAGGGTGTAGTGAAACAATTAAGTAAGAGATGCTGTACTGAACGGTAAAGCATATGTGCAAAAACCATAAGTGAAGTGAAATGAACAAACACAGTATAAAGTGTCCACATATGGTAAATGGATGATTCCAAACTCAAATTAATAAGAGGAAGATGTGATCCAGACCCCGTGATGGAAGTAGGGCTACTGGAAGGCAGTTTCTTGCATTGGGATAATATGCAAATAAAAAATAAAAAGCTTCTGCATAGTGCAGGTAAACCAGGGATTTTTATTTCTAAAAATACCATACAAAAAATGGATAAAATTGATCACAATTGAAATAAAATCTAAGCAGCGTAAGGAAGGGGAGATCGCCCTAGATTTTATTTCAATTGTGATCACTTTTATCCATTTTTTGTATGGTATTTTTAGAAATAAAAATCCCTGGTTTACCTGCACTATGCAGAAGCTTTTTATTTTTTATTTGCATATTATCCCGATGCAAGAAACTGCCTTCCAGTAGCCCTACTTCCATCACGGGGTCTGGATCAAATCTGTCCCCGGCTTCTCCTTGGAACACATCCTTGAGGTCTATTGGCTGATATCCAGTTGGCGGCCCTTCCTGATGTTTCTTTACCTCACCAGAGAAGTCGAGAAGTGAGACAGAGGTTCCACCGTTCCGGATATCGTTTTCCAGCCTAGGTTTGGCTCCATGCACCATTGACTCCATGTCATACGACAGTGGAGTCCACGTCATCTGGTAAGAGTACCCATCTTATCTTACTTCCTGATGTTTTCATTCTGATACCCCATATCGAGATGTTGGTTTACAGCTACGGAAGTTCTGTACCCCGTTGTTGACTCACAGTCACAGATCCACGCCCACCGTGCACCATTAACTTTAATTTCCAGTCTCACATCATTTTTTGGTCCATACCAGTTCCTCTTATTAATTTGAGTTTGGAATCATCCATTTACCATATGTGGACACTTTATACTGTGTTTGTTCATTTCACTTCACTTATGGTTTTTGCACATATGCTTTACTGTTCAGTACAGCATCTCTTACTTAATTGTTTCACTACACCCTAACTTCCCAATATTTCTTAGCGCTGCATTTTTAGTTATTTAACATCCTGAATATTTTTGTGTGTGTTTTGTGTGTCAAGTTACCACAACACCATTATTATCTTGTTTTATTTAATCTTAAGGAGGTTGCTTGGTGTTGGTGTCTCTTGTTAATTTCACATTGTATATTTGAAATGTACCTGCCTCCTCACAAACAAACTGTCCTTTTTGAAGGAAAACACACATAGACGAGTATAATTGAACCCAAAAAACCTTTATTAGGGCTCACAAACAAACAAAGAGGGAGGCAACGCTGGAGAAACAGCAGAAATTGTCAAAGCCTTGGACCCCCAGGGCACACATCAATTATTTTCCAGCAAAATTGGTGGCCTGAGGAGTCCTTATCTACGGGAGTGCAGTCTGGTCCAGAAGTCCCAGAGATCCGGAAATCAGCAGATGACATCTGTGTCCCCAGGCTGTGGTCATACAAGAGGCTGCATCTTTTGCCAGACCAGACTGAACCCAGGGTCATCACTCTCTGGTCTTCCTTCCCTGATTCCTTCCTGGCTATGGCTTTGGTGTTGGAGATGTGGCAGGAGGAGGAGTAGGACCCGGAGGAGGAGGAGTAGGACCTGGAGGAGGAGGAGTAGGAGGACTATGTGTGAGGTCACAAATGTGGGTTGCACATGTTATTTGGCCCCTCAACCCCTTATTGAGAGCTTCCAAAATTAAGAACTCACAAAAGAGGCGTTGGCCCTCCTCCATCTGCATCATTTTGCAGGCAGTTATGCCAGCAAAGTCCTCCTCCACACGGTGGGGTGTTCTGAGGGCCTCAGTAGCCTTCCAAAAGAGGCCTATGGCAGCCTCCTCCAGGTTACTCCTCTTCCTGCCACTTTTTCTTTGAAGGTGGAGGGGAGAGACCTGGGTATCAGGCAGCCTGCTTGGCCCGGCCACCTCCTGGCTGAGACTTCCCTGTGTATGAAAAAGGGACATCGTTTTAGTTTTTGCATCATCAACCACAATCATAAATTAGCAGCTGGGGGGGAAGGAAGAGTGGAAGGAAGAATGGAGAGTGCTGGCCTGGGTTCAGTCTGACCTGACAGAAAATGCAGCCTGTCATAGTACCAGAGCCTGGGGACATAAATGTCATCTGCTGCTCCTGATCTCTTGGAATCCTGGACCTTCTTGCGCTCCCTTAGATAAGTGCTTCTCAGGCCACCAATTAGGATCTTCAAATAGGTGATGTCTGTCGTGGGGATCACTGTCTTCACAAATTCCAACAAATTATCCAGCGCTGCCTTCCTCTTTGTTTGGTTCTTATATTCCGGGTGGTTTATCTGCCACAGACAGGGCAGTTCCCTGAACATATCAATGAACATTGGCATAAAGTCCTTATCTTTCAAGATATCCATTTTCACTGCAAGACACAACACAAGACAAACCCGAATGTCAGCCTAAAGTCTTCTAAACTTGTGCAAATACAGGCCTCAATCTAGAAGCAGTATAGGCCCAATGTTAAATCTTACCTTCGCATTCACGATCGGCGCCTCCGTTACTCCTTCCTCCGCTCACAGATCGTACGTACTACGCACGCTTGTTACGCTTTATAGACACTGCACCTGCGTTAAACTCCACCCGCCCCTGACATTCTTTCTAGTCTATTCCCTGCCCCTTCTCGTTTGGCGCAGTGGGGGGAAGAGCACATGGCGGAGTCAGAGCAGCTGTCTGATAATTACACCAACGAGGAGGAGGAGGAGGAAAGCCCGGAGCCAGAAACATCCTGATCCAGAAGGAGACGATTTAAGGCATCAAATATGTCCTTTGGGGAGATGTTGGAGATGGTCGACATCCTGAACAAGGCCGACTATGACGGGAAGTATGGACCTTACCCCAACCCCAATGTCAGAAAGGCCAAGATCATGGCGAAAGTGGTCAAGAGTCTGCACCGGAATTTCGGGGTACGGCGATTGAAAGATCAGCTCAGGAAACGGTGGTCGGACCTCAAATTAAGAGAACACGGGCAGTACAGAAAGATCCGGAGAGTGCTGCAAAAAAGTAAGTAGTTGTCCTGTTTTCCTATTCTTTATGTTCATTATGTTTGTGCGGCTCCATGTGCTTTTCTTAACTGTTATCCAGTTTAAAATGGCAACTTTCATGTTCATGGGCACATTATTTATTCGTATAAAACATTGTTCGTTCGGCCTAGAAACCACCATTGTTTTGGCCATATGCATTTGCCCACATTTTTTATGGCCTACTTGTCTGCAAATAATTTGGTTGTATAGATGGGTTTGTAACTAGAATGAAATGCAAACTAGATTCTGTGTAAGGAGAGGACACTCAGTAGCTGTTTACACATCTGGACACTGGAGAACTAGTGTGGGACACAAGAACACCCTTTTTATTAGGGGGCCCCACACAGGTGCTCCAGTGTATACTATAGGGGTGTCTCCATCTGTGAAGCTTGTACAAAACAGGTAAAGTATTGAAGCTTGACAAAGAACACTAAAAATTCTGGAACTCTGCCAAAACAGACAATTGTACCCCACTTCTAAGCAATGTTTCATATTCCTATTTCTGCCATCAAATATATGTGTGCTAAGTATACCTATTTTTTTTACATAGGGGATAAAAGACTCGGAGGACACCCCTCATCCAAGGAGACCACAGACCCCCCACCTCTGGAAGAAGGGGAAATACACCCAAGCCAAGCAGAGCAGGAGGAGGAAGACATGGTGGAAATTGTCACCACAACAGGTGAGTGTCTGCGACCACAGGTTCAGGTAAGAGATGGATGCCGGCATATTTATAATACATGGTGTGTTTTTGTTTCTATCTTTTTAGGTGATCGTGATGTTGTGGATCCAGGGCATTTCACCTCGGAAAGTGCACAGATCCTGATTGGGGAGATCATGGGGTGTAATAGGGACTTGGAAAACATCCAGAAAAGCATCAATGATGTTCAAAAAAAATGAAGAACATCATTGATGTTTTAGGGAGAGTTTAAAACCCCCTTAAAATCCCTATTTTTTTTGCGCTTTTTGTGAGCTAAAAATGTTTAGCATTTTTTTACATATTTGCGTAAAACCAAATTTTGAAGAGGCACACAGTGTGTCAACATGTGCTATCTGCCATCACGGGAGATCAATGGATGCGTTTTGAGGGGCAACCCCTTCCTAAATAATAAAGTAGCTGTGAGGAAGGGGTTGCACCCACAAAACAAGTCCCTTGATCCCCCATGATGGCAGCTAGCACATGTTGACATTAGGCAATTGGTGTGTATCTTCAAAATTTGGCTTTTCTAGGGGTGACTTCACCCCATCTGAACGCAATATCAAACACAGTTTGTAAATACTCATGTCTGATATTGCCTTCAAGTTCTACCAAATGTGAACTTTGTAAGTTCAAGATTTGTGTCTTTCTTGTTGGTTTTAAACATGCCTGTTTTATCTTAAATGGACATTTCTACTTTTTCTAATGTGACCCCAAAAATTGTTATACAACAAACATGTTGGTTTGTTTTAAAATCCTTTTCTAAATGCACATGTGATTGTGCTGGTATTAAAAAGATTGGTAATCAAGAATGTGTGGATTATTGTTTCAACGCTCCAAAACTTTTGTTGTGCTCTAATTGGCAGTTTCAAGTGCACTTGTAGTGCAAAGTGTCTTTGCCTTTAATAAATAACACCCAACAATGCTTTGTAATGTTACACAATCACGCCATTTTCAGGACTCACCACATTTCTGTCAGGGTCAGCTAAAAGAAACACAAGCAGTAAATGTCACCAAAAGATTTTAGTAGTTAAATTCTTTTTTTTATTTGAAAAAGGTTTCAGACATTGTCTGGCATATTGATAGCCCCTCTACCCGCAAAGTATTCAAGGTATCTTAGACGCACATCACAGGCACTCAGGGGGGGCAAGCCAGGACGGCCACTTTCAAGCGCCGTCATGGTTGGTTTATTTTTAATTCCAGCCTCAGGTCCAACTGAGCCAGCATAGTTGGCAGAATGTTGCCGTAAAAAGTTGTGTAGAACACAGCACGCCAGGATGATATGATTCAGTTTGTACTCCGCCATGTGTATGGGTGTAAGAAATAGGCGGAACCGGCTGGCCATGATTTCAAACATGTTCTCCACCTCTCTTCTGGCTCTGGCCAGCTGGTAATTAAAAACCCTCTGGTCCGGGGTGAGGGTCCTCATCGGGAATGGCTGCATAAGATGGTCCCCCAGCGCAAACGCTTCATCTGCAACGAAGACGAATGGGAGTCCTTCCACATTGTCTTCTGGAGGTGGCAAGTCCAAGCTGCCATTCTGGAGACGCCTGTAGAACTCCATCTGGGCGATGACTCCACCATCGGACATCCGGCTATTCTTCCCCAAGTCCACATACAGGAACTCGTAAGTAGCCGACACCACCGCCAACATCACAATACTATTGAACCCCTTATAGTTGAAATAGTATGACCCAGAGTTGGGTGGTGGGATGATGTGGACGTGTTTGCCATCAATTGCCCCTCCGCAGTTAGGAAAGTCCCTGGGCAAAGTGGGAGGCCACAGTCTGCCATTCCTGTGGCGTGGAAGGAAACTGTGGAGTCAAACAACAAAAACAAATTAGTCATTTTGCACATAAACAGGTAAAGCAGATTAGACACAAACATTCTTGGCCAACATCAAGATAACATTTATTTGAGGGAGTTTTTAAAGACCAAAGTATAAGGTACACCTATCAGATCCCCCCCCTCATGGGCCATTTCTAACATTTTAGGGGGGGGGGGGCTCTTGGACAGGTAACCCTCTCCACTTCATTGAGAGTTGAATGCCTAAATAATGTGTATTACTTTGGCTAGCCCCTCCTTAGTTACACTATTGGCAGCCCACTGGACAGGTAAGAAGTGTCATAATACAAAGATATAAATACACATTGTACACATTTAAGCACATTTGGAAATTCTGCTATTACCTATCAAGATAATAATAGTATACAAAAACTTTAAAGAGTACCATTTGAAAGTATATAGGCAGGCCCTTGCACTACATGCTTTGGGGAATTCATCCATAAATCTGATCACAAAAGAGATGGCTATAGTGTGTAAGGGTTGGGCAAAGTCAGCAGATAGATGATTGAGGATAGATAGAGAATTGTTATCAGCTGACTTAGCAGTTGGGGGAGGGAGGGTTCCAAATGATTTGGGGACCCCCAAAAAAAGCCTCTGGCACTCTGCCTGAATTTAAAGCACAAATCACATTTAAAAACATTTTAGGGGGTGTTTGGGGTAAAGCACTACTATGGAGCTGATAAAATACATTGTTAAGTGACTACATGAGGTGAATATAGGGCCAGGAGAGCATGCTGGGGGGGTTAGTGAAGGCAAATATGTATGAAGGACAAAAAAAAATTACATAACAATCCAGCATGCATGAGGACAAAGGGGACATTTAAAGCATTTTACAATCATGGTAATTAGGGAATGAGGAAAGAAATACAATATATTATCAAACATTAAATACAATAAAATGTGATATTAAAGGATAAAAATCTTACCTTAATATACTCCTTCTGCAGGACCTGGATGATGGCAGAACAGGTCTCTGGGATAATGATCCCCAGAGCCTGGGGGGAGATGCCTGTCGAGAACTTCAAGTCCTGCAGACTTCTCCCTGTTGCCAAGTACCGCAGGGTGACGACTAGCATCTGCTCCGGAGTGATGGCTTGCCTCATGCAGGTATCCTGCCTGCTAATATAAGGGGTCAGCAAAGCCAACAAATGGTGAAATACGGGGTCCGTCATCCGGAGAAAGTTCCTGAAATCATCAGGATTATTCTCACGGATCTCACGGAGAAAAGGCATATGACAGAACTGGTCACGCTGAAGCAACCAATTCTTGGTCCATGAACTCCTCCCCACCCTGTTCATGGACTGGACTTGTGTCAAGGTCAGGACCCCAACACCAAGCCCCCGCACAGCACGAACTCTACGAGGAGTACGTATATGCAACATGGCTAGAAAACGGTCGGCTGCTCAGAACGAAGTAACAGAATGCACTGAAGAACAGCAAGGCCTGTGAAGAGCGACCTGAAAAACAGTAACGAACGAACAAGAACACAATGACAAGAGTCAATGGTACTCGCTGCACGCACTGAAGAGCAGATACAAACCCACAAGCACAAACTGAACAGCAGAAACCGTTCTGAAAACCACGAGACTGAAAAAGCGCGAATCGTCTCTCACCAAACTTTTACTAACATGAGATTAGCAAAAGGAGCCCAAAGGGTGCCGCGCTTGGTTCTGAACTGGCCTTTTCTAGTCTCGTCGTATGTGGTGTACGTCACCGCGTTCTTGGCGATCGGAAATTCCGACAACTTTGTGCGACCGTGTGTACGCAAAACAAGTTTGAGCCAACATCCGTCTGAAAAAATCCATGGATTTTGTTGTTGGAATGTCCGATCAATGTCCGATCGTGTGTATGGGGCATTAGTATCCATATACCGGGCTCAACTGGCAGCATGACAGTTATATACAAAAATGAAATGAAAGCAGTGTCAATACATAGCCTGGAGTTTAAATGCTTAAATAATGCTTGCGGCTGCATATGTAAGTTTATAATACATGTCCCCCATCCCGTAAGAGGTTGGAATACAACAACCATAACACAAAATAGGGCATCAGTGGCCCAGCATCCTACACCTCAAGTCCTGAGATTGCCCCCCATCCTGGCCAGTAATAGGCATAGACTTTACTCTGAATGATATAGGCTAATATTGAAAAGCAGTGAAACAGTGGGGCTAACATAATGAAGAATAGCCCATAATCAGGAAAGGCATAGTGAAAATAGGAGCAAGTAGAGGATAAAGGGGATAATTGCAAAGAGGGACGTGGTGGGAAAACCAAAGGGGGCACGTTGATCAAGATGGAGCATGTTGAAGGGTGGGAAATATTAGGAAGTGGAACATTTGGGAAGAGGGGGGGATATGAGAGGGGAGCATAGAAAAAAGATGGACATGTCCCTATTTTGTGTTATTTGTGTTATGGTTGTTGTATTCCAACCTCTTACGGGATGGGGGACATGTATTATAAACTTACATATGCAGCCGCAGGCATTATTTAAGCATTTAAAATCCAGGCTATGTATTGACACTGGTTTCATTTCATTTTTGTATATAACTGTCATGCTGCCAGTTGAGCCCGGTATATGGATACTAACAAGTAGGGGTATTAGACTATCATGACATCAGTAACATCAGTCTGTCTTGCCACCCCTTTTGCTGAGTTTTACCAGGTAGTATCTGTAATGATCTACCTAGCATATAACACTCCAGAGTTTCTATTCTTTACCCCTAGGGAGAGTTTATGAGTCGGCTGGTTTAAACTAGCTACTATACATATGTTTAGTTCCCTTTTGTATAAGTAATTATACCATTATCTACTATTCATTATCTATATCAGGGCTTGTCCACATATGTAAGAGAGAGTTTACCATGGCATCCATCAATATGTATAACGCATATTTTATATGCTTGCTTTGCAAAAATATCGCTGACCATTGTGTGTGCACCTAATTAGGAGTGCATGCACGCCTTGGGAATTCTGATCTGGCAGCTAGGTCCGATTGGCTGTCCCCCATGCAGGGGGCGGGACAGGCATAGATGCTCTCCTATGATTTGACGTAGTGCGCAGTGTGATGACACCGTCGCTGAGGAAGTCTATGACGAAACGCATACGACGACGCCATGCACACTACATCACCTCTGGGTACTCGAGTTGGTGGAACGCAGTTGGAGCGCAGCGGACCGCTGCTGTCCCCACCTCCGGCTCACTTTTAGATCTTGTGTTGCGGCCTGCTCACCGCTGTTTAGAGGCTGGCCGCATACCCATATGCTATTTGCAATGTTTGCTTGTTGATTTTATCCATTTTTTAATTTTTAATAAATGAACGTACTTCTATTTACTACACTATGGGAGCCTATTTTTTTCTCCCATGAGGGGTTTATTAAGGATTATGCCCAATCTACCTGGAGTCAGAGGAATGCTTCTGGGACAGCTACAGCGGATACCGTGGTGAACTGGCCGTATTGATTATATCTACATGCGCATTACCCCTGTTGAGGTGATAGGATCCGGTAAGTGGGGACCCTTGAGTGGGAGCACAAAAGTCACCTGGAGATACTGTGAGCACTCAAGTCACCTATAGGTTTTTGCCATACCCCTGAGCATCACCAGACTCACACCTATATATGAACTGCCATTTATCCATCTATATGTGAACTGCTTCCTTATCACACATATGGACGTATATATGCCTTTGGAGTGTGGTTTGACCCTTTGGACTTTGTCACACCCCCATATAATGGTTATTGTGTTTGGGACTTTCTGACACATTTATTTGAGGTGTACACCCATCTGTGTCCAATCTTTCCGGTAAGCCCCCAACTTATGAGGTGGTGGATCTTCTATCAACACACAAACAAGTTTCCTTCACATTTGTTGGTGCTACATATATATTTTTTAAGGACTTTCTTATTTTTTTTTTGAAGATTGTATGATAAGTGTATCACTTGCACTTTTCTTTACACCATGAATATATTATGTACTGGTTTCTAAGGATTATCATGTCTAAGTATTATATACACTGTTCATGAGTATCAATCATATTTGTTAGCGCTACACTTTTCTTTATTTGGTTGCGACTACAGGATTAGATCACTTGTATGTGTTAGCTGCTTACCTACATTTGCCATTTCTGACAGCGCAATATTTATTTATATATTTCTCTACATATATTTGAGGTCCCTCAGATTATTATTATTTTTTTTTGGATGTGTTTCACCTTTATCACTTTTATCATTATTATTATTTTTTTGGATGCTGGATGCAACATCACTAGATATTCACTCATATTTGTTGAACTGTGCGCATCACTTTTTATGCACTTTTGGTATGTAGTTGCTAGGACGTACATGCCACATAATTATTCCACAGGTTTGCATATATACATATATCAGGTACCTCTAGGTCGTACTTTGTAGTTACCATACCAGGGGCCACTCTGCACGGCAGTTCACTTACATGTTTTTTAGGGTGTATGTTTCTATTTAAAGACCTACTGTATATATACTCCATAGGATTACCTCTATATGAGGCACTGACATTCTGTTTCAGGCTGGGGTATTAGGAGCTGTGCACCGGTGAAGTCTGCACATCCACGGTGTAGTCCTCTTACTCCCCCTATATACATCTGTGTGCCCTCAGCTATTAGGTAGTGCCACACACCCCATCTAATTGTTTGTTCCTTCATTATTTAGAGCTCCCCTAGGGGAGCCCTATTATGGGAGGCAGCAACCTATTTTTTTGTACCCTCATCCTAAGCGCGGTTGTTTCCTTTAAACGTTAATATTACCCAGAAGAAGCATCACTCAGCGTGGGCCTCCTGTGCAGGAGGAACTGCTGCTGATTTTTTTTTTCGGACCGTCAGGCGGCGTGAATTTACATCGCTGGACATTTTTATTTTTTTATTTTTTAATAAAGGACTTGTCCCAAGCTGTCTCTTGTCTTTTTTACCATTGTTGACACTTTTTTTGTGAAATGGTAGGGGTATAAATGTGCCCCGTTACCAATTCACATGGGGTGGATTTGGGGGTCCCCTTGTTAAAGGGGGCTTCCAGATTTCGATAAGCCCCCCACCTGCATACCCCCACAACCACCGGGTAAGGGTTGTGGGGATGGGGTGTTTTGGGGTCAGACCATTGCATGAATCTATCCTTTTTGGGCGCCGGGCGCCTGAATTACAGCGGGGGGTGTTTTTGAAGCACCTGATTAGAGCCATAGGCTCTAATAGGCGTCAAAAGGTGACCTGCGAGTGCCATCCTTGGTGCTCGCAGTTCACTCAGCTGTGTTAGGAAAACAAATAAATATTCGCTTTCCTAACACTGAACCCCCTCTCCACCAATCAGGTGCTCGGACCTGTTACCTGTCACCTGATTGGCTGAAACGACAGGGGCCGCTATTGGACGCCTATCAGGAGGGGAGGACGGGAGTCAGGAGATGAGGATGGCAGGAGACGCTGGCTTGAAGGACCCCGCTCATCGCCGTCACCCACCTGCCCCACCAAGACAGGGTAAGTGCCGAGCAGACGGCGAGTGGGTGGGGGGGTCACACTGGCGGCATTCAATGGCACAATGGCAGCATTTAATGGGCGCACTGGCAGCATTTGATGGGCACACTGGCTGCAATTGATGGGCACACTGGCAGCATTTGATGGGCACAGTGGCTGCAATTGATGGCACAGTGGCTGTGTTTGATGGCACAGTGACTGCAGTTGATGGCACAGTGGCTGCAATTGATGGGCACAGTGGCTGCATTTGATGGCACAGTGGCTGCGTTCGATGGGCACAATGCGGCTGCGTTTGATGGCACAGTGAGGCTGCATTTGATGGCACAGTGGCTGCAATTGATGGCACAATGGCTTGTTTGATGGCATAGTGGCTGCAATTGATATTTTTTTCAGAATTTTTCAGTTTGTTTGCGCCCCCCAAAAATTTTTGAGCACCAGCCGGCACTGTGTACAGAGAATGGATGAGAAGCTTTTGTGATTGAGAGGCTGATATAATCTGAGGCTCTTAAGGCTCGGAATCACTTGAAGGAGATTCCTCTGCTTGGATATCAATTGCCTGATCGGCCATTACCTCTTCTACCTCGTAAACCCAGACTTGCTCCAGTATAGGAGGAATAGGGGAAGGGGACCTGTCACGCTTCCTGCCACTTTGTGTGACAGAAGCAATCATTCCAGCAATTCCAGGTCCTCTTTAGTAATAAACTCTGAGGTAGTAGTACTGGTAGTAGCCACAATGCCAGATAGACGCAGTGGCTCAGATCGCCCGGTTACACCCAGGGAGGCTATTGCAGCAGAGTTCCATTTAGCCTCTACAGGGGACACTGATGAAACACATGTCCTTTTGCTGCAGCGCTCCCCTCCAGAACACTTCTTTAGAAGACATAGCTTGTTGAAGCAATGGTAGCTGGCTTTTTGACAATACACAAGTTCCTCAGTATCATAATTCCCCCTTAGAAGAATCTTATACAATGAACTGTTCTTCCAGCTACTGCAACATAATTAGGCTGTGTCTGTAATTGCCCATAGGACTCACATGTCAACCAGGACAAACTGCTCTGTGTCCCCTCCACTGGCCAGCAACATTGTTGCAGGGGAAAATAGATATTAATTGGACCCTTTTACCAAGGCCACTTACCACCTCTAGTGGGCAAAAAAAAAACACTGCAAGCTCACAGAAAGCTCAAAAGTGACCATCTACCATTTTAGACACTGGCGAAAAAACTGAAGTACTTCCTGTATGTGAGGGGTTATATAGGGGATCACTTCCTATTTTTGGTTATTCTACCAGTGTCCATTCACCTATAGGTGGTGCATAACCCAGGTAGTAACGTATATGGCTGCTCTGTGTCCCGTGATGTACGAGAAAGAAATCCAATTCTTACCACCCATGACCTCAGCTGCAACTTGTAGCACACCCCACAGACATATGAACACATGTTCAAATCACAGTATTTTTAAAGAACTATATACTTTATTTCTAATAAATGTAGCATTCACCCTGGAAGAAGCAGGTGAGAATTATGCCCAGGTCTTCCTTGCTAGTACAAAGGCTGCCAATCACATGCACAGTTCCATGCACACCGACAATACAGGCTGGGTCTAGGGCAAGGGTAGGCAACCTTTTGAGCACAGTGTTCCAAATAATATTTTCAAAGAAATTGAGCGTGCCAATTTTATAACAAAAAAATGTCAATTTCACACTCTCAATCACGAAAAGGATTTTTTATAAAGTAAATGCTGTAAATTACTTGAGTAGAAATGAGAAATTAACATCCTGCACTCTCACGCCTCAGATCAGCCCCAATTCCTGCAACTCCACACTTGAGATCAGCCCCAATTCCTGCACCTTCACACCTCAGATCAGTCCCAATTCATGCACCTTCACACCTCAGATCACTGTAACCCCCTGCACATCTGCCCCACCACTGTAACCCCCTGCACATCTGTCCCACCACTTTACCACCCTGCACATCTGCCCCACCACTGTAACCCCCTGCACATCTGCCCCACCACTTTACCAGCCTGCACATCTGCCCCATCACTGTACCACCGTGCACATCTGCCCAACCTCTGTACCCCCTGCTCATCTGTCCCACCACTGTAACCCCCTGCTCATCTGCCCCACCAATGTTCCCCCTTTCTCATCTGCCCCACCACTGTACCTCCCTGCACATCTGCTCAACCACCGTACCCCCATGTTCTTCTGTCTCACCGCTGAACCTTCTGCTCATTTTCCCCACCGCTGTACCCTCTTCTTATCTATGATGTGTGTGATATGCAGAGTGGTGAAAGGAAGCAGAGATGAGACACATCTACCTCTCCTGGCACACTCATCCTGCTGATCCACCTCTCGCATCCAGCCCACATGCTTGTATGTGATGTATGTGATGTCACCTACAAGCATCTGGAATGGATGTGCAATGATGAACTCAGGTCAGGGGCGTTTTCTGAAAGCCATGGGCCCATGTGCAGGAAAAGTTGGGTGTGATTTTCATCGCGTTTAATACTGGCTGTGGCTTAAAGGGACACAGAGTTCGGGGGTTCAGTAGTAAGTGACGCAAAGGTTCAGGAATAATTTCAACAAAGTTCAAAGTTCCCAGATGCTCAACAGTAATTCCACAAACTGTCATCTGATTGTGGTTTTCTCAATCACAGTGAAATCCCTTCCTTCTGTGATTGGTAGTGGCAAACAAGTGAGTCATCTTCCTCCAGATGGTGGACAGGGGCTAGCAGAATTGTGATTGGCTTTAGCAGTGGTCAATGACAGTCCTCCTCCTCCTGGAAACAGGGACCGCCCCCCCCAGCAGAACTGCACCCAATCTCTCCCCCATCACAAAAGTGGACGATCGCATCTATAGCAAGGTTAGAGAACCAAACAATATTTCCCATCTTTTCCAATGGGTGGGGGCACAGTGCCTCCCTCTCAGTGCAGGCGTGGTGTGGAGAATTCTGAAATTGGAATGCAATAGTGTCTCACTGACACTTCCCTGCGCTGCTCTGCTGATAGGGAGGGAGTCGAGTGCCGGCAAAAGAGGCTTCGAATGCCGGGGGTTGCCTACCCCTGGTCTAGGGGATGTCTTTTTAGAATTTATTGCTGGATAAGTTGAAACAGGAAAGGAGTTCAGGGGTACTTCAAACATTCACAAAATAATAACAGGAGGACAGCTTCTCACTAATCTTCTCTAAGCAGCCTTTCTTGGAGATAAAAGGGACTGGCCAGTATATCTAGGACTCTATAAGAGCAATTCCAGGCTCTCTACTCCCTTGTCACCTCCTCCCATTCTTGCCTTCAGGACTTTTCCCAAGCCTCTCCTATCCGATGGAACTCCCTAGCCTAATCTGTCTGACCATCTCCAACTCTGTCCACTTTTAGACGATCTCTGAAAACCCTTCTTTTCAAAGAAGCCTATTCTGCCCCCACCTAACAATTGTACTTTTATTTTCTCCATCGGCTCATCCCCTACAGCTTTTACCTTTTGTATCACTTGACCTTCTCTCTTTGATTGTAATCTCTAATGAGAAGGGCCCTCTGATTTCTCCTGTGTTAAATTGTATTGAAACTGTACTGTCTGCCCTCATTTTATAAAGTGCTGCGCAAAATGTTGGCACTATATAAATCCTGTATAGTAATAATAAAATAATAACATAGTATCCTCTGGCACTTAATGACCTTCTAGCACTTGCACACCCAAGAGACCACAGCAAGATCTTTACTCGCAATGTTCCAGGAGCTGTCTTCCACCCAGCATCCACAGGGCCTCAGTGAGGGATACAATAGATTCTTCTCCATACCAGAACTTCAGGATAGTGCCCTCCAGCAAACATAATCCTTTAGCAATCAACTCCAGGTTTCACTTAATGAGGCCCAGACTGCAGTTTCTTGTCTCATTAGCTATCTCCCAGGGGCAGCAGCCCCAGGGGAACTGGGCGAATGGTTCGGCCCAAGCATGAGTGCAGGCCGAAAATTGGCTGTTCGCCCGTTCGATGAACACCCAAAATATCGGGGCGTTCGACCCTTTTGTTCAGCCGCCGCACAGTGCATTGGAATCCCTGATTGTCTGAAGCAATGAAAGCTTTGCCAAATCAGGGCACAGAACACTGTCAGAGCCACAATTGGATGCTGTCATGATGACTCTATCCAATCATGGCTCATTGCGCTTAGTCCCGCCCCACACTATAAAAGTATTCTTTCAATAGCGGCCATTTGTAGTGTGATATCAGCGTGGAGAGAGATAGAACACTGCTCTGTTCAGTGCTACTAGAGAGGTAGTGTGCTATAATGTGCTATTCTGATTCTATTATCAGTGTAGAATATCAGTTTAGTGTGAATCTAGTGATAGTTCAGTCAGTGTGAGTGTAGTGTGTGACCATTCATTTTTACTTTAGTGTTAATCTAGTGATAGTTTAGTCAGTGTGAGTGTAGTGACCATTCAGTTTTACATTAGTGTCAGTTTATTTTGACAAAGCAGGTTTACTGCAGTATAGTTCAGTACGTTAGTGCACGTTTAATGCAGTATATTTCTGTGCGTTACGTGCCGTTTAACGCAGTATATTTCAGTACATTACTGCAAGTTTAACATTGTATATGTCAGTGCGTTACGTGACGTTCCTTGGTTTGTACCCCTGCTGTGCTTATTATGAGGGGGCTCCCACCATCCCTGTGCTGTGATGACTTCCTGGGTTTTTATCCCTGCTGTGCTCATTATGAGGGGCTCCCACCATCCCTGTGCTGTGCTGACTTCCTGGGTTTGTACCCCTGCTGTGCTCATTATGAGGGGGCTCCCACCATCCCAGTGCTGTGCTGACTTCCTGGGTTTGTACCCCTGCTGTGCTCATTATGAGGGGGCTCCCACCATCGCTGTGCTGTGCTGACTTCCTGGGTTTGTACCCCTGCTGTGCCCATTATGAGGGGCTCCCACCATCCCTGTGCTGACTTCCTGGGTTTTTAACTTCATCATAACGAATAATCGTAATTATTATGACAATAATAGAACGATATTAACAAACATTCTTATTTTGTCTGATTCTGAATCTCCCATCGACTACCAGTACCAGTCTCCCACTCCCATATTAAAAAAGGTAATTTTCCCAACCCTCACTCAGCAGTAAAAGAAAACCTCTGATTGGTCAACAAAACACCAGACACGTTTCCGTTGTAATGGAATTTGGATCCGAAATTCGTCAACAAAATTTCGTATACAATTCGGAAGCATAGAAATTTGTATTTCGGATGCTTCCGAATGAACAAATTTTTGGAAATTCATACGAATTTTCGATTAGTACGAAATGAACCGCACATGTCTAGTCTGCTTCTCATGCCTCCGCAAATTTGCGGTGCATGGGCTCCCTCATGCTTCAACGCCTGCGAAAGGACCCAACAATACGTGGCAGAAAGAAGAAGGATCGTTATTGGTTGGCAACCCTCCTTGACCACTGTTACATGGGTCTCAGAACTCATCACGTCCCCACAGAGAGTGCAGAAGATGAAATCTCTTAAAGGGCACCTTAAAGAGAAGTTTATCTAAGGCTTTTCCCGACTCTGGTAGGTTACAGTGTCATGGAAAATGTCGTTTTGAGGCTTCTGTTGGTCAAGAGAGGAGCAGTGGAGAAGGTGGCCGCCTAAGTGATGCATTTCACAATTTTTTTAGATCTCGCCGCCCAGGGCTTTTAGCTTCCACATCCTATCGGCAGCGTCTGCATCACATAGTGGACAATTATCTAGGGACGAAAACAGAGATGGAGAGCTTTCCAGTCAACAATCCACTGGTTTACTGGGTCATGAGAATAGACCACTGGTCAGAACTTGCCCAGTATGCAACTGAGCTGCTGAGCTGCCCTGCAACCAGCGTGCTTTCCAAACAGCCATTCGGTGCTGCTGGAGGTTTTGTTACTGATTATAGAACACGTCTGTCCACAGACTCCATGGACTGTCTGACATTTATCAAAATTAACCAGTCCTGGATTACCAGCAGCTATCAAGCCCCTGATGCTGATGTCGCTGATTAAGTGTTTTTGGGATGTGGAATCTCTGCAGGAATTCTAGGCTGCCTAGCGTTGGGGTGTTCATTTCACCTGGAAGAATTTTTTTGGTGTAGGCTTCATGGGCACAATTAATACCCAAAGACCAATTTTTCCACGCCTGTTTGACAGGTGCATATCATTTAGATTTTTGACAGCAAGGCCAATTCTTGCTTTCATCACGAGTACCTCTATAGGGTTACAGCGTGAAGGCGCCACTGACACCCAAAGACCAATTTTTTCGCACCTGTTTGATGGGTGCATATCATTTCAATTTTTGATAGCAAGGCCAATTTTTGCTTTCGTCAAGAGTACATCTATAGGGTTACGGTGTGAAGACGCCATGGACACCCAAAGCCTCATTTTTCCCCACCTGTTACTTCTATCCAAAGTCTGTGGAAGAGACACCAAAATGTATCCAAAAAATCTCTAATCTTGTTCCCAGTGCATTACATTGTGGCCTCATCATACAGACTGGCTCCCCAAGATGTTGCTTACAAAATAAAGAAAGCTTGCAGGGAAAATGTCATTTTTTTCCTTTATACTGTAAATGCAATTATTGCTGCAGCAGCTTCTATACACAGTACGGATGTGATTTTACAGGTATACTAAGGGGACCCCCCAAGCTCTATACTGAATTTTTCATTTTTATGTTTTCACTTTAAGCATCATGAAATCACTGCTCATTTAAAAAGTTTTTTTACAAACTTTTTTTTCATTGATACATTTCCCCCAGGGCAGTACCCAGACCCCCATAACCATTGTATGCTCAATTAATTGCATATAAGCCTCCAAAATGGGAACTTTTGATTTTTCCAGTTCAGGTCTCATAGACTTCAATGGGGTTTGTTATTTGGTTCTGAACTTTTGCGATGTTCTAAAGTTCTGGTGTGATCCGAACAGGGGGTCGTTCGGCCCATCCCTACTGGAGAGGAAAGAACACTCAGGAAAGGCCTCCCAAGCATTTATCACCTCTCAGCCACCTTCTGGACATCCCCTTTCAGGGATTGGCTGGGGTATGATAAATATTCATACTGGTTATCCCTGCCTTGACTTTTCCTGTCCTTTTTTTCTGGAAGCTTTTTCCAGAAGCAGGCAGGAGGAATCAAACACAAACCTAGGGAACCTAGCCTAACAGCCTAACTAGAGAGGGCTCTACATCAGTGCTGTTTTTATTTACTTTTTTGCTCTCAGGGACAATCTTCCTTTTTCCATTTACTCATAAATGTATTACAAAGAAAAAAAAAAAGAGCTACAGGGCAGCCAGACTTAGTGGAGGGGGATTTCTGCAGCATATTTGGCAAGTACAGAAACACAGTATATATAAAATAATATGCAAAGATGTTTTTATTACAAAATTATGTGAGCAGACTGCAGTTCCTCTGAAGTAGGCAGCAGTATTTAAACCGCTTAAATCATTTGATGAAATCTGTTCATAAGTCCACACTTTTGGAAGTGACAATCTAACATGTCCCACCATCAGGAGAAACCAGAGATTGTAGTGGAGACACAGGAGATCAACACTCCTAGAAAGGAGTGTCAGTTTCTGAACAAAAACTTCAGCAGGTGATTCTGTTTCAATAGAGTGGTGTTTTGCAGTAGTGGCAGGGGGAGAGGTATTTACAGGTACTGCTAATATTTCAAAAACTTTGACAGTCACTTTAACAAAGACATTTCACACTGCATCATTCAGAGATTTTGTCAAAGGGGCACCCTAACAGGTATATTTAAAGAAAAACTATGTTTATATTCCTTGTCGCATTGCATTGATTAAAATGATTTTTATGGAAATAGGTTTTAGAAAATTTTACTACTGTCCTTTCCAGCATCTGCTTTACTGACCTCACAGAATGGCATGGTTTCGCAGTGGACTAACCAGAGCAACCTGACCACAACTTCAGGTAAGGCTTTGTTCATCCAAACCCTGAGTTCCATGTCAAATTGAGGTACCCAGGGTCCACCAGAGGAACCACCCTCAGGCAGAGCTTATAGCAATCTGTGGTACTAAATGGATGTGGCTTACAGTGAGCAGGTATGGCTAATTAGGCAAAGTACAGCAGTGGTGGCTTATTCTTACTGAGTATTGAAAAATAGGGCAACTTGGGGAACTTTTATAAATTTTTTTAGTGGCAGGTTAACCAATCCAAGATTATGTGCAATATTACTACCTACAAGAGACTGTCAGAGATTGCTCACATGTTACAAAAGACTGACAGTGACTGCTTCCATATTCTAAATGTAGCGCCCTGCTCCTAATGAGCAGACGCTATGTTTTTTTTAAATTGAAATTAGTTGAAGCTACAGCTTAGGCTCAACTTATTATTGCCTAAATGTTATGGTTTCTGTGTCAGATTGGTTGGACTGTGCAGATTTCCATCTAACCATGGGTGGTGCTGTCATCATTGGTGGAATGGAAAATACAGTCTTGTCAAACACATTGACTACTCGCCGCTCAGAGGCTTTTCGGTGGGAGTGGTTCACACACCGGATATTTCTGGGTAGGGGTATTTAAGGGACTGATGCCATTTTAGGGGGGTTCTTGTTCTTGGGTGACTATCGGGTGGTCCGCGCTCCTGACCCCCCGGGCTCGGGAGGTGGGTTAACGCTCCCCACCTCATGGCCCTCCTGGCCTGGGAGACTACGAATTCTTAAAGTTCTGCCTTAAGCTTGGCGGACCTAAGGCCTAGCTACTAAAGGAAGAATCGGAGTCTTGGTGGCCTATGGGTCAGAATGATGGTCTCTTTGCTGTCAGGCCTGCGGGAAGAAGCAAGGGACTGCAGTGACCAGGGGAGGACTCTTCGAGAGAGGACCGAGCATAAGGCTGGTATCTTAAGAAGAGCCTGGGAACTCAGTCGGAGACGCATCTTGGATTTGTACCACAGTCAGTTCTTTAAAGACTGTACGGTCTGTGGCAGAGACCGTTTAGATCGTTCACAATTTGTTCACCCAGAGTCGTAAGGTCTGTGGAAGAGACCGTGTTTGAGCATTGCATCGGCTGCTAGGTCGGTGAGAGGGGCCTATCCGGTGATTGCTGAATCCAGAAGTGTTATTTCGCTGGATGTAGAAATTATCTCCAATAGCAACGTCCAAGGTACCTGAATCCCTTTTCACCATCTGTCTTTCTATTGCATTTGATGTTACCGAATAAAAACTTGAAAAGAAAAAGAAAAGTCTAAGTATTGGAGCCAGTGTTTCAATTGAACGAGTGATGAGTACCCCTAGGATGGACACTGGAAGTAAGGTAACTGTAGGCCCGAAAAAAAATAACTAGACGTGGCTTTGGGGTGAAGAGATTAAAGTAATAAATTGAAGCAAGGCACCCAAACCAAAGTGGACTAAAACTACATAAAGATAGGTCTGTTGACATTGCCTGTAAGTTTTGTAGTCTTTCTTGTGTGAATAACGTTGAGGCTCCAAGCTTTCTATCTAGAGGTTACCTAAAGCATGGCTTTTAAAATCTCAAACACATTTTGTGATTCTAGTGCTTCTCATAGTATGACACAGTCATGTGTTTATCGGAAAAATATAATAATTGAATAGCTAAATCTGTCCACACATGTTAGAATCCGAGGGTAATATTTCCTTCCCATTTACAAATAATTGTTTACCTACTTGGATATACAGTATCTCACAAAAGAGAGTACACCCCTCACATTTTTGTAAATATTTTATTATATCTTTTCATGTGACAACACTGAAGAAATGACATTTTGCTACAATGTAAAGTAGTGAGTGTACAGCTTGTATAACAGTGTAAATTTACTGTCCCCTCAAAATAACTGAACACACAGCCATTAATGTCTAAACTGCTGGCAACAAAAGTGAGTACACCCCTGAGTGAAAATGTCCACATTGGGTCCAATTAGCCATTTTCCCTCCCTGGTGTCATGTGACTCTCTAGTGTTACAAGGTCTCAGGTGTGAATGGGGAACAGGTGTGTTAAATTTGGTGTTATCGCTCTCACTCTCTCATACTGGTCACTGGAAGTGCAACATGGCACCTCATGGCAAAGAACTCTCTGAGGATCTGAAAAAATAGAATTGTTGCTTTACATAAAGATGGCCTAGGCTATAAGAAGAGTTCCAAAACCCTGAAACTGAGCTGCAGCACGGGGGCCAAGACCATACAGGACAGGTTCCACTCAGAACAGGCCTCACCATGGTCGACCAAAGAAGTTGAGTGCACGTGCTCAGCGTCATATCCAGAGGTTGTCTTTGGGAAATAGACGTATGAGTGCTGCCAGCATTGCTGCAGAGGTTGAAGGAGTAGGGGGTCAGCCTGTCAGTGCTCAGTCCGTATGTTGCACACTGCATCAAATTGGTATGCATGGCTGTCATCCCAGAAGGAAGCCTCTTCTAAAGATGATGCAAAAGAAAGCCCGCAAACAGTTTACTAAAGACAAGCAAACTAAGCACATGGATTACTAGAACCATGTCCTGTGGTCTGAGGAGACCAAGATAAACGTATTTGGTTCAGATGATGTCAAGTGTGTGTGGCGGCAACCAGGTGAGGAGTACAAAGACAAGTGTGTCTTGCCTACAATAAAGTATGGTGGTGGGAGTGTCATGGTCTGGGGCTGTATGACTATGGTAAAGCAGATACAAACTGCATATTACCTAAATTACCTTACACTCTACATACCATCTTAAAGCGGAGTTCCACTGTTTTTTTAGTTTATTAAAAGTCAGCAGCTACAAAAAGTATAGTGTCCCAGAACATTGCCAGGAGGGAGGGGCCACCTAGCAATCGCCTAGGCGGTTAGAAGCCCGGAAGGAGGAAGTGGGACAGGAAGTCCCACTCCAAAACAGGTACCCAGTCTCACCCCAAAAAAATGGCATGCCAATTGTGGCATGTCAGGGGGCGAGGAGTACTTAAAGCGGAAGTTCCATTTTTGGGTGGAACTCCGCTTTAAATAACCAGACGACACCCATTATTGGAGTAAATTGGCCACACCGGCCATTTTATTAACATAATAACATAACCTTTATTTTAAACAATACTCTCCCAGATACATCTTAACTATGTTGAGGATAATTGAAGGCACTGACCAAGTTTTCTTAGTATTAGCGTGTCCACACAAGGTCCCCAGTTGCAGCTCGCCGACTCAAGGACAATACCATTCTGCACCTTCCAACGCTGATACCCATCTCCCAATGCCAGTTAAACCTCAGTTAATTGGCATCACCCAAGCATCCCATACCATGATGGTTCCCCACTTATGCCATCTTGTTTTTACTTTTTAATGCCTCCAAAGATCCCCAACCACCACAGACCACAGGTGTGACACCTTACACCCGAGGACGCCCCAAACAACGCAATGCTCTCTGAATGCCATCCTGCAGTCCCAAGCACCAAAAATCCCCCCTGAGATACCGGCTAGTCTCAACCAAATCCCGGTGACGTACCACTAAACCACCATTCCGAACAATAAATCTGCCCACCTCCTTATTAACTTTAATGTGGGTCTTGTTAATTTTTTCAACCAACCTGGTCCACCTCCAGGACGTGTGGCCAACTATATCCGACCACACAACCATGGTTTGAGGGAATTGAGTGCGGATTCTGAGGAAATCAAACTTAATGTCCGTGATCAAGTGCCTCATGGACCTAACCCCTAAGTCATTGCCCCCAACATGTTAAACCAAAACATCTGGGGCACGATCCAATCTGGCATACTTATGAACCTCTGGCAACACCCTGCTCCACAGCATGCCCGGCACTCCAATCCACCGAACCATAGCTACCTCCCTGGAACAACTAACTGGCGGCCGTTAGGCCGTATGTCAGCCCGCTTTGCCCCCGAAAGACAAAAGAGTGTCCCATGATCCACATGAGACCAGCCGCATCATCTGAAAGAAAAATGCAGCACATAGCACTAATAACGTCAATAAAACAACAGAAAGGCATAACACATTGCACTTATTACCTATACCAAATGGGGGCGAACATATAGCCTAATACAGCCTCAATGCGGAAGGAATGTGACGAGTAACCTGTGGGATCGTAACCCGCCGATACCAAACACTTCTGAAAAACTGAACTAAATTGAAATACTGATAATGACAACCCATCCTTATGAACCGAAAATGAACCCCCACCAAATGGATGGACAACCAAAAAGTCCTGCACCGCTGACCACCTCCCCTGGGATTCCATACACATGTACATACTTACCTTTTCCTCACCAGTCCATTTTAGACCGGCGGAGGAATATAGACACCGAAGAACTGCTACAATGAACATCAGACAACTGGATACCCCCCGTAACATTCCTAGATGGAAACAGTTCTCCCAACCTGAAGGCCCCGTAAAACACCAGCGTGAACGCCGCTTTAAATAGACTGGCCTCATAACTGGAATTGCACACCCTACTCACCTGTAACAGCAACTGTCGTAACATGGCAAAACTGACAGGGCGCCTGCTGTCCCATCTCTTATTGCTTCTCCTGTAACCCTTCAAGGCCTGCCTAACCATCAAATATTTTGTAACATCTGTCCCCCCTGTCAACTTGAACCAAAAAGCCAACCCCGCCATCTTTCGGTCAATTAACAATACTGACACCCCTTGTTCATAATTTAAACCAATAAAGTATAACAAGACTGTGACAACCCCCTCTTCCCTTACTTGGCCGACCCGTCCCAGCAACTCACACCACTCCTGCCAAAAATTAGCATACGCTGACCAAGTACCCATGCTTACAGAGTTCCTGATCAAACCCGCAACGACTCCAATGCAATTTGCCACAGCTGTTGGAGACAAGGACTCCCGTGTTGCTCCGCTCCCGGTGCCAACTCCCGGAATTTGTCCCACTGAAACCGAGACAAAGCATCAGCCACTGCGTTAGTCGTCCCTGGAATGTGCACTGCATACATAAAAATATTTAATTGCAAACAACGCAACACCAAATGATGCAACAATCACACTACTGGAGCAGAGGAAGCTGTCACTTGATTGATGACCTGAACCACCCCCATGTTATCACAGTGGAGCTGTATCTTCCGGTCCCGGAAGATAACCCCCAGATCTCCACTGCCAAAATCACAAGAAAAAGTTCCAGCAGTACCAGGTTCTTGAGGAACCCCGCCCCGCGTCAAGCCTCATCTCTCCGCGCACCACCGTCCCCCAACATAAGCCCCAAAACCTGTCGACCCAGCTGCATTGGTATAAAAATGGAGATCACAATTACTCACTGGCCCCTCCATCCATAAAGATCGGCCATTATAAGAGTCCAGGAAGACCCGCCAAAGGAGCAAGTCCTCCCGGTGCTCCCGAGTCAGAGTGATAAAATGCTTAGGGGAGGAAACGCCAGCAGTAGCCTCTGACAAGCGATGGCAAAACACCCATCCCAGGGGCACATTCCTGCATGCAAAATTCAACTTGCCTAACAGGGACTACAGCTGCCGAAGTTGAATTTTTCGCTTTCCCACCACTAAGACGATCTCCGCCTGTAGCGAATGTAACTTGTCTTCTGGTAGTCGACAATTCATAGCCAGTGAATCGATTATTATACCCAAAAATCTAATCTCAACCACCGGGCCAACAGTTTTATCAGGCGCCAGCGGTATACCGAAACGTTCCACAATATGCTACAGCATTGCCAGCAAAATCCCGCATGATCTAAAAGAAGGAGGGCCCATGCATAAAAAATCATCCAAATAATGGATGATGGAATTGATGCCGGACAGTTCCCTCACCACCCATTCCACAAAGGAACTGAAAGTCTCAAACAGAGAGCATGAGATCGAACAGCCCATAGACAAACACCGATCGACATAAAACACGTCCAACCACTGACACCCCAACATGTAGAAACTGTCCGGATGAACTGGTAGCAACCGGAATGCAGCCTCCACGTCCGTTTTTGCCATAAGGGCACCTTTACCATAGCGCCAGACCCAACACACCACGGCATCAAATGAAGTATATGATACAGAGCATGCCTCCGGATCAATGGCGTCATTCACAGAACCCCCTTTTGAAAAGGACAGGTGATGAGTCAAACAAAATTTTCCTGGCTCCTTTTTGGGCACCACTCCCAATGGAGAAACAACTAAGTCCACCAGCAGAGGAGTTGAGAAGGGGCCACTAATGCTGCCCAAAGCCACCTCCTTCGCCAATTTGTCTGATACTACCGAAGGATGTTGTAACGCTGAATGCAAATTCCTAGACATGGGGGGATGCGCTGTAACGAACACGGAATATGAAACCCTTCCTTAAAACCTGATTCCAAAAGTCGGGCAGCCGCCCGGTCTGGATGACTACTTAGAAAAGGAAGCATCCTTTCCACTCTCACCGGCGTCGTCCCTCTTTTCCGAAGAATCACCGGAACGTCCCTTCCCTTGTTTAAAACAATGTGACAATGTGTGACTACCCCCGCAGCCGGAACATTCATGTTTGAAACGGGAACCATTTCCAAACCCGCTTCATTAAACTGCCAACACACCCCTTTACGTTTTGGGGCCGGCTGTCCTGGTGCCTCTGAACCACCGACCCTGTTGGGAAAAAACGCTGAGGGTGCCTGCGCTGAGGACATAAGTTTCATTCATAGGCTGATGTCCTTATGGTCCAAGCATAGGGATTGGCAAATAGCTTTTCGCTGACGAAATTGTTCATCATATCTAAGCCACACTTGACCCCCATACACACGTTGCATCTCCCGATGGCATCCAGGTAGCAAAAAAGCGCCGAGCAACACTCGGGCTGTTTCCCACCAATCACGCTCGTCAAAATCGTGAACGCCTAGAGCCAGTTGACAAAGGAGCGGGGAATAAGGCGATAGCGCCATTTTTCCTCCTCCTCTTTTTTTGACACCTCCGGTTTCACCTTGTCCAGATTAAACTTCTCAAGTAGTAGTAAGGAAAAAATCTCCACATACTCATCCTTCCATATTATTTCCCTCACTTCCGGCTTGAGTTGCGCTCCTAAAGGACCCTCAAAACATACGTACACCTCGCATTTGGCAGCATCTGCCAAACGCACAGTGCCAGCCACCTTAGTCGCTTCCTTGTCCCCATTGGATTTTTTGGTAACAGATGCCCCCGACTGACCTGCCACCCCCTCCCCCCCGCTGGAATCACACCGCTGGCTGTCCCTGACCCGGAAACCTCTGCGGACACTGAGCCCGACCCTGACTAACCTGGAACCCACCTGGACATTGGGGGAGGGGAGCTGCCACTTACCTCGAAGCGCTGGACCAGTGATCTCAAACCTGTCAAAAATTGCTTCAAATCAGACCCAGCTCCTGACGCAGCAGCCACGTGGGCCGGGACCAGGGGCATGAATAGCGCTCTGGAAGGCCGAGACCTCCAAGCGCACTGGCCCCCAGACGTGCCTGCTGCTTCCTCCTCCTCTATAGCGGCGATCTGCCACTGGAGCCATTGTAAGCCCTGGGATGCTGCAGCCGCCCTAAGCTGTTCAAGAAAGGCCTCTATACCCGCCATATTGAGGGAAGAGAGAGGGAGACTGCAGACAAGCAGGCACGTGCAGCTACTTATTCATCCGGTGAGCAGAGACTGCCCACCGGACCCTGGCCCCTCCTACCCCCAGGAATAAACTTCTCGGACCACCCCCTACCCTGGCCATCTACACTCCCTTTCTATTAACCCCTTTCACTGCTGGTTTGCCCTGCTGCCTAGTCATGCCAGCCCTACGCCTAGCCTGCGTCTTATTCCGGGCTTTTCTTGAGTGCTGTCGGCACTGGGGAGCTACAGTTCATTGAGGGAACCATAAATGCCAACATGTACTGTGACATACTGAGGTCTCTAACATCCACCAGCTCTGTGATGTTGTCATGGAGGAGTGGAAGAGGACTCCAGTGGCAACCTGTGAAGCTCTGGTGAACTCCATGCCCAAGTGGGTTAAGGCAGTGCTGGTAAATAATGGTGGCCACACAAAATATTGACACTTTGGGCCAAATTTGGACATTTTCACTTAGGGGTGTACTCACTTTTGTTGCCAGCGGTTTAGACATTAATGGCTGTGTGTTGAGTTATTTTGAGGGGACAGCAAATTTACACTGTTACAAGCTGTACACTCACTACTTTACATTGTAGCAAAGTGTAATTTCTTCATTGTTGTCACATGAAAAGATATAATAGACCCTACACTAAGCCCTTATGTACACATATATTAGAATTTCTAGAGGAGATTGTAGAGTGATTATACAATCTGATTGTATTGCATGTAACTAATTACTGTAAAGTTTTCTCAAAATAATTTTGTTAATAGGAAATTATATTGCTACATTACTGTACATTATTTAAAGTTGCAACAATTATGTTACCCAGCAAGAGCACATTATACCAACAGCACATTATAGCGCCTAGTGAGAGCTTATAAAACTTCAACAATGCTGCTATAACACTTTATATTGCATCACAATAGTACATAATGTCACATCACAATTATTTTTGTAATATACATCACAACATCAAATTAGTGCAGAGTATTTTGTAAGTCAAACCCAAACTAGGTCTTCAACCCGATCTACCCAGTGTAGTGCCACCCCCTCATGAGGAACGCTGGAAGATGACTGACCCCAAAGGTTGCCCTGACCTTGCAAGCCTACCGACACCTCTCTGACACCCTGGGTTCGGACACATTTCAAAATGATAATACAATCATACAATCACAAAGAAGTCCTTATGATTTAGATGTGCTAAAAGATGTTTTTTGTTACAGAACTCAGATGAGTGGTCAGACCAATTACTCTTCCCTTTTTTTCAGGTGGCTCTCTTTATGGTTTCTGTCAGGCAAAGGGTGCCTTAAATAAACATGTTCTACTGTTCTCTTTATCCAACCCATAGTGCTTTAGGAACCCTTTGTTATAAGGTAGATGTTTATTTGTAAAACAAATAGCTTATATAGATAGATAACAAAATAAAATAAACAATATTAAAACATATAAACTTTATATAAACATATAAAGCTAAAGTAAATATAATACTCAACCTCCTGATCTAGCTGTCTGATGCCTGTTCTTATTTTCTCATAGTTTCTAACAATTTTTGAGTTGCTGAACATTGTAATATAATTGTTTTTCACCAAACTACTAAATAAGTATACCATGAGCATGAAATAATGAGTTTTTTTCTTTAATATTATATTTAGCACAAAAATAAATTTATTTGTCTTTAATCATGTAAATATGAAAAAATGTATTAATAGTAGTCATATTTACCAAAATCAGCCAGCAGGTAGAACAATAAGCAAGTCTGAAACAGCAGTGAAGGTTTTTGATAGCTATTAGGCTCATTGGAGGCCTGAATAAGTTAAAGGACAGACATCCTACCTACCCCTGTACTGGCAAAGACGATGACATTTTCACTACCTGAATTACCTGAAGCATAAAACTAATGCTGGGATTTCTGTGTATGCTGTTCAATTCAATGCATACACCTTGCAGTAAATGTTTATTTGTAAAGTAATTACTTGATCCAAATAAATGTCCTATAAATGTTCAAAACAGCAGCAAACATTTTAGAAAAATTGACCACAAAACAATGTAGTTACCATTTGAAACACAATTAATTACTTTGCTCTTGGTGTTCTTCAAATTCCAGTGCTAAGTAATAATACATTTCAGAGTTTTGATTATATTACTTTGCTTCAAACACTGTGTGATTCAAAGCAGTGGAGAGAATGGTTAAAGAGGGCACAAACCTCTGGGCCCTCTTCTTTGGGATTGTTGCCACCCCCCTCCCCTCTCCTGGGGTTACTATTACTTTGTACAGAGTTAAAGTATAGGTATATAAGCATGGATGTATTTAGGGTATTGGCCCCCTTAAGAATACAAATATAGGAAGAGCCAATCAGGGCACATGGAAAATTTTGGAAATCTGTGGGAAGCTATATAAGGGACAGTGGAATTACCTGGCAACAACAGTGGCCTCTCTGCAAGCAAAAGAGCTCCCTCCTGTCCGGCGCATGCACTTTGTGTGGTGCTGACACCCTGGAGTCGGGGGGGGGGTCTTTGATAAATGTTATGCTGCTGATTCTGGCCTGAATTCTGATAACTGGGCCAAAAGTTTAAAGTAAACCATGCATTTGTATTCTGTTTAACTAAATTATTGGTATATTGGCATGTTTGTATATGGTTTATCACCAATAAAGTGCCGCGCCCATTTCTTGCCACTTTTGCCAAATGGTTTTCTTTTCACTAATTGGTTGTATTTAGGGATTGTGTTGGGGGGGTGGGGTGTGTCCTGCAATACCATAGCATGGAACATTTACACCCTCTTGTTCAATGTACCTGGCAGATTTGAGAAAACATTTAAATGAATTCCAGACAATTTCTATTTGTTTTTTTTTTTGTGGCTCAGGTGTCCTTTTATGAAACTGAGATCAGCAGCGATCCCGAGTGTCACCGCTGATCTCAGCTCATTACCAGTTTATGAAACTGAGATAATCAGTGGAGAACATGTTCTCCGCTGATTATCTCAGCACAGTGAGAATTTGTAACTGACTTCACAGAAACGGCCAGTTTATGAAGGTGCGATCTCAGCACCTCACTGGCGATCTGTGACAGAATTCTCACTTTCTGATTCACCATTTCAGAAGTGGAGAATCAGAGTGAGAAGCGTGAAACTGGTGAAATTTATAGTGTATATATATATAGTGTATATATATATATATATATGTATATATATATATATATGTGTGTGTACATATATATATATGTATATATATATAGATATAGATATGTATATATCTATAGATATATAGATATAGATATGTATATATCTATATCTATATATCTATATATAGATATATATATATATATATATATATATATGTAGATAGATAAATAGATATTTATTGATATATATAGACTATATCTATCTATAGATATATCTATATATAGATACATCTATTATATATATTTTTACATATATATATAATATATATATATATATAGATATAGATAGCTATATAGCTCTATATATATATATATATATATATATCTATAGATACATATATATATATATGTATATATATATATATATATATGTATATATATATATATATATATATATATCTATATATATATATATATATATATATATATATATATAGATATATATAGATATATGTATATATTTTTTTTTTAGATGTTCACGTCTCTGGCTGGGTTCACACTTGTGCGATGCGTGAACCAGCGTGATTCCTGTGCGGGTTTTCACATCGCACCTACATTGACATCTGCGCACCACTGCGGGTGTCAATGTAAAGTTAATGACACCCCCAGATCATTTCACAGATCGCAGTGCGAACTATGTAATGGTGCAGGAATCGGATCGCATGGGTGTTCACACCCATGCGATCCGATTCCAGTGCGGACCAAATAAAGGGTCCTGTACCATTTTGGTGCAAATGCAATATGATTTAGGGCCAGTTCCCACTGCTGTGGTGTCCGAGATCGGATGTGATTCGCACCGCACTGCAGTGCAAAATCACATCCGATCTCTGTGCAATGCGATTTCAGCCATACAGATAGTATTGCTAAATTTGCATTGCACTCGGACCAAACTCTTACAGGACCCTTTTTTTGGTCCACAGCAGAATTGGATCGCATGGGTGTTCACACCCATGCGATTCGATTACTGTCCGAGTTTGCAGATCACACTGCGATATGCGAACTGATTTGGGGGTGTTGTTAACTTTTAGGCCCAGTTCACACTTGTGCGATGCCGGACATCGCACAGGCATCGCATGTAATTCGCAGCACACTGCCATTCACATTACATGCGATGTCTGTGCGTTGCGATATCAGCTGTACAGGTAGTATGACTGATATCGCACTGCATTCGGTGCAAACACGCACTGGACCCTTTTTTCTGTTTGGACCAGAATCGGATCACATGTCCGGACTGTCAGTTCGCAGTGTGATATGCAAGCTGAACTGGGGGTGTCCTTAACAATGTATTGACACTCCCCAGCGATTCGCATATGGCAGTGTGAACTGACATGTGAGTCGGTGCGATGCGGGAACCCGCAGTGGATTCGCAGTGTTCTCGCATTGCACCAGTTTATCAATTTTTATGTTTATCAATTATAAAATATATTTTATTTTAATGTATTAATAAATATTTATACTTGTATACTTTATTAAAATTATTTTTTTAATGATTATAAATGTATTTTGCATTTATATGAATGGTGTATAGTTGCATTACATATGTGCATTACATTCATTTACTATACACCATTCACATTTAAATAGGGACATGTATGATCTTTAAATATTGATAAAAACAATGTTTTTTTTATAATTAGGTTAATGTATATTGTGTAGGGGGAATTTAACTTTATTATTTTATTAATATGTTGGGGAATAATGTGTGCTGATTTGTGTTACACTTTTGTATTTTATGGTTCCTCATACTGTAATCCCGCTATATCACGCGAGATTATAGTGAGAGGAGCCATTCTCAGGAGTTCCCGGCGTTTGTAGATCGCTCCTCAACTCAACATGAGAAGCGATCTACACACTTTCATAAACAGGCACTCAGAAGAGCGATCTCCTCTGAGAATGCCTGAGAACTGAAAAGCGGTATTTTACCGCACTTTCATAAAAGGACACCTCATTCTTTACATAAATATCACAGTACTTCTCTTTTCTAGATCACTCAGCAACATGGATGTTTTATGTTATTGGCGGCTGTGTCCTCTTCATTTTATTGTGTGCTCTTCTGGTTGTTCTTCTGCTTAGGGGAAACTTTTCCAGAAAGGGTAAGTCTCTGTATTTTGCCATGGAACATGTGAAATTATGCAGATCCCTGCATAAAATGAGTTGTAACTCACATTGTACCCTTTTCACAAAAGGGAAACTTTTTCGAATTTATTTTTATTTCACATGTATATGCACACATACAATAAACAAGCTTGCAAGCACATTTGATGCATGTGGTTGCAGCTTGGTGTGAACTTTTTAGGGTTATAAAAATCAGCGAGGAGGTGTTATAACACCACCCAGCTGCCTGTCAACCACCCGCTGAAAGGGGATCCACTGCAGACTGCTTTCCAGAGGGACGGCAATGGCTGCCACAAGTGTTAATGAGTCTTTAAAGCAGAACTTCACTATCTCAGTCAACATTGACTATTTTAATCCTTATGCTGCTAGCATTAGTAAATAGATAGGAAGGTATATTTTATTTACAGTGAGGGAAAAAAAGTATTTGATCCCCTGTTGATTTTGTACATTTGCCCACTGACAAAGAAATGATCAGTCTATAATTTTAATGATAGGTTTATTTTAACAGTGAGACAGAATAACAACAAAAATATCAAGAATAATGCATTTCATAAAAGTTATAAATTTGCATTTTAATGAGTGAACTAAGTATTTGATCCTCTATAATCAGCAAGCTTTCTGGCTCCCAGAAGTCTTCGATACAGGTAACAAGCTTAGGTTAGGAGCACTCTCTTAAAGGGAGTGCTCCTAATCTCAGCTTGTTACCTCTATAAAACTAAATAAGTCATAGTAAGGTAGCAGGGTCACTCTAAACAGACTGAAAGCAGACAGGAAGAAGGAGCCAGACAATCTAGGAAGCAGAGTCAGTAATACAGAAACAGGAACTTGGCAATGGCAAGGTTAACCAGGATTACATAGCTGAAATTAACAGCAACACAAAACAAGTATATGTTTCAGGAAAACGGCAATTTGAAAACTACGGTGGGCAGCTAGAGTATGAGTTCTGGTGCACTTAAAGAAAAGAGTATGAATCAGTATGCATGAAGTTGGCCACATCACTGCATGTGCACAGCTCATGGTTAGGGATAAATAGGGCAGATATACTTTTTCAAGGGGCAAATTCAATTGCAGGAGATTGAGCCAGAAACGCACTAGCAGGCAGACCCAGGGAGGATAAAAGGAACAGCTGCAACAGCAATAAGTGGCCTTCAGGACTCAGGGTATGGCGGCAGGAACAACATCAGGAAACAGAACAGTCAACAGAAGGAAACAGTCAGGAAAGCCCTTTTGCATTACAGATAGATTTGGGAAACCGGGTCATTGAATCTTGAGGTGCATCCAGTTGTGTTTTTTTTGGGGAAACACATCCAGATGACATTAGTTTTCCTATGCTTTTAATAGGAAGGTCTTCCAAACTAAATATTTACCTGGAGTATATTTTAAAAATGGAATGTTATTCAATGTGTAGTTGTGGGATAAAAATTATGTAACTTCAAGGGTAGAAGTTTGAATAATACTTTGTAGTCACAACTGAGGAGAGAGATGAGCCTGTCAATCCAGGGGTCTGGCTTAAGTAGAATTATAATGGTAACATCACATTAGTGGTTCTAATTCAAAGGCTTCATTATACATCTTAACTAGTGTTGGTCAGACCTATTCAGATATTATGTTTCTGCTAAACTTCCATTGACAGAGCCATAGGACCCAGGGTATTATTAGTTGCCAAAGCTATAAGAGTATCTTTAACCTCTAGATTAGTAGGGCTTCTAAGAGAGAAAGAGTCTGATATATCCCTAACAAAATGTAGGACCAAGTGAAGATATGGATGCACGCATATGATGCACCAAGACAAAATAAAAGGTTGATTGTAGACAGGCATCTATGGCATGGAGCAGCGTTTCTGACTGAAGGAGCTCTGTGATGGGGACTCTGATGTGATGGGGGGAACGCATGTATAGGGGACCTCTGTTGTATAGGGGTGACTCTGATGTAGTTGGGAGATGGGGGCTTCTGATGCACAGGTAATTTCATCAGGGCGGTTTTGTGCATTGTCCCAGGCTTAGGCATCCCATTGAGCAATATTTACGTTTTTTACATTTTAGACAGAGAAGATTTTTCATACTTTTAAAGGGTGTCGCAACTCCAAAAAAGTTGAGAAATGTTGGAATAGAGAGTAACATATATCCTAGAATCTATTTAAAGCACCAAGAAATAAAGTTCATATGATAACACATGTTCAATCCATAAAGCTTTACACACTACATTTTCACAGATTCGATTGGACTCTACTATTACTCTTAAAAATAGGTGTTCTCATCCTTGTGGGTTAGCTTTGTGAATTGAGTATAGTATAGTATAGTATAGACAAGACAGGCATGCATCAGCATATTCAGTTACAAACTCATTAATTGCTTAAAGAGGACCTTCATCCTCCTGATGAAGATTCCGCCTCTCCACCCCTCCTCCCTTCCTTTGCAGGAATGGGGATTTTTTTTTCTTTTTGTTTACGTCTTCTTTTATTGAAAGTCCGCCCTGCCCCCGTCGCCTTAAGCAAATTATGCACACACAGCCCGCTGTGCCTCCTGGGATATGTACATCACACACCTCAGGAGGCATAGCCTTTCATTGAAGAACAGGAGGAGGAGATGGGTCTATTGTCGCGTCATCAAGAGGCCTGCTCTCTCAACCTGGAAGAGCCGGTAGGCCTCTCGATGACGTCAGATAGAACATTGTGGTGCGGAACGGAGCTGTGGCCAGGTATGAGATGATCTCAGCATGTCAACGCTGGATCTACTGGATGGGTGAGTATCTGAAATGTGCAGACACCACCATCAGGTAAGCGGGGGGAAAAAAAAAGGGGAGGTCGGCCACAGTTTCTTCTCAAGAACCTTTGAGAACATGCTGTGCCTAGCGCAAAAAATGCCAGAATAGAACTTCTTACTGCTGGCTATTTTAATATAGGAAGAATATTACTTTGCTTCTCAGTGTGTGTCATTCCTGTTGATGGTACTATCTTGGTCTCCTTAAAAGAGAAGTATGGGTTTTTTTTTTTTTTTTATTCATACTTACCTTGTTGGATGGAGCATCAGACCAATGCTGCAGCTGTCCCCCGCCATCTGTGCACTGAGAACCGAGCCACCGAACATCGCCGATGGCTCGTTTCTCACAGATCCCTGAGAGGAAAGCTGCTGACTGTCAGTCAGCGTCTCTCCTCTCCGATCCTCCATGCTCACTGGAACGCTGAGCTGTGGAGAGGCGGGGAGAGGCTGTCTCAGCAGCTCGCTGAGACTGCCATCAATCAAGGCAGCTGGCGGATCCAGACTTGGAAGTCGGGATGACGCACTGCCTCGACAGTGGAGAGTGGACTTCAGACCGCTGTCGGCTGAAAACAGGTCACAGGAGTGCAAAACGAATTCCACTCGTGTGACCCATAGGAGAAGCCCAGCCTAAAAAGCTCAGGCTGGACTTCTCCTTTAAAGTTTTAGCAGCATGAAAACCACAAAAATGCTTGTTTTTTTTTTTTTTTTTGTAAATAATAAGTGGCATGTGAAGAAAGTTACTTCTATAAATGTGTGTGAGAAGATATCAAAGAGAAATGCAGACATGTAGCATTAGACAAGCTGTTATAACCACTTCCACTTTTTATTAAAATAATTTGGAAGTGGCTTATCCAATCTAAATGATTAATTACTAAACTGTACTTGATTTAGTAATTTATTTTCTGGCTGTTAAATTACATATGTACATATGTCTGTGTCTTGGTACATTCTTCAATGTTCAGTCTATACACTGACAAAAACATTTGTATTTTCTCTGTCAGGTAATAAAGCAAAGCCTGTGAACGCACCACTGGTAAGTTTATAAATGCTTTGTTGTCACAATACTGTATATATTTGTACAAATGTGTAATTCATATATATTTTAAGAAAATTAATCATAACATTTTTTTTTAACAGTAATCACAATTTTTTATACCCGTAGGTAAACAATGTAATTTTCATTACAGCTGTCACTTTATGCCTTGGTATAGATCAAACTTTATTGCAGTTGCTATAGACATTATAGCATATTACGGGGCTGAATCAGTATCTTTGTGCAGCGCTACCCCCGTAGAAGCCACTAGTAATTTTGGGTCCTCTGCTCTCTCTAGTCCTAGGCAAGGCATCACCCTTTCTGACACGACCAGAATACCTTGTCTGGGTGATCCCAGCAGACGTACAAGAATTGCACACACTGCACTTTAAAAGATAAGCAGACTGTATTGGCAGGTTAAGATCACAAATACAACAAATTAGTACATCAGCAACAATGCACATAAGCATAACAGTAACAGATATAGTGTATCCAAAAGAGGTTCCTCTAAAGTCATACGAAGCTTTTACTACAGTGATAGGAGCGTAAACAATGCCCCTACATATGTGAGACTACGCCTCAGGTGACCGAAAAGAATTATAAAGGAAAGTGTAACAGGCTAAGTCACTTGAGAGCTCTCAAGCAAAGGGGCTAGGCTTAGGCCTTCAAGTTTTAAACTCAGTAACAGCAACCCAGTTCTACCCTCAGGATTGATGTGACTCAGAAAAGTCTCTATGGTGAACTTCTGCCGGCTAAGATGGGGCCCTTTAGAACCGTTGGTGCGCAGAATGGTGAAGATGACTCAGGGGGTGGTGGTTAACAGCAGTCTAGTGTGAAGTCAGGCTCAGTAGGTGTGTAGATGTCAGGGCTTGGCTCAGCCCTCCCTTCAGTGCTCAGGTTATTCAGCTGTCGGTTAATGGCCAGCACTCATCGTTCCACAGTGGCTCACCTGGTGATCACTTCCTGCTCATCAGCCAGCCCCTTCTGGCTATTTAAACTGCCTAGTTCATTTCTTTGCCTTTGCCTTGGTCAAACCTATCTGGTGATTCTCTGCTCTGCTCCTGTTAAAGACTTGCCTGACTGACATCCCTTCTGGTTCCTGATCCTGTTTGCCGCCTTGACTATGCTGATCTCTGGCTTCCTGATTTACTGGCTTGATTTGACTACCCGCTTTGGTTATCAAACCCTGGCTATGTTTTGACTACATTTATTATATGTACCATTTTTACCATTATATTAAAAGGTATGATTTTTACTGCATTTTCTGTCTCTGTCTGATTCATGGTTCCTAAAAGTAGGTGAAGGCCATGCATTCAAAAGATGCAGGCAATCCACCTAGTGGTAATATTTTTCCCAGATTGGATGAGCAGGACCACCACATGGATCAGTATGCCATAGCGTTACAGACGCTCCTGATTCACTCACCTGGATCCTCCCACTGTGGCTGTTCCGGTACAATATGTGGAGCAGGCCGTCCCTGCTGCTGCTCCAGTCTCTGTACAGGCACCTGTCTCGAATAGTACCTGTGTAAGAGGTATGTCTGGTTCTGCTTCTTCTTCCCAAGCGATTTGGGGGCGATCCAGTTCACTGCAGAGGGTTTCTCAACCAGGTTGGGATATACTTTGAGATGCTGCCCCAGGCGTTCCCCACAGACAGAAGCAAAGTAGGTTTTATTATTTTTTTGCTTTCTGATAGAGCCTTGGCCTGGGCAAACCCTCTATGGGAGATGCAAAAACCCATCATCCTGAGTTACCCTGAGTTTGTGGCTTCCCGTAAAAGGGTTTTTGACATTCCCGCACGCTCCACTTCTGCTGCCAAGAGCCTCATGTCCATCAAACAGAGAAATATTTCTGATTACACCATTAAGTTCCATACTCTGGTAGCAGAGGTCGCTTGGAACAATGATGCCCTCGTGGCTGCTTTTTCTCATGGTCTCTCGGATGACATCAAAGATGAGATAGCAGTTATCGAACGTAACACATACAAATTTATCCGAAGGTTACGAATTATCCAAAGTAACGAATTTACAAATGTACGAATTTACGAATGTACAAATTTACGAATGTACGAATTAATGAATTTACGAATGCACGAATTGCGATCATAACGAATGACCTGAAAAACGAAAAAAAAAAAAAAATCAACTAATGAAACGAAAACGAAAATGAACACATTTTTTGGCTGTGCACATGTCTACTAATCAACTCTGGGGCTGCAGGCCTGTTCATACATAGATAGTGCCTTTGTGTCTAAGCACTGGATTCCGCTGTAGCTTCGTGCCACTCCACTTGCCATTGAGGCTATTAATGGGAGACCTTACAGCCTGCCCATGTGACTCATGAGACTGCTCCATTGACCATGGCCGTAGGGGCTCTTCACTATGGGATAATTCAATTTATATTTATTTCCTCAACCTATTAACCAGTGGTTATTGGTTATCCTTGGTTACAGAGGCACAACCCCTCTTTTGATTGGGTTTGTGCTGAGGTTCTTTCCTGGTCGCCACAATTCAGTAAGACATGTGTTTAGAAAGTGGCCAAGGTCTTGTGCACCACTTCATTCTCCTCTCTGCCAGAGGAGTCCCGTGAATTTGGCAATGTATTTGACAAAGGTCAAGCCGATAGTTTGCTTCCACACCGGTCGTATGATTGCGCAATTGACTTTCAACCTGGTGCCATGACCCCTCGTGTCCGGGTTTACCCATTGTCTGTCACAGAGAATAAAACCATGGAGGAGTAATTTGCCAACGCACTTTCTTGAGGGATCATCTGCAAATCCTCTTCTCCTGCTGGTGCTGGCTTCTTCTTTGTGAAAAAGAAGAGTGGAGAACTAGGACCTTGTATCGATTATAGGGGTCTCAATTGTATCATGATTAAGAATGCGTATCTGATTCCATTGGTTACAGAATTATTTAACGGCCTCAAGGGAGCAACGGTTTTCACGAAGCTCGATCTGAGAGGGGCATACAATCTCGTGAGGATCAAGGAGGGTGGCGAATGAAAAACTGCGTTCAATACTAGGACATTCCGTAATTCCGTTTTTTCAGGAATTCATCAACGATGTCTTCCGAGATATGTTGCAGCAATGTGTAGTGATTTATCTCAACATTATTCTCATATATTCAAAATCCCTAGAGAGCCACCACACAGATATCTCCCGTGTGCTAGAGAGGCTGAGAGATAATAACCTGTATTGCAAGTTGGAAAAGTGCGAGTTCCATCGTGAACAGGTTAAATTTCTGGGTTATGTCATTTCCACTGCTGGTTTTTCGATGGACTCAGAGAACCTATCTGCACTTCTACAGTGGCCTCGACCTGTAGGTCTACATCCGCTACAACATTTTCTTGGCTTTGCCAATTATTAAACAAAGTTTATTTGTAACTTCTCTTCTTTGGTCGAACCCCTAACTGATATGACCAGAAAAGACAGTAACTCACAGAATTTGTCCCTGGATTTCATTAAAGCCTTTGAGTCTCTCAAGGCTGCCTTTGTTTCAGCTCCTATATTGGCACATCCTGATCCTACTTTACCCTTCATTCTTGAGGTTGATACATCTGAGACTGGAGTTGGTGCCCTTCTGTCTCAATGTGCTACCTCTGAGAGCGCTATGCATCCTTGTGACTACTTTTCCAAGAAATTGTCTCCTGCGGAATGCAATTACGACATTGGGGACAGAGAGTTGTTAGCAATCGTTTTAGCTCTTAAAGAATGGAGGCATCTCCTCGAAGGTACCACTGTGCCGGTCCTCATTTTGTCTAACCATAAGAATCTCACATTCTTGTCTGAGGCAAAACGCCTATCTCCCAGAAGGGCGTGATGGGCTCTTTTTCTATCAAGCTTCAATTACATTCTTACCCGGTACTAATAATGTAAGGGCTAATGCATTGTCACAACAGTTTTCCTCCGCTTCCAAGATGGAGTCGGTTCCTGTTCCTGTGATACCTCCCAAACATATTCTGCCTACCGTTCGTACCAGTCTCACTTCACCTTTGGGTGACAGAATTCTTACTGCTCAGATCCACTCTCCTCCCGAGAAACCTTGTGACCGCTGCTTTGTCCCTGAAAGCCTCCGCTCTGCTTTGCTCCAAACTTACCATTTCCCCAAAGTAGCTGGCCACCCAGGGAAGAATCACCTCATTTGGGCTATTTCTCAACAATTCTGGTGGCCTAGTCTCCACACTGATGTAGCCGCCTTCGTAGCTGCTTGTTCCGTGTGTGCTCAGATTTAGACACCACAACACCTTCCAGTGGGCCTCCTACAACCCATACCCAATGGAGAAAGGCCTTGGACCCACTTGTCTATGGATTTTATTGTGGAGTTACCCAAATCCCAGGGCAACACAGTTATTCTTATGGTGGTTGACCGGTTCTTGAAAATGTCAAAGAATTCCACTTAAGAAGCCCACATCCAAAGAACTGGCATTCATTTTTGCTCGGGAGATCTTTCGATTACATGACAAAAGACCCAAAGTTATTATCTCGGACAGGGGAAGCCAGTTTGTCTCCAGGTTTTGGCGATCCTTTTGTGCACAGTTGGAAATTCAGCTTTCCTTCTCTTCTGCATATCACCCGCAGTCCTATGGGGCCGCAGAACGAGCCAACACAGCCGTGGCGCAGTTTCTCCATTGCTATATTTCTGACCACCATAACAACTGGTCAGACCTCTTACCTTGGGTGGAGTTTGCTCACAATAGTGCCTTCAATACCGCTTCCCGATTGTCTCCGTTTATGGCGAATTATGGTTTCCAACCATCTATGTTGCCTGACTCATTTGTTCCTCAAAGAATTCCTGCGTTAGAGGAGCATCTCCGTGGTCTTCGTTCCACTTGGGTACAGGTCCAAGAGTCCTTGCAACATGCCAGTGATAGGTACAGACTCCATGCTGATCACGGACGCCTACCTATGCCTTCCTACCAGGTTGGAGAGAGGGTCTGGCTGTCATCTCGCAACCTCCGACTCCATGTTCCCTCACTGAAACTGGCACCACGGTTTATTGGGCCTTTCCGTATTCTCCATAAGATAAACCCATAGGCTTACGTGTTAGACCTTCCTTTTAATATACGTTTTTCAAATGTATTCCATGTCTCCTAATTAAAACTTTTGGTGTGCAACTGCTTCACCACCTCGGTACCACGTCCTCGTCGGGTTCAGGTTAAGAAGTATGAGATACAATCAATCATTGACTCCCGTAGGTTTCATGGGCGCATATAGATGTCCTGCTCAGATCAGCCTCCTGGTTGCAGCATCCAGCACAGCAACCTGATCTCTCTCTCGCACTTGACAGCTTGGCACAGCCTGGCTCGGCATCATTCAGCTTGACACAGCATGGCTTGGCACAGCACAGCTTGACAGAGCACAACTCTCTCACTCCTACCCGGTTGGTGTGCTTTCCCCAACTGCCCAGCTTCTTCATGGCCTTTTACTTTTATATGGTCCCTCCTGCTCCCAGGTGCTTATGGACCTTGTAGTTGTGGCCCACAAACGTCTGTACAGTTGTTATAACCCAAGATTCATAAAATAATAAACCATAAAAAAATCATGGCAGAAATTACAGATAGCCCCAAAAAGCCATTGCTTAGGGCAGCAGGGCTGCTATAACTGGCATACATCCAACCACACATTAAGCTAATTTCAGTAACACATTCACTTGTTTAAAGGAGGAGTCCAGCCTGAGCTTTTTAGGCTGGGCTTCTCCTCTGGGTTACAGGAGTGTAAATAGTTTTGCACTCCTGTGACCCGTTTTCAGCAGAGAGCGGTCTGAAGTCCGCTCTCCTCTGACGTCACCAGAGGACGTCAGAGGCAGCGCACCATCCCGACTTCCGAAGACTGGATCCGCCAGCTGCCTTGACTGATGGCAGTCTCAGCATCTCAGTGAGCCGCTGAGACAGCCGCTCCCCGCCCCTCCACAGCTCAGCACTCCAATGAGCGTGGAGGAACAGAAAGGAGGGATCCTGACTGACAGTCAGCAGCTCTCCTCTCAGAAGGTGAGAGAACCGAGCCATCGGTGGTGTTCGGTGGCTTGATTCTCAGTGAAGAGACGCCGGGGGACAGCTGCACCATCGGTCTGATGCTGCATCCACCTAGGTAAGTATGAATAGCAAAAATATGACCAGGTCCTCTTGCTTTTCCTGTATTGTTTGTATATTTTTGTTGGTGGAATATTGTACACACAGTTCACCCTTTCTGGGTCTGCACATCTAACTGATAACAGAATAAGGTGACAATTTGCCTGCTCTTCTAGTTGTTGGTTCAAGGGGCACTAATGCAAAGGGGCAAACTGTTTCTTTCAGGCTTTCTGCTCCTAGCCTCTGTATGCCTGTTGTTTCTATGAAAGCTAATTTTGATAATGTGATATTAATGCTAGCAAGTCAATTGTAGCAAGAGGGGAAGATGGCACAAGGTGGTTAGCATAGTAGGGTTGGAACTGTAAATCTGGTTCTGGAGATGATGATGAAAGCCTCTGACCATGCACCTTGAAAAACAAGCCAGAAATAGCGACCCCCCCCCCTACATTTTTTTTTATGGCCTTACCGCTTTAGGTGTATTAAACTTTACATTGATGACCTTATCTTTTTAGGCAGGGCAATAGCAGGCAAAGCCAGCAGACACAGGCTGACAGTCAGCCATGCATGCACTATCCAGACTACTAAGTATTTATACAAATATACACGTTCACTTCACTTTTGTGTGAATAGAAGAGAGTGGAGTGAGTTTCAGTCAAAGTCTCGAGGGTCCTTCAAACATTCCCCACATGACCATAACATAGTTGCCAACATTGAAAAAAAAACATGTGGGACACTTTTTTGGCTGTAGGCGGAGCCGTACAATAATTAGGGGGTGGGGCATTCGTTTGTAGGCGTTGCTTAGGAAAAAACCTCATAAGTGGGTGTGGCTTACGTGAAAAGTGGGCGTGGCTTACATGGAAGTGGACGTGGCTTAAATGGGCGTGGCTCAAGAGGGTGTGGTTAGAGTCTGAGATGAATGAGGGATGGAGAGGGAAAGGGGGAGAAGGAAAGGGGGAGAGGGGAATGACGGGACAGCAGGCCCAGATCCTACACAATAGAAATATGTGTATTCTAGAAAGTTTAACAATCAGCAGATAAAGATACTCCAAACGCCTGGTGTTAACGCTTCAATCATCCCGGCACCATGGTTGTTATGGTGTCAGGATGAGTGAAGCGCATTATTTCTATTATTACATTGTAATATAAAATTAAATCATTCAACTCACCATAATGCCGAATCAGTGGGATCCCTGAGCGTGTCACTAGCCACGTCGCCTGCCACCAGCAGAGTCTGTCCTTGCATCAGGTGCCCCCGGCAGAGTCTGTCCTTGCATCAGGTGCCCCCGGCAGAGTCTGTCCTTGCATCAGGTGCCCCCGGCAGAGTCTGTCCTTGCATCAGGTGCCCCCGTCAGAGTCTGTCCTTGCATCAGGTGCCCCCGGCAGAGTCTGTCCTTGCATCAGGTGCCACCGGCAGAGTCTGTCCTTGCATCAGGTGCCACCGGCAGAGTCTGTCCTTGCATCAGGTGCCCCCGGCAGAATCTGTCCTTGCATCAGGTGCCACCGGCAGAGTCTGTCCTTGCATCAGGTGCCCCCGCCAGAGTCTGTCCTTGCATCAGGTGCCCCGGCAGAGTCTGTCCTTGCATCAGGTGCCCCTGGCAGAGTCTGTCCTTGCATCAGGTGCCCCGGCAGAGTCTGTCCTTGCATCAGGTGCCCCCGGCAGAGTCTGTCATTGCATCAGGTGCCCCCAGCAGAGTCTGTCCTTGCATCAGGTGCCCCCGGAAGAGTCTGTATAGACCCCCTCAGTGCAGACCCCCTCCATCAGTGCAGACCCCCTCCATCAGTGCAGATCCCCTCCATCAGTGCAGACCCCCTCCATCAGTGCAGATCCCCTCCATCAGTGCAGACCCCCCTCAGTGCAGCCCCCCCTCTATTATTGCAGCCCCCCCTCAGTGCAGCCCCCCTCTATTAGTGCAGCCCCCCCTCAGTGCAGCTCCCCTCTATTAGTGCAGCCCCCCTCAGTGCAGCCCCCCTCAGTTAGTGCAGCCCCCCTCAGTTAGTGCAGCCCCCCTCAGTTAGTGCAGCCCCCCCTCAGTGCAGCCCCCCCTCAGTTAGTGCAGCCCCCCCCTCAGTGCAGCCCCTCCTCAGTTAGTGCAGCCCCCCCTGTTAGTGCAGCCCCCCCCAGTGCAGCCCCCCCTCAGTTAGTGCAGCCCCCCCTTAGTGCAGCCCCCCCTCAGTGCAGCCCCCCCTCAGTGCAGCCCCCCTCAGTTAGCGCAGCCCCCCCCTGTTAGTGCAGCCCGGCCCCCCGCTCAGTGCAGGAGCGGCCGGTGTTCTGCCGAGAAAGTTCCACTCGGCAATGGAGGACCCCCTGTACTGCGCAGGCGCAGCGCTTGCGCAGTACGGGGCTGGGAGCTTTCAGCAAGACACGGCGACGACGCCGTGTCTTCTGCTCGCTTCAGTGGAGAGGGGAGGTGCCGTGCAGCTAAAGAAGGCGCTTCATTGGCTGCACGGATCGAGCCCCCTTCCCCTCTCCACTGAACACTAGAGGAAGATAGAGCGGCGGCGCCGGCCACCATTTTGCTGGAGCCCGCTGCTCCAAAAAAACAAAAAAAACAACATTCCCGATTTTCCTTATGGAAAATCCCGATTCGGGACACTCTCCAATCGGGACGAGGGTCCCAAAATCGGGATTGTCCCGGGAAAATCGGGACTGTTGGCAACTATGCCATAAATGGACAGAACAGGTAAACAGTCTGTAATGTCTATAAGTGCTTTAAAGCACAGCAGTCAATATGCTGTCACCTTTTATGAAACAGATTAAAACATAGAAATATTATTGATGTTAAGGGGTTGATTTACCAAAGGCAAAAGGCTGTTTACTTTGCAAGGGAATTTTCCCTTAGTTCAGTGAATGTGGATACAATTCACTTTGCAATTTGAACATGTAGTTATGCTCATATTTTTAGTCATCCTTTCATTTGACTGGATGTGTTCTTCTTTGCATACCTTATGTCTCAAAAACAACATGTTTTTCGCTGTACTTTGATCTTTGTTATCAATAAAATGTTTGAACAAGAAAAATTCACTTTGCAAAAAAATACCCAGTCATGTGGAAGGAAAATTAAAGAAAAATAAATAAAACAATGGAGTTGCTTTACCAAAGGCAAAAAAGCTTTTAACTTTGCAAGGGAAGTTGCTCTTTTCAAAGGAATTTACCATAAAACATAGTGAATGTGGTAAAGCTTCATTTTACAAATAATACCTAATGATGTACACAAGAAAAAAAGAAACAGCATTTTCCCCTTAATCGTCTTTTAGGACAGCCACCTGAGAGACCTTGGCTCCTCCCCTCTGTTGGAAATACCTGCGCCAGCTTCTATAAATTTCCTCCTCCCCTGCTGGCTCCTCAGTTATTTGTGTTTCCTCCAGAGGGGAGACACCACAGGAACCAGCCAGGAGAGCCAGAGGGAGGCTCAGGCAGCATGTCCTGAAAGAGGAGTAGAGACTCCTAGGACAGACCAGGGAAGATGTTAGTGTTCAGACCCACAGCGGTTGTGACACTAACCTGGTCAGAAACTTTTCTTCATATTGCCACCCAAACATCCCTGAGCGCAGCTTGAGGTCGGGGGGGCGCCTTTTCAACACCGAGAGCGGTGAAACAGAGCGCAGCTCCTGCAGTCCCATACCCCCAGCAGCAAGTGAACAGCAAACACGCCGGGTACTGGGACTGCACGGCCTGTGGTGGGTGACGTCATTTCCGGCCGAAGGGGGCATGCACTTCCGGGTTCGCGGCTTCCGGTTCCGGCCGCGAATATTGAAAAGGAGCCAGGCATGGGCTGGAGAGGAGCCGTTCATGCTGTAGGGACAGCAAAGGCTCTGGAGGTGACACAAGTATGGCGGATGCAGAGGAATCAGACCGCACTGCTCCAGCAGAGACCAGCTCCAGCCATGTAAAGGTAAGGGGAACCTAGGGTGGAGCTCCCCTGGCCTGAACCACCACCCCCCCCCTTAGTGGGACATATGCAGAGGGGGGGGAGTAGGTAAAGGACCCTCAGGAGTCAGAGGGTGGATTCATAGGGCCCCTGGGGAGGCAAGCCTTATGAAGATGTTGCACTCCTGCACCTAACTAACTGTATATTAATTATTGTGGGGTTTTTTCTTATGTCTTTTCAGAAAACAGAAAAAACCAGGGGCCCTCATGTTTCAAAGAGGAGGTGCCCTTCCTGTAAAGTTGCCCTTAGGGATTCCTGGGAGAAGTGTAAGGATTGTATTAGCAAGCTAGTACAGGAACATTCTTCAGAGCAGGGTGAGCTAGCGGCATCTGTTAAGGAATTGTCCAATACGTTTGAATCCTTTAAAACCTTTTTGAAGGGTTTCAAATGCCACAGCTTCAGACTGCTCCTCCGACACAGACAATGTTACCAAAAATGCAGGCAATACCCTCCACTAGTGCAGGTCCTTTGGTAGCCCCTAGAGAGGAGGCGGAAGATGAACCTGACAGTGCAACATCCGGCTCCCAAGAGTCTGAGGGGGAAGCTCTGGATGGGGATTCCAGAAAGCCATCCCGATATAAACTCTTTTTAGAGGAGGTAGATCATCTTTTGGGGGCCATTTATACCACACTAGGTATTTCAACAGAAAAGAAACCGTTATCCTTGCACGATCAGATGTATGAGGGCTTAGGGGAACAGGAAAAGAGGAATTTTCCTGTTCATGAAGTCCTAATAGAGGCTATTAAGAAAGAGTGGCAGGAACCTGAAAGAAAACCATTCTTTTCTAAGGCCTTTAAAAGACTGTTTCCCTTCACAGAGGATTCAGCATCAGTATGGAACAAAACTCCAAAATTAGATGTAGCCTTCTCGCAGGTCAAGGCACACGGACTTGGCATTTGAGGACATGGGGGTCCTATCCGAGCCAATGGATAAGAGGATGGACCCGTTATTAAAAAGATCATGGGACTCGAGTGTGTAGCCTGAAGCCAGCTATGGCGGTCACGGTAGTGGCTAGCAACGTAGAATTCTGGTTAAACCAATTACAGGCTTACATTGAAGAAGGAACTGCGAAGGAGCAGATCCTAACTTCATTTCCCACACTGCTGCCGTGGCATTGCGTATATCGCAGACGCTTCTGCAGAACTTGTTCGGATGGCAGCTAGATCCTCCGCACTAGCCAATTCCACAAGAAGGGCTTTATGGCTAAAGACAACAGGGAGACTGCGCGTCCAAAGCCAAACTCTGCGGGATTCCCTTTACAGGGGACCTGTTGTTCGGACCAGGGTTAGAGAAGGTGCTGGACCGAACCTCAGATAGAAAAAAGGCATTCCCATTAAAGCGTAAAGCAAATTGGAATCAGCCACAACAAAATAAGAAGAGGCAAAGAGGGAATACAAAACTCCCAAAAGGGAGACCCAGAGGAAACCTTGGGTTAAGAGAGGGAAAAGCAAGGGAGGAGCGATTTTTCATCCTCCTGAGCAAACCCGCAAAAAATGACAAGGTAGTCACAGTGGGAGGAAGACTGGGGGCCTTCCTCCCGCAATGGGAAGAAATATCTTCCAACCAATTTATTCTGAGAACAATAAAGGAAGGTTATCATCTAGAGTTCTCAAAATCACCCCCAAACAGGTTATACATCACCAAACTCCCAAAAAACAAGGAGAATGCCAGAGGGTTAATGAGATCCTTAAAGGAACTCAAAGAACAAAGGGTGATCATCAAGGTACCAAAAGAAGAGAGAGGGCAGGGTTTCTACTCCCACATGTTCGGAGTGCAGAAACCTTCAGGGAAGTTCAGACCAATCCTCAATCTCAAACCTCTAAACTTGTCTGTAACCTACAAGAGGTTCAGAATGGATTCCATATATTCAGTAAGGGCACTATTGCCCCCAAACTGTTATATGGTTTCCCTAGACCTAAAGGACGCGTACCTCCACATCCCGATACACCAGGAGTGTCAGAAATTCCTAAGATTAGCAATAGAGACGGAAGAAGGAATCATGCACTTTCCATTTCAGGCTCTACCTCTTTGGGCCTCTCCTCATCACCCAGAATTTTTACCAAAATTCTGGCCGAAGCTCTGGCAACATTACGGGTCAAAGGCATATCTATCATTGCCTATTTGGACGATCTTCTCCTGTTTGCAAAGTCGCCCGAGAAGTTACTAGAAAACCTCAAAGATACGCAGACATTCCTAGAGAGTCTAGGTTGGCTGGTAAATTTGGGAAAATCCAATCTACAACCCACTCAGCAGATAATATACCTAGGGTATGTCATAGACTCAGCGCAACAAAGAGTGTTTCTACCCAAAGAGAAAATAGGAAAAATTCAGAGGGAAGTAAGCATACTACAAGCCAACTTACCATGTGCCATAAGGCAGATAATGTCAATGCTGGGGCTGTCAACATCTGCAATCCCAGCGGTACAGTGGGCAGGCCTGCATTTCCAGCCACTGCAGATGTTCCTGTTAAAGATATGGGATCACAGGCAGGAATCCTTAGACACCAAGGTTCTATTACCAGCAAGGGTAAAAAGAACCTTATGGTGGTGGAGAAGAACAGAGAACATGAACGAAGGATGGCTATGGAGCCTACCCATTTCCCGAATCTTAACCACAGACGCAAGAGGCGTAGGGTGAGGAGCACATCTAGGCACTCAGATAACACAAGGGACTTGTGAAAAGGAGGAGAGGATGAGATCATCCAACTGGAAGGAATTGAGAGCAGTATGGTATGCACTTCAAACCTTCCAGAAAGAGTTGAGAGGTCATCATTTGCAGGTCAGGTCCGAAAATTTGTCAGTGATCGCCTATATAAACAAACAGGGAGGAACAAGAAGTGGAGCCCTGTGGACCTTAGCAGAGGAAATCTTGAAATGGGGAGAAGAGAACATGCTCTCAGTGTCAGCAGTCCACTTGAAGGGGGATCAAAACAAAGTGGCGGATTTCCTCAGCAGGAAAAAAGTGAGAGAAGGCGATTGGGGGCTAAAGCAGGAGGTATTCGAGCAGATTGCGCTAAAATGGGGAATACCTCAGGTGGACTTGTTTGCCTCAAAGGAAAACAGGAAAGTCAGAGCGTTCTTCTCCCTGAAAAGAGAGGATGGAGCACTAGGGGTAGATGCGTTAGCACAGAGGTGGGCATTCAACAAATGCTATGCCTTTCCCCCACCAATACTATTACCAGCGGTAATAAGGAAATTGCGCACAGAGAATACAACACTAATTTTCATAGCGCCTTACTGGCCAAGGAGACCGTGGTTCTCTATGCTCAGAGAACTCGCGGTGGAACCCCCCTGGTTATTACCGATCCAGGAAGATCTACTCTCACAGGGTCCAGTACACTGCCCACAAGTGGAAAGATGGAACTTGGCCGCATGGTGTCTGAGGAGCATTTGCTGGAAGCAAAAGGGTTCTCAGATCGTCTAATAGACACACTGCTGAAAAGAAGAAAGATAGAGACAACACGCAACATCTACCAGAAAGTATGGAGGTGTTTTAACAGATGGTGCACATACAACAACTTCAATACACAGAGCTCAGTGTCAGTCCTAGAATTTCTATAGAGCGGGATAGACAAAGGACTTATAGGGCGTACACACGGTCGGACTTTGTTCGGACATTCCGACAACAAAATCCATGGATTTTTTCAGACGGATGTTGGCTCAAACTTGTCTTGCATACACACGGTCACACAAAGTTGTCGGAAAATCCGATCGTTCTGAACGCGGTGACGTAAAACACATACATCGGGACTATAAACGGGGCAGTGGCCAATAGCTTTCATCTCTTTATTTATTCTGAGCATGCGTGGCGCTTTGTCCGTCGGATTTGTGTACACACGATCGGAATTTCCGACAACGGATTTTGTTGTCGGAAAATTTTATCTCCTGCTCTCCAACTGTGTGTGTCGGAAAATCCGATGGAAAATGTCCGATGGAGCCCACACACGGTCGGAATTTCCGACAACCCTCTCCGATCGGACATTTTCCATCGGAAAATCCGACCGTGTGTACGGGCCATAAGTCTTAGCACGCTTAAGAGTCAAGTGTCAGCGCTTTCGGTTTATCAGGAAAAGAGATTAGCATCTGTTTCGTGGGTAATCAGACTCTTTAGATCACTGAGCAGACAAAGACCGATACAAAGTACAATCTTTCCAAAGTGGAATCTGTCATTAGTGCTGCAAACTATGACAGCAGACCCATTTGAACCATTGGATAGTTGCAGCCTGAAGATGCTGACGCTTAAAGCAGTCTTCCTGGTGGCAATTACTACAGCCAAAAGGGTCTGTGAGATAGAGGCCCTATCAATCAGGCCCCCCTTTTTTCAGATTTTTCCGGATCGCATAATATTTAATATGGATCCGGGATTTTTGCCTAAGGTGGCCTCGAAATTCCTCAGAAGCCAAGAGATTGTGTTACCATCGTTTTGCCCAAATTCTTCTTAAGAACAAGAAGTAAGGTTCCATAGTCTAGACGTGAGGAGATGCGTCTTGCATTATTTAGAAGCAACAAAAGATATTAGGAAGACGGATTCCTTATTTATTTTGATTTCTGGAGCAAGGAAAGGGCATAAGGCCTCAAGACGCACCATAGCCAGATGGCTAAAAGAAGCCATTGAACAGGCTTATAGGTTAGGAGGCATGCAGGTCCCAGAGGGTATCAGGGCACACTCCACAAGGGCAATGGCAGCGTCGCAAGCAGAGAGCTGGAGCAACGCCGGAACAGATTTGTAAAGCGGCAACCTGGTCCAGCTTTGCCACCTTTGTAAGACACTATAGAGTGGATCTTTGGGCGGCTAAAGATCAGACCTTTGGACGTAAGGTCTTACAAGCCGTGGTCCCGCCCTAGGGGTAAGTGCTCATTTATCCTCTCAGGTGGCTGTCCTGAAAGACGATTAAGGGGAAAAACGAAGTTACTTACTGGTAACATTCTTTCCCGGAGTCTTTCAGGACAGCCGGGTACCCACCCAATTGTGTATTAAGACATAGAGATTTCCTTACAGGAAATGTGATATAATGAATTATGTGTATCATATGTTATTGTGTCTCCCCAGCAGACTGGAGGTGCTCTTTAAAGAACTGAGGAGCCAGCAGGGGAGGAGGACATTTACAGAACCTGGCGCAGGTGTTTCCAACAGAGGGGAGGAGCCAAGGTCTCTCAGGTGGCTGTCCTCAAAGACTCCGGGAAAGAACGTTACCAGTAAGTAACTTCGTTTTTCCCCTTCCCCTTTTTTTGCACATAATTGGTTGATGGCAGTCAGCAGAGCGTCCCAACATTTACTAAGCTCTGGAGAAAATTCCCTTGCAAAGTCCAATTTATCTTCCAAAGTGAATAGCCTATTTGCTTTTAGTAAATGACCCTGTGGGGTTGATTTACTAAAACTGGAGAGTGCAAAATCCAGTGCAGATGTGCATGGTAGCCAATCAGCTCCTCACTTCAGCTTGTTCAATTAAGCTTTGCCAAGAAAAAGATGGAAGCTGATTGGTTTCTATGCAGAGCTGCAGCAGAGTTTGCACTCTTCAGTTTTAGTAAATCAACCCCTAGGTATTTTTGTTTGCATGTGTTTGGCTGATTAAAGTTAGCAGAGCTTCAACTCATTCACTAAACTCTGGGGAAAATCCTCTTGCCAAGTAAAAATTTATTTTCAAAATTAACAGCCTATATGCTTTTATTAAATCAGTTGCTAAATGTCTATTGTCTAATGTATTTGCACTTTGCTTTTTTTACTGCATTAAATAAGTCAGATAAAACCCAAAGCAACACTTACCATCTTCTACTTTTCTACAAAGCTTAAACACTTACGGACCGCCCGCCGCAGGTTTATGTCGCTACTTTGAAGAGGAAAATCGTTGTTAGCTGCCATAACCCCGCTATCCTCTTCTTCAGTGGGCGGTCCGCTTTCAGATAAAAGTGGTCTCTGTGGTGGATTCCCCCCCTCACGCTCTGGTGCCCTCCGCCGCTCACCGGAGCCATTGGCAGCGGCGGAGGCAATCGGATGCTTCTCCTGGCTTGGTATGGAGACGAGTCAGGGGAAGATGGCCTCCACCTGTCTCCATTATCATTGCAGGAGATTTTTTTTATTGCATTTTAGGATAAATATGAGATCTGAGGTCTTTTTGACCCCAGATCTCATATTTAAGAGGACCTGTCATGCTTTTTTTCTATTACAAGGGATGTTTACATTCCTTGTAATAGGAATAAAAGTGACATGATTTTTTTTAAAAGAACAGTGTAAAAATAAAAAACAAAAGGTAAAATATATAAGAAAAAAAAAATTTAAACGTGCCCCGTCCCGCCGAGCTCAAGTGCAGAAGCGAACGCATACGTGAGTAGCGCCTGCATATGAAAACGGTGTTCAAACCACACACGTGAGGTATCGCCGTGATCGGTAGAGTGAGAGCAATAATTCTGGCCCTAGACCTCCTTTGTAACTCAAAACATGCAACCTGTAGATTTTTTTCAAACTCGCCTATGGAGATTTTTAAGGGTAAGTTTGTCGCCATTCCACGAGCGAGCGCAATTTTGAAGCATGACATTTTGGGTATCAATTTACTCGGCGTAACATTATCTTTCACAATATAAAAAAGAAATTGGACTAACTTTACTGTTGTCTTTTTTTTAATTAAAAAAAGTGTATTTATTTCAAAAAAAGTGTGCTTGTAAGACCGCTGCGCAAATACAGTGTGACAGAAAGTATTACAACGACCGCCATTTTATTCTCTAGGGTGTTAGAAAAAAAATATATATAATGTTTGGGGGTTCTATAATTTTCTAGCAAAAAAAAATGTTTTTAACTTGTAAACAACAAATCTCAGAAAGAGGCTCGGTCATTAAGTGGTTAAAAATCACATTCAGGAAGCGAGTGGTCAGAATGAAAAAAGAAGTAGCAGCTTTGGTCAAGGTTATTCTCTTTAGGCCAGTGGTTCTCAACCTGGGGGTTGGGACCCCCTTGGAGGTCGAATGATGATTTTCCAGGGGTCACCGAATTCTGGGCTGTTCCTGAAGCCCGCACCGCTCTCCAAGACTTTTTGTGGCCGCCCAGCAGGGCTGTCCCTGTAGCCTGTGGCCACCTAGCTGGGCTGTTCCTGTAAGCCGCCCACTCAGCCTCTTCACAGCCGTCCATTGGGTTCATGGCATGCCTAGGGGGCAGAGACTAGAGGTCAGCTGACTGGTGAGGAATGTGAAGTGGGAGGAGCTGAAGGAGACCCCATCTCCTGATGTTGGCATAGGTGTCACTGCTGCGAGACACCACAAAGTCGCAGACACAGTGAGTAACACTACCTAGTTGCCATTAAAGGTTCCCACTACAGTTCTCAGATCAGCAGATGACCTTGATCAAGAGCACCCAAGTTGGCTGATCAGAACTCCCCCAGCACTGCCACTCATCCCATTCCCCCCACCAAGGAGTAAGAGAAGGAATAAAAATAGAAAATACATGGAAGGGAGAGGAAAAGAGGGGGAGGAACAAAGAAAAAGGGAGAGAAAGAATAAGAGAAAGAACAAGAAAGACGGCTAGAGAGGGGGATGGGGGAAAAAACAAAGAAATTAGGATAGAGAGAGATACAAGGGAAAGAAAGGAGAACAAAGAGAAAGAGTGGTACCTCCTAAAATGTACCATAAGGGGTTTTAATACTGTACTAGTAGAAGGGACTCAGGGAGCGCAAAAATATAAATATAAATATCTGTGGGTTAGGGGTGCAAATTACTTGTCTTGTCTTGGGTGCTGACAACCCACGCTACGAAAATAATTTTACTGTTAGGGGTCCCCACAACTTGGAAAATTTTATCAAGGGGTTTACAGCACTAGCAAGTTGAGAACCACTGCTTTAGGCTGTAGCTAAAATCAGTCTTGGAATCATTTTCTATTTGCATACAGTGTACATGACCTCCCTGTTAGCTTCCTTATAAAAAAAATGTTCCTTATGACATTATTGCATAATGATGTATATTTGTTAATCTAGTTGAAGACAAAAATGCATTCATAGACTATATTTGAGGTAAATTAAGCTGGGGTTATAGGGCTGAAGAGAGGAAGCAGTGCTTTACTTTTCAGCATAAATCCATTTGATGGTCACTAAAAAGGCATTGAGAGAAAATGATGGGAGCTGCCTAATTTCCAGACACTAATGCCCCGTACACACGATCGGACATTCCGACAACAAAATCCATGGATTTTTTCCAACGGATGTTGGCTCAAACTTGTCTTGCATACACATGGTCACACAAATCTTGTCGGAAATTCCAAACGTCAACAACGCGTTGACATACAACACGTACGACGAGCTGAGAAAAATGCCAGTGTGGCTCTTCTGCTTGATTCAGAGCATGCGTGATCGGAATTTACGACAACGGATCTTGTTGTCGGAAAATTTGAGATCCAGATCTCAAATTTTGTGTGACGGAAATTCCGATGGAAAATGTCCGTTGGAGCCTACACACGGTCGGAATTTCCGACAACAATCTCCCATTAAACATTTTCCGTCGGAAAATCCAACCGCGTGTACGGGGCATAACAGTAAGTTTGTGCATAGCTAATTCAACAAAAAGATGCAGTTATTTCAGTTTTGCATGGATTTTGATTGGTGTAATCAGCCATTAGTATGTATCTCAGGCACTTTGACAGGGTGGCCTTTGAATTTGATCTTCCAGGTTTGACAGCATTATGCAGCCATTTGGGTTTCTTTTTTCCTTTTGTATTAATTGTATAATTAAGGTAATGTAACAGGAGGTGTAAGAGGCCTTCTTGGGAGATTGTTTTTTTTTTTTTTTTTTTTTGCAGATGGAGCCCTTATTGGCTAGAAATAATAATTGCATTTTGGCCTCATTACATAAAACACATTCTTTGCTTCTTCTTAGTGGGCGAATAATGACATCTCTGATACAAAGAAATCAAAGAGGACGTATAAAGAAAGCGAAATTGATATGACTGCACCCATATATTCAGAATTAGACCAGTCTCTACCTCTAAGGAAACTGTCATCTGCACCAAGACCTTCAGCTTCTTTGGGATCCTTGGCTCATTTTAAACCTTCGGCTGTACCTGTATACTCTACTGTGCAGGCTGTTAGCCCTTTGCCTTGTGTATACTCTACCCTGCTGTCACAAAAACCTTTACAGACTTCTTGTCCAACACTTTTGCAACCAGAAAATTCATCTTCCTCTGTATATTGATTATACCTTATGCAACTGATCAAATGCATGTTGATTTTTACATCTGGTTTAGGGTTTGAAAAAAAAAACTGCATGGACTGCACAGAATGTATTTAGCTAGTTTAAAGTGAAAGTTTAATTGAACTGAGAGTAACAGAATTATGAATAGAGGCATACTCATTGTGCAGCATGTGCTTTCATATGCTTAACACCAACTATTCAGAGTTGGGTGTTATTAGCCTTTAAATGGAATGTAAAATGGTTTTGCATATATTTTCATTTTTATTAGAACAAAAAAGTAAAATGTTGATTATAGAATTGGGCCGAATACCCCCCCCCGGTTCGGTTCACGCCAGAGCTCTTGCACATCGCAAAAGTTTGGACACGAACCACGAACCCTATTAAGTTATTGTTATTGGCCATAAAAAGGATATGGGGGCCCGGGTACTGCCTGAGGTATCAATGCAAGGAGCAGTGATTTTAATGATGCTTAAAGTGAAACAATAAAAATAAAAAATTCCGTTAAATGTTGTGCCTGGGAGGTCCCCTTAGTCTGCCTTTAAAGTGATGCATCTGTACCGTGCATAGAACCTGCAGCACAACTGACATTTATAAAGAAAAAAAAATTACATTTAAATTGCCGGAAATACAATACTATTGCCGGCAATACAAAAATGTAAAAAAAACAGCGTTGCAGCCCAGCAGGTCAAATGCATGCTGGGTCAGTGAAGTCAAAAGGGGGCGGTGCCACCAGGTAGGGCTGTCCCTTACCTACTTAAGAACTGTCAAATGACGGAGCAGGCATTCAGCGGTTAGCCTTTGTTGCGGGGGGAGCGTTTTTTTTTTCTTTTATCGGGACTGGTGGTGCAGCAGGCATCGTGATTGACGATGAATCTACATCGTGGCACATTGGTTTTTTAATTTTTTTAATAAAGGACTTTTCAAAAACTGCCTCCTGTCTTTATTTATTTTTGACACTTCTCTTTGGTGAATGAGTACAATACTCATTCACATAAGGGGAGGGGGTAGGGATCCAGGTTCCAGATTCTGATAAGCCTCCTGCCCGCAGACCCCAACAACCACTGCCCAGAGTTGCCTAAAGAGGCCCTTGTCCCCATCAACATAGGGAAAAGGTGCTTTGGGGTGGGGGGCAGCCCCAAAGCACCCCCTCATGTTGAGGGCATATGTCCTAGTATGGTTCAGGAGGTGGGAGGTGCTCGCTTGTCCACACCTTTTTCCTGACCTGCTGGGCTGCATGCTCGGATAAGGGTCTGATATGGAGTTTGGGGGGCCTTAAAATAAATACCAGACCCAAAGGGCTTTGTATAGATTCACTTTTTTCTATTCCCGGTAATGTTTTTTTTTTCATTCAGCTGTCATCGGGGAAGCCCATTGACAGCTGATGACTCATCCATTGTCACGGACGCAGTGCCACTCCTTAACAACCAGCTATGCACTATGCAAAGTGCAGTGCATTGTGGGGAGCTAGGAGGGTGAACGTCCCACAAGCGCCCCGCAAATTCGGAATGTTTGCTTGGCTCGAACTGTTAACTTAATTCTATTTTTTTAGTAAGGTGTTTATCATGAAGCTTAGCATATGACTCTCTTGTATTATATACAGGCAGCAGGTGGATCTTTAGGCTCTTTTTTCACATCTTTATCTGTCTACCCTTTCCTGGTTTGGTGAACAACACCTGCTGTTTAAAGAGTTTAATAGACCTGGCTGAAATGTACAAATTCAACTTAAAGCAGTGTTAAACCCAAAAGAAACAATTTATCATATAACATATAATTTTCTTTTCTACGCTTTCTTTCCTTTAATTTCACCTGGTGATCCAGTCAGTAGGTCTGTTGTTTTTTAAAAGTTCTAGTGCTGATGTAGCAATTAGAGGGAGGAGACAAACCATTTACCACTGACATTGGTGCTTACAATGATAAGCTTTTATTTATGTGAAAACCTTTATCCCCAGAAAAAGCTATTTGTTGTAACTGCTTATAAAGTCTGAGCTGGAGTTTGCCTTCAGTTTGTAAGTGTATTTAAATCTGCTAGTACATCTTACATTCCCCTATCCCCAGATTAGCAATGCTGATTTCCAAAGGTGCCCCTGTGCACCTTCATCCAGAGATGAGACACTCTAAAACAGTAGGCATGATACTGGCCAGATAACCAGGTGAAAACAGAAGGGAAAAAAGCCTAAAAGAAAAGAAAACAAATGCAGCCACCTCATCTATTGATTGGCCAGCTGCAATATAATAGGCTTTGAGTCGTTTTGGATTAGAGCATTGACCCACTCCCCTCCCAGCTCTATTCAGACCAGTGTACACAGTTTGTGAAACAATAATTAACCACTTGACCTCCAGAAGGTGTTACCCCCTTCATGACTAGGCCATTTGTTGCTATTCAGCACCGCACTAGTTTAACTGGCAAGTGCGCAATCTTGCAACACTGTACACAAATTAAATTTAATATCAATATTGTCACATAAATAGAGCTTTCTTTTGGTGGTATTTGGCCACCTCTGGGTTTTTCATTTTTTTATTATATAAATGAGAAAATTTTGAAAAAATAACAATAATTTCTACTTTTTTGTTATAAAACATATCCAATAAAAAAAATCAAAAAATCATAATGTATTCTGTTACATGCTTTTGGTAACAAAAATCCTAATAAGTGTGTATTAATTGGTGGGCATGAAAGGTATAAGGCCTCTTTCACACGGCCGATCCGTTCAGGTCCACCTGTCAGTTTTTTAGGCGGACCTAAACGGACACTCCATGGAGGTCTATGGAGCGTCGGATGTCAGCGGTGACATGTCCGCTGACATGCGACCCGCTCCTATCCGAAAAAGTTTGACGGAGGAAAAACCTACTTTTCCATCCGTTTTCGGATCGGATCGGGTGACGACGGACTCTACACTGTGCAGCGACGGCCCTGTCATCTGCCTGCTCAGCGGGGATCAACGGAGCGATCCCCCGCTGAGCAGAGCGGGCTCCGTACACGGACACATCCGTGTGAAGGAGCCCTAACATCTACAAACTATGGCATATATACTGGAAGCATAAAATGTCATTTTCCTACTGCTTGAGGTGATTGTAGCCATATTAGTGCAATTGAAGCAAGAACAATTGAGTACTGTCACTTTTTTTATTTGCACTAACATCCAAATTTTTAGGACAAGCTTTCAGAGTGTTCCCCCTTCTTCAAGGTCCAAGCAGTACTAATATACAAAGCTTTAGCAGAATGTTAAAGTAAGGGCCTTTTAGGTAACAAAACCGCATCAAAAACTGATCAATGTAAGGGGTCCTTATGTAACATTTTGCTGAAACTTTGGGTATTAGTACTGCTTGGACCTTTATGAAGGGGATACATCCCAAAAGCCTATCCTAAAAATTTGGAAGTTATTGCAAATTTTTTAAAAAACCACTTCCCAACCGGCGCACGCCGATGTACGTCGGCAGAATGGCACGGCTGGGCAAATGGGCGTACCTGTAAGTCCCATTGAATTCTCCGCCGTGCCATTGCGTGCGCACCGCCGGCGGCACGCTTCGATCGGGAGCTCCGTGAGTCAGGTCGCGGGTCCCGCGGACTCGATCGCCGCGGGGATACCCGCGATAGCCTCACGGAGAGGACGAATGGGGAGATGCTGATGTAAACAAGCATCTCCCCGTTCTGCCTAGTGAGAGTGTCACTGATCTCTGTTCCTTGTCATCGGGAGCAGAGATCAGTGACATGTCACAGCTAGCCCATCCCCCCCTACAGTAAGAAAACACTTCCTAGTACTGACTTAACTCCGCCCCCTAGTGGTTAACCCCTTCACTGCCAGTGTCATTTACACAGGAATCAGTGCATTTTTATAGCACTGATTGCTGTATAAATGACAATGGTCCCAAATATGTGTCAAAAATGTCCGATGTGTCCGCCATAATGTCGCAGTCACAATAAAAAATCGCTGATCGTCGCCATTACCAGTAAAAAAAAAATTATTAATAAAAATGCCAAAAAAATATCCCCTATTTTGTAAACGCTATAACTTTTGCGCAAACCAATAAAATGCTTATTGTGATTTTTTTTACCAAAAATATGTAGAAGAATACGTATCGGCCTAAACTGAGAAAAAAACTGAGAAAAAAAATGTTTTTTTAAATATTTTTTTGGGGATATTATAGCAAAAAGTAAAAAATAATGCGTTTTTTTCAAAATTGTCGCTATTTTATTGTTTGTAGTGCAAAAATAAAAACCGCAGAGGTGATCAAATACCACCAAAAGAAAGCTCTATTTGTGGGAAAAAAAGGACGTCAATTTTGTTTGGGAGCCACGTCGCACGACTGCGCAATTGTTAAAGCGACGCAGTGCCGAATCGCAAAAAGTGCTCTGGTCAGGAAGGGGGTAAATTCTTCCGGGGCTGAAGTGGTTAAAGTCCAGCCTGGGTGACAATCGTGGCTCCATCCATAGATACAGTGGTAGAGGAGTGAGCTTAAAGTGATTGTAAAGGTTCTTTCTTTTTTTTTTCTTAAAATAACAAACATGTTATACTTACCTGCTCTGTGCAAGGGTTTTGCACAGAGCAGCCCCGATCCTCCTTTTCTGCATTCCCCCAGCAGTGCTCCTGGCTTCTTCATCAAGTGCCCCCACGGAGAGTCACTTTCCATGCAACCATTGACACAGACAGCAGGACTCGGCCCCGCCCCCTGGCTCCCGTGTCAATGGCTCCTGCTGCTATCAATTTATCCAGTGAGAACCCGAGACAGTGGCTGGAGCTGTTGGGCTCTTCCTCGATATTGGTACGATCGAGTTCAGGTAAGAAAAAGGGGTGCTCTGGGGAGCAGCTGCAGCACAGTAGATTTTTCACTAATAATGCATAGAATGCATTAAGGTGAAAAACCTAGAGACTTTACAACTCCTTTAACTATCCTAGAACAGGGAGTGTGTTCCAGGGGTGGATTGGGGGGGTGACGTGGGCGGCAATTGCCCCCCCCCCCGAGAAATTAGTTGCGGGTGAGCAGCGGATGAGGTGAGCGGGCAGCTTGGTGGGCGGGTGAGAAAGCGAGCGGGTCGGTGGGTGAGTGGGTGGGCAGCTCGGCGGGCAGGCAGCTGGGCGGCTCAGTGGGTGATTGGGCAGACGGCTCGGTTGGTGAGCAGGCAGCTGGCCAATCAGTGGGCCGGCGGGTGGGGAGCAAAGAGATTACATCGTCTCTCACCTCGCCCAGCGCCCGCCCTGCATCCCTGCAGTTCTGCCCCCACTGTGTGGGCAGACACGGGCAGCAGAAAGATTACATTATCTATCTGCTGCCTGACTTCACTCTGGGACACAGCAAGAGACAATCCCCACCTTAGCAGGAAAGTGACACAGCAAGTGACAATTGTAGCAGGCAAGTGACAATCCACAACGTGTGACAGGTGATGTGGCAAGTGACAATCTGCATCTGGTGACAGGTGACGTTGGCAAGTGACAATCCGCAACTTGTGGCAGGTGACGTGGCAAGTGACAATCCCTAACATGTGGCATGTAACCTGGCAAGTGACAATCTGCATCTAGTGACAGGCGACGTGGCAAGTGACAATCTGCAACTTGCGGCAGGTGATGTGGCAAGTGACAATCCGCAACATGTGGCAGGTGATGTGGCAAGTGACATTCCGCAACCTGTGGCAGGTGACATGGCAAGTGACAATCTGCATTTGGTGACAGGTGATGTGGCAAGTGACAATCTGCAACTTGTGGCAGGTGACGTGGCAAGTCACAATCTGCATCTGGTGACTGGGGACGTTTTCAAGTGACAATCCGCAACATGTGGCAGGTGATGTGGCAAGTGACAATCTGCATCTGGTGACAGGCGACTTGGCAAGTGATGTGGCAAATGACAATCTGCATCTGGTGACAGGTGGCGTGGCACGTGACAATCCGCAACGTGTGGCAGGTGACGTGGCAAATGATAATCCGCAACTTCTGTTAGGTGACGTGGCAAGTGACAATCCGCATCTGGTGGCAGGCGAGGATGGCAAGTGACACACTCAGGGCTCCCACTGATTTTGCATTATGGTGAGTTGAACTATTTCATTTTATATGGCAATGTAATAATAGAAATAATGCGCTTCAATCACCCTGACACCATATCAACCATGGTGCCAGGATGATTGAAGCACCAACACCAGCCATTTCCCCGATAAATTGCTCACAAAAAAAAATTATTTTCTGGCAGTGCCCCCCCTGAGACTAGAGTCTGGACCCGCCCATGGTGTGTTATTTATAGGATTACTAGGTAAAAGTAGATATAAACAAGACAGAAAAAAAATTAATATAGGATAAGTTGCAAAATATTACATGCAAGAATGGCTGAGGTCTCAGCCTTCTCTCGCTATCAGTGATATAGTGGTAGAAGCAGTGGCCACAAGAGGATGCGGAAGCCACTGTCACCTAAGTAGACAAAAATCCTCGCACCGACCCTGCCGGGCACTAATTCAACTTATCAACCTGGGGACAGCCCCTTTTCAACTTCTGAGCCACAAGATCTTTGCAGACCTCTATGTGGTGCCCAAACACTTTATCATGGGCTCCCTGCCGGCAGTAGAAGCTATTTGTGCCCCACTTCAAGCTGCCATGATCCCTTTGGATGCTAACAAGTATCAGCAGTCGTTGGACCAACTAGCCATCCCCTTGCAGGACTACTCTTTGCCACGGCAACACCTTTTTCATCAGCAACTGGAGAAACACCTGCTAACCTTTGTAGATGATCCTGAGGACTATGGGTGCACTGAGGTTATAGACCACCCCATCCACACAGGTAGTACCCCTCCAATTTGGGAGAGGTACCAGCATATACTCCCTGCTCTGTGGCAAGAGGTCAAAGACAAGATTCAAAATATGTTGCAGAGCGGGATAATTAAGGAGAGACGTAGTCCGTGGGCCACCCATGTGGTCTTGGTTCACAAGAAGAATGGTAGTTTATGGTTCTGTGTGGACTATTGCAAGTATAATGCTTGTACCCAATCGGGCTGCCTACCCACTGCCTAGGGTAGAAGAGTCCCTCATGGCACTGGGCCAGGTCTGTTATTCCTCCACTTTGGACTTGGGTAGCAGACATTAGCAAGTCCCAGTGCGAGACCTGGACAGGGAAAAGACAGCCTTTATCACCTTGCTAGGGCTGTTCAAGTTCAATAGCATGCCATTTGGGCTGAGTAACGCCCCAGCACCTTCCAAAGACTGATGGAGAAATGCTTAGGAGACTATAACTTTGAAATGATGCTGATCTACCTGGATAACATTATCATTTTTTCCAAAACCTTTGAGGACCATATCCAACATCTGGACTGGGTGTTGGTGAAAAACCCAAAGTTTTAAAGTGGGGGGGCAAACTGAGAAGTAGAGAAAGAGCCATTTCTACTGCTCCCAGTATATGATATGGAGGGCCCTGAAGCCAACAGGAAATATCTCCACCAGAATCTACTAAGGGTCTGTGTATTGGGCAGAGACAGGCCCGTTAAGCTCTCTACAGACTCTCAGGATTTTAATCCTTTGGACATTCCTCATGTTCAAGATGTTCCAGTTGAGTGGTATCTGCCACCCCTCAATGTGATTCCCATTGATGATCCCAGGCCTGAAGATAAATCTGCTTCTGTGCTTTTGCAAGAACGCCCGGCAGAGGTCTGGGAGAGTCCCAAGAGTCCTGAAGAAATTGTGGACTCCTGTGAGGACACTAATGAGGGCCCAGGTGAGGGTCATATGCCTACCCGTGATAACATCTAAGCTCCTGAGGCTCCTGAGCAAGTTCTAGTAACTGGCAATCCAGACATCGAGCTGGAGGACTCCAGTGAGGGTCAACACCCTATTCTATGTTACCGGGGATGGCAGCTGGCCAAATATTCTGATTATATTGTATAGCGCACTGCTTGTTTTTATTGTGCTCATTTCATTCGACCATCTGTTCACACTGTTGCATTTCACTTTATTGTGTTTTGTGAGAGTCGATGCTGAGGACTACGTTTGTCAAAGAGGGGGAAAGAAGTGTAGGCAGGTGCAGGTTGACCTCCTTGCACAGGGGGCACTGTTGCAACCACCTTGCAGGGAGAGTGGAGGACAGGAGGAATTCTCTTTCCTCTTTGGCCTCTGTACTTTTGATCAGTTGGGTTGCTGTCCATTCTCGGGCATCCTTAGTGATGGCAGAGCTTACTGGCTCACTGCAGAAGGCATGCCTTTGGCATGTGGCTAGGTTGGGGACAGGAACTTGTCTATCGACAGACCTCTTTGGGGAACCTTTCCATTACTTCCGCTTACAGCACTGCCTCTCAGCTGCTTTCTGCAACAGGTGCAGCCAGCCTCTGTGCATCATTCTCTACACCTGCAAGTCCTGCATACTGCTGCAAGTGTTACCGCTAGTTCCAAACTGTTGGAAACACTCTGTTACTGCTTCTGGAAATGTTATCAATATAACTTTGCATTTCAACCACTGTGTGTGCTGCCCTTTTCCTTAGGGTGCCTACCACCTGGGTCACCCCTAAAACCCCATAGTTGACAAGCAGAATGTTTTTTGAGGTGTGTTTGAAATATCTTATTAAATTGACAACTTTGTGTAAAAAAAAAATATATATATATATTTCATTTCATTCCGCATTTTCTAAAAACTTGTAGCAAAAAAAATAAGTCTTCAAAAGACTCACCAAGGGGGTGATTTACTAAGAAGAAGGCACTGCACCAGTTAATACATTAACTGGTGCGCCGAAAAAGTCATTAATTGAACATGCAAACCGGCGTACATTGAAGCGCAAATAACAATAATAAATATGTAAACTGCAACGGCACTAGGGTAACTGCGGTTTTCTCATTGATAATAGCGCACGCCCAATAAAATTGGTTCATTTCATCTCATTGGATGTGTCTTGTTAGGAAATTAGTAGGGGTACTCAGTTAATTAACCCTTTTGATGCTAATCTCATTCCTGTCACTTGTCACTAATATATCTTTGAAATGTGTTTTTTTCTATTTTACCCAAATCTTTCAATCCATTACAAAGAACAGAGAAGTGTTTCTAAACCCAATAAATTCATATTTTCAGATCTTGCTCTTTAAAGGTGACCATACACTCCAAAATACATTTTTTTATTAAATAAATTAGGTTAAAGGTCGAGAGCCTGTTTGATTTCCTATATTTTGATTTAATTTTTCAAGAGCGTCTTCATATTACCTATTTTGCCTAAATATCGAGTTGTACAGAAATTGGCCAATCAGATTGCATAGTGCATGACCATCTTAAGTGCCAAATTTGGAATGTAGATGTGCCATGACCCACTTGTATTTTCCTAACGATATTTCTTGGACATTATACAAGGCATTTGAAAAAACACCTTTTTTCAAGACATGCTAGAGTGATCAGGAATCTTCAAACTACAGCTCTCCAGCTTTTGCGGAACTACTCATCCCATGAGGCATTGTAAAACTCTGGAATTCACAGACATGACTAGGCATGATGGGAATTGTAGTTCCTGAACAACTGGAGGGCCGTAGTTTGAAGACCCCTGTGCTAGACCATTATTATGCCTCCAGAATTGGGAGTGTGGCATCTACCCAACTTCTCTCTGCTGGTGGACACAAGAACCTACATCTATAGATATATCTATAGATATATCTAAATATCTATATATATACACACACACACACACACACACTGAAGCAGGAAGCAATATACATTGGCCTGGAATTGAATCTGTACACAGGAAGTAGGTGTGTGTTTTGAGGCCAAATCATTTAGACATACACACATGACTCACACAAACACCACCCCATGTAAAAATAAATAAAAAATGATCTTAATTTGCAAATAAGGATCATCTCTTCCTCAGAGAACAGTGAGTGGGGCATGGTGGTGGGAAGAAATTAGCAGCATTACAAGCAACTTCCTGTGTGCTGGCCACTGCTTCCAAGAACCAGATATGCGCCACGGGTACATACCTCTACGCACACAGCAGTTGCGCATCTCACATACAAAGCGGTCGCGCATCTAGATTCATTTGGCGCATCTAGATGCAGGAACCCAATTTTTAGGGAAATTAATAGTAAAGCAGATGCAGATTTCCAGGACTGGACTAACAAATGTTTCCAGTGAAAGGCAACTGGTGTTTTCTATTAACCGCTTGCCGCCCGCCATCCGTCATATGACGCCCGTTCTGGGAGGGTGTCATATTACGCCCTGCCCTTTAAACAGGGATTGCGCACGATCATGTGCGTGCATCCCTGTACCTTCGGTGACGGCGTGTCACGAGACACCGCTCGCCACTGAGGGGGGTGAACAGCCATTGGGCATGGCTGTTTACCACGTGATCGGCCATGATGAAGTCACGACCGATTACAGATGGTACCACCCCACTGTTCACGGCGCACGCCATCGCGAGCGTGCTGCGCATGCATGTCGGTGGTGGCGTGTTCCCGGGAACACTGCTTGTCACCGACGATGGTAAACAGCCATTGGCCGGCGGCTGTTTACCACGTGATCGGCTGTGAAAGGATCACTAAATGTAAACACAGAGCGGTAACTAGCTGTTACCAGCTCTTCTCTCCTCACACACCGTTTCCAGTGTGAGGAGAGAAGAGCCAGGAGCAGTGAGTTACTGATCTGTGTCTGTATTGTACTGCACCAAGCACAACACTTGTCCCATCGCCCCCCCCATTGTCATCTGTCACCCAACAGTCACCACAGTCACCCCATAAAGTGCACCTGTCACATAAGAGACTGCCATCAGTGACCATTAGCGGTGCACCCGTCACCCATCAGCCGTCATCCGTCAGTGACCGTCAGCCATCACCCATCACCCATCAGTGACGTCAGCCATTACCCGTCACCCATCAGTGACCATCAGCCATCACCCGTTACCCATCAGTGACCATCACCCGTCAGCCATCACCCGTCACCCATCAGTGACCATCAGCCATCTCCCGTCACCCATCAGCCCCCCCATTGTCATCTGTCACCCAACAGTCACCACAGTCACCCCATAAAGTGCACCTGTCACATAAGAGACTGCCATCAGTGACCATCAGCGGTGCACCCATCACCCATCAGCCATCATCCGTCAGTGACCGTCAGCCATCACCCATCACCCATCAGTGACGTCAGCCATTACCCGTCACCCATCAGTGACCATCAGCCATCACCCGTTACCCATCAGTGACCATCACCCGTCAGCCATCACCCGTCACCCATCAGTGACCATCAGCCATCTCCCGTCACCCATCAGTGACGTCAGCCATTACCCGTCACCCATCAGTGACCGTCAGCCATCTCCTGTCACCCATCAGTGATCGTCAGCGGTGCACCCATCACCCATCAGTGACCATGGTCTGTCACTCGTCTGTGACCATCACCCATCAGTGACCATCACCCATCACCATCCGTGGCCTGTCATCCATCAGTGACCATTGCCTGTCACACCATCATCACCTATCAGTGAACGTCACCTGCCACCCATCGTACAGCCCATCAGTGACCGTCACCTGCCACCTGTCACACAGCCATCAGCTTCATGTCCAAAAGAGTTTACAACAGTGAGGAGGCGTTCCAGATCCTCTCCATGACTGATGAGAGCAACGGGGAGTTCTCATCAGATTCCAATTCTGATTCCGAATCAAATTTGGAATTTGAACGGATTGAGTATAGTGAATCAACAAAGAGCCAGAGCCAGTTCCTCCACATATATGCCAGGTGGTCTTGCCAACCCAACATGGCTGCCATCCGACTCGGGATCATCAATTATTCCCCCTTTCACAGCACAGCCAGGTGTGCAGGCCAACACCCAAAATTTCTCAGAGATTGATTGCTTTCATCTGTTTTTGCCCGACACTTTGCTGCAATTCATTGTGGACCAGACAAATTTATATGCCCAGCAGTATATTGCCAACAACCCCCAATCATCATATGCCCGTCTGTTTGAGTGGAGAGATCTGAATTTGGAGGAGTTCAAATTGTTTATGGGCCTCACCCTAAACATGGGGCTTACAAAATTAATGAAGGACATGCCTATTGGTCCTCCAACCCCATCCACAACATGCCCATTTATTCTGCCATAATGGTCAGGTCCCAATACGAAATGATTATGCGCTTTCTTCATTTTAGTGACAACACCCAGTGCCCTCCCCGCAATCATCCAAATTACGACAAATTATATAAACTTCGCCCACTGATAAATTTCCTTTCCCAACAATTTGCAGAACTCTATGTCCCCGATCAGAATATATGTGTCGATGAGTCCCTAGTACCCTTTTCGATTAAAGAGATCCACCGAGAAAAAGGGGGGCTAGAGGTTGCCAATCCCAGATACAATATGTAAAGGAGCAAATATCCCCCGGATAAACGATAGGACTTTTCAGGCAGCAAGGAAAAAGGGGGGGGGGTCTAATTAAAAGTTACATTTTATTGATATATAAGAGAAAGTATAAAATTATTCAGGTGCAAACACCACCGAAAATCAGGTAGGTTAAAAACAACAACAAGTATACAAAAACTATATCATTAATGCGTGGTAATTGTAGACATTCAGCCCAACGCGTTTCAGGGCGCTTGGGGTCCCTTCATCAGGGGCGTTCAAGGTGAGGCAGAGTGTCAGGAAAGGTCTCCTCTGCTGGTAATATCGATCATTTGGCATGTAGTACTGAGGTCCACCAGCAGGTGTCCCCTGGCAGTTCGGAGCTGTCAGAAGAGCTCTTTCCTGCAAGTATTCTGTCACCTTTGGGCCGCAGTACTGGGATCCACCAGCGGAGGAATCCTGGCAGTATGGAACAGGTATTCCCCTCTGCGGATAGGTGTCACCTGACCCTAATTAACAGAGCTGCAGTATAAATACCCGGCAATTGCACACTTATGTTGCCCTGGTATTGTCCTTGAGCCCTGACTTGCATCCCGTTACTCTGATTCCTGATTCCTGATTCCTGATTCCTGATTCCTGAACCTGAAGCCTGAATCTGAAGCCTGATTCCTGGAACCTGTTGATCCGGTTTCCTGTCTGTTACCTGAACCCTGGACCTTGGACCCTGAGCCTTGTACCTGACCCGTCCCTCCTGTGATACATCCATCCTCTCTTGTCTGTTTATCTCCCTTCCCAGCTACTGATTCCCTGTTTATGACCCCGGCCTGGCTTGACTACGATTCTGGTACTCCCTCTTGCTACATATGCTGGTTGGTTTAATATAACTGTTTGGTTGTTCACTCTGTATTGGTGGTGTGTTCACATATGCATTTTCCTTAATAAACTTACTTTCACCTATTTATGTCTGGTTCACTCTTAAGCAGTCACACAGTTCTGGTCACATCTGGTTTATGACAGAATACCAGGGCCATCCCTGACCAGAAGTGGCTGCACAGGGGAACCATTTTTGACTCAGTTTGGTTGCAAACATGAATGCCGATGAGGTTATTTATTTTTCTCTGCTGGCATCTGAAAGTGGTGATTATTGCCGCCAGGCTTTGACCAGTTGTTTGCAACTATACGTTTGGCTCACTCCCTGGTCAATCAGGGTTATATATTGTTTGTGAAGGTGCAGCCTTTGATCAAGATCTGTACTGAGCTGGCCCTGCCCTGTATTCCAGAGGGCCGTGATGATTTCACTCCTCCTTTTGATATGAATCAGGTTGGATCCCTAGTATGGCTTTTTGAAGATGATCCAGCCAATTTTTGTGAGCACTACTCAGCCTGTTCCCCACAGGTGATTGCTGAGTGCATTGTGTCTGCTCAGTCTTTTGTTAGACAGGGATATTTAAAAGCACAGTTTGTACAACCTATACTTTCAGCATGGTCTGACATGATGCAATCAGCTCCAGCCAAACAAACCACCTCTGCCACCAAACACCAGCCTACCCAAATGTATGTTTCCCCATCACCCATGTCAACCTCAGTTGCAGCTCAGTATACGCAGCTCCCAACCAAATACTCATATCCGGGCTCTGCTCCCTGTACCTATCCTGCATTCAACCCACCTGCCTTTTCTCAGCTGCCTAAAAACCCACAGGAACTTCCCCCAGCTACTGTTACCTCTTCTCTACCATATCCCAATCCTCCTCTCCAGTCTGCTGCACCCCTTACCTACAGAGCTTCAGTGGCTAAGCCAAAGAAAAAACGAAAGTTTTTTCCAACCAAGACGATCCTGCCAGTAACCCAACCTGCCTCCGCACCAGCTAATCCAATCCAGTCTGACGTCCCAGTGCCTGTTATCCAGTTCGATGTCCTGGTACCCGCCTTCCAGCCGTAGGGGCCAGTGTTCCAGCCGGAGGGGCCAGTGTTCCAGCCGAAGGGGCCAGTGTTCCAGCCAGAGGGGCCAGTGTTCCAGCCAGAGGGGCCAGTGTTCCTGCCGGAGGTGCCAGTGTTCCAGCCGGAGGTGCCAGTGTTCCAGCTTGAAGTGCCCATGCCTGCTGCCCAGTCTGATGTGCCTACTGCCCAGCTTGAAATGCCTGTGCCTGCTGCCCAGCTTGAATTGCCTGCTGCCCAGCTTGAAGTGCCTGTACCTGCTGCTCCACTGGATGTGCCTGTTGCCCAGCTTGAAGTGCCTGCTGCCCAGCTTGAAGTGCCTGTACCTGCTGCTCCGCTTGATGTGCCTGTTTCCCAGCTTGATGTGCCTGCTGCCCAGCTTGATGTGCATGTTCCTGCTGTCCCTGCAGTACTGAGGTCCACCAGCAGGTGTCTCCTGGTAGTTCAAAGCTGTCAGAAGAGCTCTTTCCTGCAAGTATTCTGTCACCTTTTGGGCCGCAGTACTGGCGTCCACCAGCGGAGGAATCCTGGCAGTATGGAGCAGGTATTCCCCTCTGCAGACAGGTGTCACCTGACCTTAATTAGCAGAGCTGCAGTATAAATACCCGGCAATTGCACACTTATGTTGCCCTGGTATTGTCCTTGAGCCCTGACCTGCATCCTGTTACTCTGATTCCTGATCCCTGAATCTGAAGCCTGATTCCTGGAACCTGTTGATCCTGTTTCCTGTCTGTTACCTGGACCCTGGACCCTGAGGCTTGTACCTGACCCATCCCTCCTGTGATCCATCCATCCTCTCTTGTCCTGTTTATCTCCCTTCCCAGCTACTAATTCCCTGTTTATGACCCCGGCCTGGCTTGACTACGATTCTGGTACTCCCTCTTGCTACATATGCTGGTTGGTTTAATATAACTGTTTAAAATATTTTACAGCGCACACATACAAGAATGACATTTCCTGCAAAGCTAGTTAAAAACACCTGAACATATTAAAAAAATACGGGGGTTTGGTCACACTATATGGTCATATAGTGCTAAGCCCACTTACTGCGACAAAGTACCCAAAATTAGTGGGTCCTACTCTAGTAATAGAATGGAAGATCCTTTGTCTCAACCATGGGAGCTGAACTCCTCTATGTGGGAGAACTGAAGGGTATACATCCTATACACTGGTGGTCACTAAATAAGAAGTAATGAGCAGGGGGAGGGGTGCACCAGCCCACAAAAAACCTGGTCAGGGTCTATTCCAATATACAAGTACATATTTGGGGGGGCACACCCTACAATGCATTTAAATTCAAGATGGTGCTGCTATAATGCCCCGTACACACGGTCGGACATTGATCGGACATTCCGACAACAAAATCCTAGGATTTTTTCCGATGGATGTTGGCTCAAACTTGTCTTGCATACACACGGTCACACAAAGTTGTCGGAAAATCCGATCATTCTGAATGCGGTGACGTAAAACACGTACGTCGGGACTATAAACGGGGCAGTAGCCAGTAGCTTTCATCTTACATAGTTACATATAGTTACATAATTAGTCAGGTCGAAAAAAGACACAAGTCCATCCAGCTCAACCATAAAAAAAAAAAAAATATTGTACAATCCATTATACCCAATACTATACCCACAGTTGATCCAGAGGAAGGCAAAAAACCCCAGCAGAGCATGCTCCAATTTGCTACAGCAGGGGAAAAAATTCCTTCCTGATCCCCCAAGAGGCAATCGGATTTTCCCTGGATCAACTTTACCTATAAATGTCAGTACCCAGTTATATTATGTGCATTTAGGAAAGAATCCAGGCCTTTCTTAAATCTACTGAGCTGGCCAGAATCACCTCTGGAGGGAGTCTATTCCACATTTTCACAGCTCTTACTGTGAAGAAACCTTTCCCTCTTATCTTATCTTATATGTCTTTATTTATTCTGAGCATGCGTGACACTTTGTGCGTCAGATTTGTGTACACACGATCGGAAATTCAGACAACGGATTTTGTTGTCGGAAAATTTTATAGCCTGCTCTCAAACTTTGTGTGTCAGAAAATCCGATGGAAAAAGTCCGATGGAGCCCACACACGGTTGGAATTTCCGACAACACGCTCCGATCGCACATTTTCTGTCGGAAAATCCGATCGTGTGTGCGGGGCATAAGACCTACAAACAGTACAAAATATTTTACAGCGCACACATACAAGAATGACATTTCCTGCAAGGCTAGTTAAAAACACCTGAACATATTAAAAAAATACGGGGGTTTGGTCACACTATATGGTCATATAGTGCTAAGCCCACTTACTGCGACAAAGTACCCCGAATTAGTGGGTCCTACTCTAGTAATAGAATGGAAGATCCTTTGTCTCAACCATGGGAGCTAAATGCATTGTATGGTGTGCCCCCCAAATATGTACTTGTATATTGGAATAGACCCTGACCAGGTTTTTTTGGGGCTGGAGCACCCCTCCCCCTCCTCATTACTTCTTATTTAGTGGCCACCAGTGTATAGGATGTATCCCCTTCAGTTCTCCCACATAGAGGAGTTTAGCTCCCATGGTTGAGACAAAGGATCTTCCATTCTATTACTAGAGTAGGACCCACTAATTCGCGGTACTTTGTCGCAGTAAGTGGGCTTAGCACTATATGACCATATAGTGTGACCAAACCCCCGTATTTTTTTAATATGTTCAGGTGTTTTTAACTAGCCTTGCAGGAAATGTCATTCTTGTATGTGTGCGCTGTAAAATATTTTGTACTGTTTGTAGGTCTTATAGCAGCACCATCTTGAATTTAAACGCATTGTAGGGTGTGCCCCCCAAATATGTACTTTAATATAACTGTTTGTTTGGTTGTTCACTCTGTATTGGTGGTGTGTTCACATATGCATTTTCCTTAATAAACTTACTTTCACCTATTTATGTCTGGTTCACTATGTTGTAGTCACACAGTTCTGGTCACATCTGGTTTATGACACAGAGTTACCATAGCATATTCTAAAAATGTAAACAGAAAAATAGAAGGATAATAATTAGGGATGAGCTTCGTTTTCGAGTCGAACCCATGTTCGACTCGAACATCGTGTGTTCGGTCGTTTGCCGAATTACGAACGATATGGGCCGTTCGCGCCAAATTCGAGTGGCACATCACGACCCATAATTCACTGCGGCATCGCAGTGCATTGCTGACTGATGATTGACCAAGCATGCACTATGACCCGCATGCTTGGCCAATCATAGCGCTGTCTGAACAGAGAGCTGTAATTGGCCAAAGCCAAGGAGGCTTTGGCCAATTATGGCTCAGGTGGTTTAGTACACACCCCACACTATATAAGGCCGCCTGCAAGGCGGCCCTGTGTAGCGTGTTCAGATAGAGAGATAGAGAGAGAGAGAGACAGACAATGTCATTTGATTTAAGTTAGATAGAGTAGGCAGATCGAGTCAGTTAGCTGCAGTTACAGTGTATTGTGTATATATATGCATCCCAAGTGTTGTGTGTATATATATATATATATATATATATATATATATATACGTACACTGTATTCAGTTTAGCTAGATCCTGTTCTTTTCTTCCTAATATACTGACAGGCAGGCAGGTGTTTTTACAGTATTTCCAGCTACTGTACTGTGTATCCTGCACAGTCTCACCTGCAGTATAGCAACCTGCAGCCAGGTGCTTGTGTAGGCTCATTGAAGTATTTCCAGCTACTGTACTGTGTACCCTGCAGTCTCACCTACAGTAAAGCTACCTGCAGCCAGGTGCTTGTGTAGGCTCATTGAAGTATTTCCAGTTACTGTACTGTGTACCGTGTTGAGCCGCAACATGCGGAAGACTTGGTCGAGTGGATGACCAAGCCGTCCTCATCCTCCTCATCCTCTCTCACCCAGGCTCAGGGTACTTTGTCTGGCAAAGCAGCTGCCAACGCGGCCTCTTCCCTTGGCTCATTGGCATCAGTGACTCCTTCCCTAGCCCCACCATGTCCTCCTGAGGAGTCCCCCTCGAACTGTTTGACCACAGTGTTGGGTACATGCTCCAGGAGGATGCCCAGCATTTTGAAGGCTCTGATGATGATACTGAGCTAGATGAAGCCAGTAACGTGAGCATGGACAGAGGGGGTGCCCAACAAGGACAGCAATCTGGCAGTTATGTTCTTTCCTGCTGCAGCATACTGCCAGGTTTGCTCCAGTGACGAGGAGGGAGGGGATGATGAGGTCACTGACTCAACGTGGGTGCCTGATAGGAGAGAGGAGGAGGAGGCACATCACCAACGAGGCAGGATGCCCTCCGGGGGCCAGCCTAAGGGCAGCACACTGATTGCATCACACCGCAGAGTTCCGCATGTGCAGGGCGCTGCTGTCTCTGCGCGTTATTCCAAAAGTTCTTTGGTGTGGGCCTTTTTTGAGACGAGTGCATCAGATCGCACCGCTGCTATTTGCAACATATGTCTCAAGCGTATCTCGCGTGGCCAAAACATCTCCCGCTTGGGCACCACATGCTTGATAAGACATATGTTGACCTGCCATACGTTGGCAAGCGTACCTAAAAGACCCACACCAAAGAACAAAGAGGACCTCTCCTTGCTCCTCATCAGCTGGGATCTCCAACCCCACTATACCTTCAGTCCTCTCTGAGACCTGCACTGAGAGGAATGAAGGTGTAGATTTAGGTGTCTCACAGCCAAGTACTTGCGGGCAATCTGCTATCGGTACACCGACGTCAGATTGCACCAGGCAAATTTCCCTGCCCCAGCTGCTGCACCGCAGAAAGAAGTTCGCTCCCAGCCATCCACATGCCCGGCGCTTGAATGCTAGCTTGGAAAAATTGCTAGCAATTCACCTGCTACCTTTTCTGTTGGTAGACTCTGCCCCCTTCCGTGAGTTTGTGGAATGTGTGGTTCCTCAGTGGCAGGTTCCCAAACGCAACTTTTTCTCACGGAAGGCGATTCTGGCTCTCTATCGGCATGTGGAAGGCAATGTCTTGGCCTCACTGGACAGGGCGGTCAGCGGTAAGGTGCATATTACCGCTGACTCAAGGTCCAGCAGGCATGGACAGGGACGTTACCTAGGTTTCACGGCGCATTGGGTGACTCTGCTGGCAGCTGGGAAGGATGCAGGACAAGGTGCAGTAGTGTTGGAGGTTGTTTCGCCACCACGCCTCCAAAATGCCACTACTGGTGATTCTGACACACCTCTCTCCTCCACCCCCTCCTCTTCTTCTTCCTCCATGGCCTCTTCCTGTGCTTTGTCCTCGGAAACCATTCAAGGGGCTACGCAAGTACGCAGGCCAAAAGATGCCATGCGGTGCTTGAGCTGGTGTGCTTGGGGGACAGGAGCCACACTGGGGCAGAGGTTCTGTCAGCTCTGCAGGGGCAGGTTCAGAGATGGTTGATGCCACGCCAACTTAAGGCAGGAATGGTGGTTTGCGACAATGGCACCAACCTCCTCTCCGCCCTCCGACAGGGACAAATGACCCATGTGCCCTGTTTGGCTCACGTCCTTAACTTGGTGGTGCAGCGGTTCCTGGGCAGGTACCCGGGCTTACAGGATGTCCTGAGGCAGGCCAGGAAAGTCTGTGTGCATTTCCACCGGTCATATAATGCCAGTGCTCGGCTGGCAGACCTCCAAAAGGAATTTAACCTGCCCAAGAACCGCCTAATCTGTGACATGCCCACCAGGTGGAACTCAACATTGGCCATGCTGCAGCGGCTGCACACGCAGCAGAGGGCCATCAATTTGTACCTATTCGACTATGGCACCAGGACAGGGTCAGGGGAGCTTGTTTTTTTTGCCCACGCCAGTGGGCCATGATCAGGGATGCATGCACTGTCCTGTCACCATTTGAGGAGGCCACAAGGATGGTGAGCAGTGACAGCGCATGCATCAGTGACACTGTCCCCCTTATCCATCTTTTGGAGCACACGTTGCGTGGAATAATGGACAGGGCACTTGAGGCAGAACAGAGGCAGGAAGAGGAGGATTTCCTTAGCTCTCAAGGCCCCCTTTATCCGGATAGTGTTCCTGCGTGCCCGCTGATCACACAGGAAGAGGAGAAGGAGGAGGATTGTGTCAGCATGGAGGTGGAGTCTTGCACTCAGCATCAGCAGCAGTCTTTAAGGGATCATTTACAGTCCCAAGAAACCCATGGACTTGTACGTGGCTGGGAGGAGGTGGCTGCGGATCATGTCGTCCTTAGTGACCCAGAGGATTCCGGACTGAATGCCTCAGCAAACCTACGCTGCATGGCCTCCCTGATCCTGCAAAGCCTGCGGAAGGATCCTCGTATTCGTGGTATCAAGGAGAGGGATCAATACTGGCTGGCAACCCTCCTTGATCCACGTTACAAGAGTAAGGTTGCGGACCTTATCTTGCCATCGCAGAGGGAGCAGAGGATGAAACATCTTCGGGAGGCCTTGCAGAAAGGTCTGTGCAACACATTCCCAGAGACTGGGAGGTTACAAACTCCTGTTCCTGGACAACGTGTTGCTGAGGCTTCGGTCAGTCAAAGAAGGAGCGGTGGAGAAGGTGGCCGTCTGACCGATGCGTTCAGACAATTTTTTAGTCCAGAGCCCCAAGGTATGATCGGTTCCAGCAACCATCGCCAGCGTCTGTTTTACATGATGCAGGAATACCTAGGGGCAAGATCTGACTTGGACACCTTTCCCACCAAAAATCCTCTGGGTTACTGGGTCTTGAGGATGTATCACTGGCCAGAGCTTGCACAGTATGTAATTGAGCTACTGGCCTGTCCTGCATCCAGCGTTCTGTGCTGCTGGAGGCTTTGTAACCGATCACAGGGTGTGTCTGTCCACCGACTCGGTCGATCGATTGACCTTCATAAAAATGAATCAGTCTTGGATCACCACCAGCTACCAAGCACCTGATGCTGATGTAACCGAATATTTTTTTTTTAAATGTCATATCCCTTCAAAGACTGCCTATGCTGATGCTGAGTGACTATCCTGTTATGCTGAGTAATTATCCTCTTCCTCCTCAATGATCATGCTGATAGCTTGTAAGAACATTTTTGGTTCTGGGCACCGCCACCAGTGCCTAAGGCCCAATTTTTCAGCCCCTGTTTAACAGGGGCGTGTAATTACAATTTTTGATGCAATTCTTTGCAGCAGGGCTAGTTCCTGTGCTCCAACTAGAGTATCTGTGAGGGATTGCAGTGTTGTGGCACCAGCACCAGTGCCTAAGGCCCAATTTTTCAGCCCCTGTTTAACAGGGGCATGTAATTACAATTTTTGATGCAATTCTTTGCAGCAGGGCTCGTCACTGTGCTCCAACTAGAGTATCTGTGAGGGGTTGCAGGGACATGTAATTAGAATTCTTGATCTAATATTTCTCAGCAGGCCCGTTTCTGCGCCCACTAAGAGTAACTGTGAGGACTTACAGTGTTGTGGCACCAGCACCACCACCACCACCAAAGGCCCAATTTTTCTGCTGAGTATATAGGGCGGGCCCCTACTTTCAAAAATCCAACTTACAAACAACTCCTACTTGCAAACGGAAGGAGGCAACAGGAAGTGAGATGAAATCTACCCCTAGGAAGGGAAATTCTCTCCTGTAAGAGTTAATATGGGAAAAACATTTCTCCTTTCCACTAATGCTTTATCACCAATCCTTGTTTCACTAAAAACCCCAAATTTTCAAAAAACATTTGTCATTTGGACAAAAAGTGAGGTGAAATCTTCTGAAGAGGAGCACAGACAGCAAAACAAATGTCACAGGGGCGATAACCCTTCCCTATGTTTTCCAAAAAGCTTAAAATAGATTTTTTTTTGCTGGAGCTAAACACGTTAAAAATGTACCAGTTCAAAATTACAAACAGATTCTACTTAACAACAAACCTACAGTCCCTGTCTTGTTTGCACCGCCTATATACTGCTGTTCAGAGTATATAGCGCCTGGTGGCCCCACACCTTTCCTTTTTTTAATTTGGGTGCGGGGTTCCCCTTAATATCCATACAAGACCCAAAGGGCCTGGTAATGGACTGGGGGTAGATTAAAGCCGCAAGCAGTTTTAACCACTTCCCGCCCGCCCTATGGCGGATTGACGTCCGGGAAGTGGTTCTGTTATCCTGACTGGACGTCATATGACGTCCAGCAGGATAACATGCCGCAGCGCGCCCCCGGGGGCGCGCATCGCGGCGATCGGTGGAGCGGTGTGTCAGTCTGACACACCGCTACACCGATCTTGGTAAAGAGCCTCCGGCAGAGGCTCTTTACCACGTGATCAGCCGTGTCCAATCACGGCTGATCACGCTGTCAATAGGAAGAGCCGTTGATCGGCTCTTCCTCACTCGCGTCTGACAGACGCGAGTAGAGGAGAGCCGATCGGCGGCTCTCCTGGCAGGGGGGGTCTGCGCTGATTGTTTATCAGCGCAGCCCCCCCGCAGATCACCACACTGGACCACCAGGGATCGCCACTAGGACCACCAGGGAAGGGGCAACATGTGGATGGCCAGGTATGTACCCCATGGCCATCCACATGTGCCCAGTGTGCCAAATCTGTGCCAATCAGTGGCCACAAATGGGCACTGATTGGCACTATTATGTTGCAGTGATGCCCAGCAATGCCACCCTTAGGGGCATCACTGCAAACAAGCAGTGCCATCAGTGCCACCCATCAGTGTCCATTCATGCCACCTGTCAGTGCCCATCCGTGCCCATCAGTGCCCATCTATCAGTGCCCATCCATGCCCATCTGTGCCAACTATCAGTGCCACCCATAAGTAACCATCAATGCCACCTACGAGTGCCCATCAATGCCACCTATGAGTGCCCATCAGTGCCGCCTATAAGTGCCCATCCGTGCCACCTATGAGTGCCCATCAGTGCCACATACCAGTGCCACCTATCAGTGCCCATCAGTGCCACCTATCAGTGCCCATCAGTGCCGCCTATCAGTGCCCATCAGTGCCCATCAGTGCCACCTCATTGGTGCCACCTCATCGGTGCCCATTAGTGCCGCCGTATCAGTGCCCGTCAGTGCAGCCATATCAGTGCCCATCATTGAAGAAGAAAACGTACTTATTTACAAAAAGTTTTAACAGAAACAAGGAAAAACCTGTTTTTTTTCAAAATTTTCGGTCTTTTTTTATTTGTTGCGCAAAAAATAAAAACCGCAGAGGTGATCAAATACCACCAAAAGAAAGCTCTATTTGTGGGAACAAAATGATAAAAAATTTGTTTGGGTACAGTGTAGCATGACCGCGCAATTGTCATTCAAATTGCGACAGCGCTGAAAGCTGAAAATTGGCCTGGGCGGGAAGGTGTCTAAGTGCCTGGTATTGAAGTGGTTAAATGACTTTTATTCCTTTAAAAATGTTATTTTGTGCAAGGACTGTTCTAAGCACGGGAAACACGTGCCACTTTACAGGCATACTATAGAAAGCCCCAGGTACGATATTTAAAGGAATATTTCACTTTTTTTTTTTTTTTTAACTTTAAGCATCATTAAAATCACTGCTCTTGAAAAAACGGCCGTTTTTAAAACTTTTTTTTGCATTGATATTTGTCCCCTGGGGCAGGACCCGGGTCCCCAAACCCTTTTTAGGACAATACCATGCAAATTAGCCTTTAAAATTAGCACTTTTGAAGGAAAAGATTCCCAGCTCCAGTCCCCTGATTGCCCGGCCTACATGGGCACAATTGGAAAGATTGTATGGGACCTGACATACCCACTTCTGAACAAAGGATATCACATATACCTTGACAACTTCTACACCAGCCTGCCCCTTTTCAAACACTTATACAATGCAAAAACCCTGGCCTGCGGAACCTCCAGAAAAAATAGGAAGGGCTTCCCACAATCTCTAGCAAACAAAAAGCTTCGAAGGGAGAAAGAGCAGCATTGAGATGCAATGAAGTGCTGGCCTTGAGGTGGAAGGATAAAAGGGACGTGCACATGATGTCCACCATCCATGATGACACTACAATTGAGGTTCAAAGAAGACGAGGTCCCATTGAAAAGCCAGTATGTGTCCAAGATTATAATTTCTACATGGGGGGTGGATTTCAATGATCAAATGATTCAGCCCTATTTGTTTCGATAAGGAGGTCCTGATTCTGGTACAAGAAGGTAGCAATTTATCTCATCCATTTGGCCATTTATAATTCCTTCGTAGTCTACACCAAATCCACAGAAAGCCCCGCCCCCTTCCTACAATTCATAGAAGAAGTTGTCACGTCCCTCATCTATTACCAAAGACCCCCCCCCCCCAGAAGACCTTCGCTCTGAGGCTGTTTGCCGACTTCATGAGCGCCACTTCCCCTTCAACATTCCACCATCTGAAGCAGGCCGAAGACGGCAAAAAAATGTTGCGTGTGCACCAAAAGAGGATTTCGAAAATATACCAGCTACCATTGTCCCCAGTGTCCCCCCCACCTGGCCTTTGCATTGGTGAATGCTTCCAACTTTATCATACATCCCTAAAATATTAGCCCAAATTTTTAATCATTCCCCCATCTGAGCTGACCATTTTCCATGCTTCCCCAAATAACCATGCCACTGCCTACCACGTGAACTGACCCTGGCCTGTTTTTTAAATATGCCTCTGCCTACCGTTTGGACTGCTTCCACGTGAACTGACCCTGGCCTGTTTTTTGACTATGCCTCTGCCTACCGTTTGGATTGCCTCCACGTGAACTGACCCTGGCCTGTTTTATCAACTACGCTACTGCCTACCGCTTGGACTGCTTGCACGTGAACTGACCCTGGTCTGTTTTATGGACTATGCTTTTGCTTTCCGCTTGGACTGATCTGTTGCCCTGCTACTGTAGTACACAGGGGTCCCACATATGTGAAGGGCTCCAGAATTGTTTTTCCAGATGGAGAAAACAATTTTTTTTTGTTTTCTCCGGGTTTCGGAATTTCCAGATTAGGGTCTGGAGTCCGGAGGCTTCATAGAGATTTGGGTGGGTCGAAGCCTCTACCCCTGTGCTCCTGTGCGCAGGTCTTACCTGATTGCGGCCCTCAGCCTGCTGCTGACTTACTGCCATCATGCCTCTGCCTGCCACATGAACGGACCACACCGCTACCTGGACTATGCAAATAATTAGCTGTAGCAAGAGGCAGTATGTTTATGAAGGACTGGAGAGCGGTACAATGAGTGTCTGCAGGTAACAGTGTACCAGGACCAATATTATGGCTGTGCTGGCTGTCTCTGCCTGGACAATTTCTATAGACTGTGCTGTGCTGACAATATCCTTGTGCTGACTATAGACAATATTACTGCCTGTTGCCTGGATAATTACTATTGCTGTTGCTAAACACATCCCTGCCTGCTGCCTGGACCAGTGCTCTCCTTTGTGGATACTACTAAAAGCACAGGTAATGCATTTTTTTTACCCTTTCTGCAATAGAATTTATTTTGGATTGTAATTTTTGGTATGTACATGCTATGTGTTAGAAATATGAAGGGCCTTCAAAAATGATAGGTTGCCAGGAAATTATATATGTCATTTATGCTCGTAGAACGCCTGAAGATGCTACTTCAATGTTGGGCCTTTGTATGTGGCCAGGCTGTGTAAAAGTCTCACACATGTGGTATTGCCATACTCAGGAGGAGTAGCAGAATGTATTTTGGGGTGTCATCTTTGCTATGTACATGCTATGTGTTGGAAATATCTGATAAATGGACAACTTTGTGGAAAACAAATGCGTTTTCATTTTTTTTCCACATTTTCCAAAAACTTCTGGAAAAAAATGAACCGTTCAAAAGACTCATCATGCCTCATAGATTATACGTTAGGATGTTTGTTTCCAATATGGGGTCATTTTGGGGGCAATTCCATTGTCCTGGTGCTCCAGGACCTTTAAAAGTGTAATAGGTGGTTGAGAAATGAGATGTGTCATTTATGTTTGTAGAACACCTGAAGATGCTACTTCAATGTTGGGCCTTTGTATGTGGCCAGGCTGTGTAAAAGTCTCACACATGTGGCATCGCCATACTCAGGAAAAGTAGCAGAATGTATTTTGGGGTGTAATTTGTTGTATGCATATGCTCTGTGAGAGAAATAACCTGTTAATATGACAATTTTGTAAAAAAAAAAATCTTAATTTTGCAAAGAATTGTGGGAAAAAATGACAACTTAAAAAAACTCACCATGCTACTTACCGTATTTATCGGCCTATAACACGCACTTTTTTCCCCTGAAAATCAGGGGAAAATCGTGGGTGCGTGTTATAGGCCGATCCCCGCTGATTTCTGTGTCATCGGAGCGATCGCGGCAATTGCCGCGGTCGCCGCCGACATACACAGCCGTGGGTAGATTCAAAAATGGCGCCGAGACTGCAGGGAGCCGAGATACACATACTCGAGTGTTCTCGGCTTTTTCCGGCGCCGCTCACAGTCACGCCCAGTACCGCTCTATGATGGACATAACACAGGTCCAGGGGCGGGACTGGGCGTGACGGCGGTGCCGGAAAAAGCCGAGAACACTCGAGTATGTGTATCTCGGCTCCCTGCAGTCTCGGCGCCATTTTTTGAATCTACACCGAGTGCACAAAGCTGCACTGACATGGCTGGACTGGGGCAGACCTGCACTAACGAAGCTGCACTGGGGCAAGGCTGCACTGAGGCAAGGCTGCACTGGGGCAAAGCTTCACTGAGGCAAGGCTGCACTGGGGCAAAGCTTCACTGACAAGGCTGCACTGGGGCAAAGCTTCACTGACAAGGCTGCACTGGGGCAAAGCTGCACTGACAAGGCTGCACTGGGGCAAAGCTGCACTGACAAGGCTGCACTGACAAAGCTGCACTGACACTGAAAAGGCTGCAGATGGACAGATAAGGCTGCATTGATGGGCATTTTAATGTAAGTTTTTTTTTTCCTTAAACTTCCCTCCTAAAAATTTTTTTTCCTTAAAATTCTCTCCTAAACTTGGGGTGCGTGTTATACGCCGGCGCGTGTTATACGCCGATAAATACGGTACTTAATACCTTGGAATGTCTACTTTCTAAAAAGGGGTCATTTGGGGGGTATTTGTACTTTCCTGACTTGTTAGTGTCTCAAGAAATGAGATAGGCCTTCAGTACATCAGGTGTGATCAGATGTGATCAATTTTCAGTGATTGGCACCATAGTTTGTAGACTCTATAACTTTCACAAAGACCAAATAATTTACACTTATTTGAGTTATTTTTACCAAAGATATGTAGCAGTATAAATTTTGGCCAAAATTTATGAAGAAAAATTACTACTTTGTAAAATTTTATGACAGAAACAAAGAAAAAGGCATATTTTTCTCAAAATTTACGGACTTTTTGATTTATAGCACAAAAAAATAAAAAACCCACTAGTAATTAAATACCACCAAAAGAAAGCTCTTTAAGTAATTGTAATTGTCATTCAAAGTATGAGAGTGCTGAAAGCTGAAAATTGGTCTGGGCAGAAAGGGGGTGTAAGTGCACTGTATTGATGTGGTTAAACAAGGTCTAAATGGGCCATTGACATGGATCACAGTTGAACTTAGGAATGTGTCTTTGCAAAGTTAAACTAAATGAAATTCTTTCTTATTTTTGCTTGGGGATAGAGTGCAGAGGGATTAGAAGTCTTGTCAGTTATGGGGATGTCTGCACCCCTGATAGGGTGAAGACACTCTCAATTTTTGCCAGTTTCTTCTTCAAATTTATTCACTTCCTGTCGCATAGCCAAACAGGAAGTGAGGGTAAAACCCTACCAATGTCTTTCTATGAGGACACACTGGTCAATCTAAATAGTTTCCTCATTAGGCAGATTGCATTTCAGCATTTTGCTGTGTACACCCCAAATTATTAGGCATCTTGGACTTTGGGGTTTATTTACTAAAGGCAAATCCACTTTGCACTACAAGTTGGAAGTGCAGTTGCTGGAGATCCGAGGGGGACATGCAAGGAAAAAAAAAAAAACAGCATCTTTGCTTCTACATGATTGGATGATAAAACCACCAGTGCTTCCCCTCAGATTTACAGCGAGTACACTTGTATTGCAGAGTGGATTTGCCTATAATAAACCCCAAAATACCTAATAATTTGGGGTGTACACAACAAAGTGCTAGAGTGCAATTCACCTAATGGAGACACTAGTTAGATTGACCTGTGTGTCCCCAAGGAAAGACATTGATAGGGTTTTACTCTCACTTCCTGTTTGGCTATGTGACAGGAAGTAAAGACAATTTTCAGAAAAGGGACACAAAGCCCAACCTAAAAAAGACAAGCAGGGGTTCTAACACTCACTTGGTTTCCCTCAAATGCCCCCAATTAGAATATGATTGTCTTGATCTAGAGTTTAGCTCAGTGCTCTAAATCAGTGGTTCTCAACCCTGTCCTCAAGTACCCCCAACAGGCCATGTTTGCAGGTTTACCTTCATCTTGCACAGGTGCTTTCAATCAGAGTCAATGGCTTGGTATTTTGGACAGCTATTTTAGGCTGAGAACCACTGCGCTAAAATGGAAAATGTAATACTCACCTCTCTGTAATTTTCCTTTTCTGGTGCCTATCCATGGCAGCATATGCACAATCCATGCATATGCTACCATTAAGGCACCAGGAAAATATCTTTTAGACAAATCACACCTTTTGTTTTGTTATGCCAATCAGCCTATTAAGCTGCAGCTGGGAAATCTGTTGCATGAAAATTGTTTGGGGGGGGGGGGGGGAGTGTAAAATGCATTACTTGGATTGAGCATGTATCTGCAAAACAAATTATTAACAAAACACATAAAACATAAAAATTTGCTACAAATTTTATTGGTCAACAAAACAGGACTTGGAAACGAGCAAGGAAAGCAAAAAACATATGTATGTTAATTTGAGACACTAACAGAATATGGTTTTGAGGTCTGACCATTTTGCAGAGGAAATCAACAGGAGTTAAAAGGACTGCACCCACAAACAGACAGTGCCACGTACCTTATCGGAGTCTGAAGTGACAAGGTCGGCCTCCCTTGTATCTCCAACCCGGGTCCCGCTGAGAATGGAAACAGAAGGACCCAAAGGAAAGGAGGAACACGAGTGTCTGCAGATGTAGCTCTGGATGCTTGAGGCAGATGATGCGACTTTGGGATTGCAGGAAGTCGCAGCAGATCGCAGGAGCGAAGATGGAGCAACACGGCAGGCAGCTTGGAGCCAAACAGGAGACAGGAGCGAAGTTACAGGGATAGCCGGGTTCGGAAGCAGGCGGGCAGTAAGGTACCAAATCATCAGGCAGGAGCAGAGTCAAATAGGAAGCCGGAATCAGGAACCAGTAATCAAAGATGAGGGAGAGTCCAGAAGCAAGGTCAGGGGAAGCCAAGGATTCAGCAACGGATATCAGCAAAAACACAGGATACTGGTACAGAAACAGCTGAAGATCAGTCAGCATCTGTTACAGTCAGTGCGTCCCTTAAATAGGTCATCTGGTGCCAAAGGGGCGCGTGGACGCGCTCCTGTGGGCGCGCACACTCCTTTGCGCACGCGCATTGGTGCATCTGCGATCCAAAGAGTTCCTTATGCGTGCAGTTCTCTAACATTGCCCCCTCCTTACGGGCAGCCTCCGGATGCCCTTCAGGGGCTTCTTCTCTGGATGGTGTTGAAAAAATGCTTGTACCTTTCGTGGGGAATGTACATTAGAAACTGGTTCCCAAGAATTGTCCTCAGGTCCATAGCCCTTCCATTTAATCAGAAACTGTGTTAGGCCATTCCTGGTTCTACAGTCAAGAATGGCTTCTACTTTAAACTCTTCACTGCCCTCAACGAGCAGTGGAGGAGGGTTTTCCGGATCCCGGTTGGGAAAGGGATTGGGCACTGATGTTTTCAATAAAGAGATATGGAAAACGGTGAATCTTTAGGTTCCTTGGTAAGATTAGTTCAAAGGCCACAGAGTTGATCCTTCTCTTTACAGGAAAGGGCCCCAAGTATTTTGGACCAAGTTTCTTGGAGGGACACTTAAGTTTCAAATTGGCAGTGGATAGCTAGACCTTGTCTCCTGGTTTCAGATTCAAGTTACCCCTCCTTTTCCTGTCAAAAAATCTTTTGTTGTTAGCCTGAGCCTTAGAGATGGTGTCCTGAAGCAATTTGTTGTTGGCGTTAAACAAACTCAATCTGTCTTGGACAGCAGGCATAGAAGATTCCACGGGTAATTCAGGCAAAAAGGAAGGGTGGTATCCATAATTCGCGAAAAAGGGTGTTTGTTTAGTAGCAGAGTGGATGGAATTATTGTATGCAAATTCCGCTAGCCGAAGCAGAGGTGACCAATCATCCTGTGAGAAAGAGGAGAAGCAACGCGAGTATTGTTCCAAAGTCTGGTTGGTTCTCTCCGTCTGTTCATTAGTTTGAGGATGGTAAGCAGTGGACAGACGGAGCTCAATGTTCAAGGCTTCACAGAGAGATCTCCAAAATCTGGAAGTGAACTGTACCCCTCGATCAGAGGTGATATTGTCGGGGATACCATGTAGCCTCACTATCTCTCAGATGAACATGGAAGCGGTCTCTGCGGCAGAAGGGGTTCCTTGCTAGGGTATAAAGTGTGCCATCTTGGTCAGACCATCAACCACGACAAATATGCTGGTAAAGTTCTCAGATGGGGGGAGCTCAACAATGAAATCCATGGATATCATGCTCCATGGTTTCTTAGGCACAGGAAGACATTCTAATACAGTGGTTCTCAACCGCTCTAGTGCCGTGACCCCTTGATAAAATTTCCCAAGTTGTGGAGACCCCTAATCGTAAAATTATTTTCATAGCGTGGGTTATCGGCACCTAAGGCAAGACAAGTAATTTGAGCCCCTAACCCATGGACATTTAGCAAACCCTGAGTCCCTTCCACTCGTACAGTATTAAAACCCCTTATGGTACATTTTAGGATGTACCATCTTTCTCTTTGTTCTCCTTTCTTTCCCTTTTACCTCTCTCTATCCTAATTTCTTGTTTTTTTCCCCCCATCCCTCTTTCTAGCCGTCTTTCTTGTTCTTTCTCTTCTTTCTCTTATTCTTTCTCTCCCTTTTTCTTTGTTCCGCCCCCTCTTTTCCTTTCCCTTCCATGTATTCTCTATTTTTATTCCTTCTCTTACTCCTTGGTAGGGGGTGGGGGGAATGAGATGAGTGGCAGTGCTGGCGAGGAGTTCTGATCAGCCAACTTAGGTGCTCTTGATCAAGGTCATCTGCTGATCTGAGAACTCTAGTGGGGACTTTTAATGGCAACTATAATCACAGGTAGTGTTACTCACTGTGTCTCCAACTTTGTGCTGTCTCGTAGCAGTGACACCTATGCTGAAATCAGGAGATGGGGTCTCCTTCAGCCCCTCCCACTTCACATTCCTCACCAGTCAGCTGACCTCTAGTCTCTGCCCCCAGCCATGCCGTGAACTGAATAGACGGCTGCAAAGAGGCTGAGCGGGTGGCCGCGGGCTCCAGGTACAGCCCTGCTGGGTGGCCGCAAAAAGGCTGGGAGAGCAGTGTGGGCTTCAGGAACAGCCAAGGATTTGGTGACCCCTGGCAAATCATCATTTGACCCCCAGGTTGAGAACCACTGTTCTAATAGAACCCAAGTCTTGGCTCGATCAGTCTTATTGCGTTGACAGGTCACATAGGATTTGACATATCCTTTACAGTCCTGAATCAAGTCTGGCCACCAAAAAGAACGGGAAATTAGGTCGATACTCTTGTGGATCCCAAAATGGCCCGCCAAAGGATGATCGTGGCAACGCTTCAGGACAGAAACTCTAAACTGCTCCGGAACAAAGACCTGTTCCTTATGGTAATAAAGACCGTCCTTTAGCTGGAGAGGTATGTCTTGGGAAGGGGGGTGTTCCAACAACTCAGTTCTTATTTGAGACATCAGATCGGTTTGGAGAAGAAGAAAGTTTTTGGCCGGTAAAATGGTGTCTGCTTCCGAGGGACGAACAGGATCATGAAATATGCGCGACAGCGCGTCTGGTTTACCATTCTTTGAACCAGGGCGGAAAGTTATGTGGAATGTGAAGCGGGAGAAGAACAGTGCCCATCTTGCCTGCCGAGGTCTAAGTCTTTTAGCTGTTCTCAGGTACTCGAGGTTCTTGTGGTCGGTGAAGATGAGCACTTTCTAACAGGTAACGCCACTCCTCAAGGGCAGCTTTAATGGCCAACAATTCCCGGTCCCCCACATCATAATTTTTCTCAGATGAGTTCAATTTCTTGGAGAAGAACGCCACAGGATGGAGTAGAGACTTAAGACCCTGTTGCTGCGATAATATGGCCCCCACAGCGTCTTCAGAGGCGTCCAGAATGTAGGGCAAGGATGGATCAGGATGCTTTAAGATGGGGGCTGAGGTGAACAAAGCTTTTAACTGCTCGAAAGATGTTTGTGCTTCTGGACTCCACCGGAAAGGAACATGCTGTCTAGTCAAAAGGGTAATAGCAGAGATAATGCCAGAAAAGTTCTTAATGAATTTCCTATAAAAATTAGCGAATCCCACAAATCTTTGTACCGCCTTCCGGTCCGTAGGAGCTGGCCATTCCAAGACAGCGGCGACTTTCTGGGGATCCATGGAGATACCATCAGTGGAGATGACAAGTCCCAGAAATTGTATTGATTGTATTTTGTCGCACTTTTCAGCCTTGGCATAGAGGTGGTGTTCACAAAGTTTACTCAAAACTTTCTTCACATGGGTACGATGAACTTCGATAGAGTCAGAAAAGATAAGAATATCATTGAGATAGACAATGATGAACAGGTCAAGGAAGTCCCGAAAGACGTCATTTACCAGGTGTTGAAAGGTGGCTGGGGCATTGCAGAGACCAAAGGGCATGACTAGGTATTCAAAATGCCCAAAACGTGTCCTGAAGGCAGTCTTCCATTCATCTCCCTTCCTGATTTGAACCAAATTGTAGGCACCTCTCAGATCGAGTTTGGAAAAGACTCGTGCTCCACACAGTCTCTGGAACAACTCGGGAATTATTGGAAGTGGGTACCGGTTCTTGATGGTTATTTTATTAAGATCACGATAGTCAATACAGGGCCTCAGGGAGTGATCTTTTTTCTCCACAAAGAAGATACCGGCCCCTGCAGGAGAGGAAGGGGCCCGAATGAAACCTTTTTCCAGACTTTCATCTATGTATTTGCATAAGGCCTCTAGTTCGGGTTCTGAGAGAGGGTAAATACGGCCGAAAGGAATCTCTGCCCCTGGTAAAAGTTCAATGGGACAATCGTAAGTCCGGTGGGGAGGAAGAGTTTCTGCATTCTTTTTATTAAAAACATCCAGGAATTCATGGTAAGCTGCGGGTACTAGCTTCATAGTTTTGGGGTCCGAGTGGATGCTGAGGAGAGGAGCAGAATTAGCAGACTTTTCCGAGTAGCAATGTCTCTGACAATAATTAGAGGAAAAGGAGACATCTCCAGTGAGCCAGTCAACATGAGGGTAATGGGCCCTCAGCCAAGGTAACCCCAGGATAACAGGAAACATGGGGGAAGTTATGACATCCAAACGGAGAAGTTCCTGATGTTCTGAGGAAGTCTGGCAGAGAATGGGTACAGTCTCTTGTGTAGCAGGCCCAGACTTGAGACCAGAGCCATCTGCAAGATGCACAGTAAATCCTTGCCTTTTGGTGCATACAGGAAGTTGATGTAAGGAGACAAAGGCTGAGTCCACAAAACAACTTCAGGCTCCTGAGCCTATAATTGCGGTTACAGGAATAGTCCTTCCCGGCAACTGAAACTGGAGTGAAAGAGGGAGATGTAGCAGATCCCTCCCAGGAAGATGCATCATGTGAGGTGATGTATGAGTGGGCTTGGCAGGTCTTATGGGACAAGTTTGAATGAAACGACCTGCCACTACGCAGTAAAAGCATAGTCTGTCATGTAATCGCCGGAGGCGTTCAGAAGGAGACTGAGGTGGTCTTAGAAAACTTCTGCAGGGAGACTCAAGGTGCTTATTCTTGTGGGGTCCCCTTGGTAACCTGGAAGTGACTGCAGAAACAGAAGCAAAAACTCTCGAGGAAGTAGATGGCTTGGTATTAGCCTTCTCAGATTGTCTTTCACACAGTCGACGGTTGATTTGGATGACAAGATGGATCAGATCTTCCAGGGATGATGGTACTCCTACTCGGGCAAGTTCGTCTTTTAATGTGTCAGAGAGTCCAAGACGAAATTGATGATGTGGAGCAGCTTTATTCCACTGCGTATCTAAACTCCAGACACGGAAATCAGTTACATAGTCATCTACGGATCTTAAGCCTTGTTGGAGTTTACCAAGTGTGGATTCAGCAGTCTGTTGGAAAAAGGGATCAGCATACAGCTGGGACATGGCTGAAAAGAAGGAGTCAGTGGTCGACAAGGCCGGATCATGTTGTTCTCTAAGACGATGAGCCCAGGAGAGTGGTTAATTTCGTAGGCGTGTAATGATAAATCCCACTTTAATACTCTCAGATGAGAAAGTTCGGGGTAACAAGGAAAAATAAAGTTCACAGGCATTTTGTAAAATTCGGAACAGTTTGCGATTCCCTGAAAAATGCTCAGGCAAGGGTACTCTGGGTTCAGGAGGCAGAGAGGTTTCACTGAGCAGGCAGAAGTCAGTTTGCACAGAAGAATTCACAAGAGCAAGGTGGGTAGAGGCAGATGAAACATCAAGCAAGTTCGGTAGACGATCTTCCATCTGGCCCAGGTCCTCTTGGAGATTCTGAAGAGTATGGGCTAGTGCAGAAATTGATTGGCAGATGTCCATAACAGGCGAGGCCTCCCTTTCAGACTCCATTGCTGGCTGACTGATACTGTCACGTACGTTATCGGAGTCTGAAATGATGAGGTCGGCCTCCCTTGTATCTCCAACCTGGGTCCCGCTGAGAAGCTTGAGGCAGATGATGCGACTTTGGGATTGCAGGAAGTCACAGCAGATCGCAGGAGCAAAGATGCAGCAACACGGCAGGCAGCTTGGAGCCAAACAGGAGACAGGAGCGAAGTCACAGGGATAGCCGGGTTCGGAAGCAGGCGGGCAGTAAGGTACCAAATCATCAGGCAAGAGCAGAGTCAAATAGGAAGCCGGAATCAGGAACCAGTAATCAAAGATGAGGGAGAGTCCAGAAGCAAGGTCAGGGGAAGCCAAGGGTTCAGCAACAGATATCAGGCAGGCAAGCAAAAATACAGGATACTGGTACAGAAACAGCTGAAGATCAGTCAGCATCTGTTACAGTCAGTGCGCCCCTTAAATAGGCCATCTGGCGCCAAAGGGGCGCGTAGACGCGCTCCTGCGGGTGCACACATTTCTTTGCGCACGCGCATTGGCGCATCTGCGATCCAAAGAGTTCCTTATGCACGCATGTGTGCGTGAGTGTGCCCGGAGCGCAACAGTTCTCTTACAGACAGTCTCCTAAGGATTTAAACATTTAGTAGTCACAACAGTTGAAGAAGATTTAGCAAAATAATGCAGCACAGACAATTAAATCAAAGTGAAACGAACAACCTACAAACAACACAGATTGACAACATCAAAAATATTTCAGTGAAAAATATCCCCCCCCAAAACAAAAAAAAAAACAAAAGTAACAAATACTTGCTCTAAAACATCTGTTTTGCAAAGACATAACAAACAAAATACAAAGAGAAAATACATGTGTTACAAACTCTATAAGGACACCCAAATGTACTCTCTTGACACACACACACACACACACACACACACACACACACACACACACACACACACACACACACACACACACACACACACACATAATTTGTTAATTTTACGAGTCCCCACTTGGCTGGCTTATAATTTAGTTATTGGCCTTAAAATGGGTAGGGGGGCCCAGATTCCACCCTGAGGGACATATATCAATGTCACCAATTTGGACAACCCCAAAAATGAAACCTTTAAAAATGCAAAATTGCTTAAAAGCTAGTAACTTGGGGGGCTTACTCTGCCTGTAAAGTGGTGCACCTGTAGCATGTATCCAAAATGCTGCTTCAAATCTACATTGCAGCGGCAAGATTTTTCCTTGTTCAATATTTTTATTGAAGTTTACATAAGAAAAGACATATGATATCAAGAAAAAGAAAGAGAAAATTGCAAACATGGGAGATTCATAATAATAAAATCAGATATTCATAGATGTAATCACTTTTGAGCATAAAAATAAGAATAGGATATACAGCAATTGTACAAAAAAAGATATTGGTTTAACTTGAGAGAAAAAAATAAAAAATAAAATATCCCCGAATTATATATTCATTCTTTCAAAGATAATAAATAAATAAATAAATAAAAATAAAGTATAGCTCCTCACCACCCGTCCACCCCTAATGGGTTCAAACTGTGGACGAGTAGGGGCACTTTTTAAGAAATAAATGGAGTTTATCAAAAAGAGAAAGAAAAGTGAGTTTTTTATAAGGTGTGCTGGGGTCTTAAAGCAAACCCTATGATACTCAATTGCTCTACTTAAACGTCATAGAAAAGCTATAATGAATGAGAATTCAGTAGGGTAGCTGTAACTGAGGCTCTAAGTTGTATACATGAGTAAAAGGAATAAATCGAAATCCCATGTTCATATATCATATATGAAAAATAAATAGAAAGAAGAAAAGGAAGAGAAGAAGAAAATGAAAAAAAAAAGAAGAGAGAGAAAGAGAGAGAAAGAAAAGGTTCTCGTGGTGATGGTCAGACCCCAGCCCTGGGGGTACCTATAATAAAAAGTATTAACAGTAATGCCCCGTACACACGGTCGGACTTTGTTCGGACATTCCAACAACAAAATCCTAGGATTTTTTCTGACGGATGTTGGCTCAAACTTGTTTTGCGTACACACGGTTGCACAAAGTTGTCGGAATTTCCGATCGCCAACAACGCGGTGACGTCAAGCACGTACGACGAGACTAGAAAAGGCCAGTTCAGAACCAAGCGTGTCACCCTTTGGGCTCCTTTTGCTAATCTCGTGTTAGTAAAAGTTTGGTGTGAGACGATTCGCGCTTTTTCAGACTCGTGGTTTTCAGATCGTTTTCTGCCGTTCAGTTTGTGCTTGTGGGTTTGTATCTGCTCTTCAGTGCGTGCAAGCAAGTTCCGCGTGACTTTTAGTCATTGTATTCTTGTTCATTCGTTACTGTTTTTCAGGTCGCTCTTCACAGGCCTTGCTGTTCTTCAGCGCGTTCTGTTACTTCGTTCTGAGCAGCCGACTGTTTTCTAGCCATGTTGTGTATGCGTACTCCTCGTAGAGTTCGTGCTGTGCGGGGGCTTGGTGTTGGGGTCCTGACCTTGACACAAGTCCAATCCATGAACAGGGTGGGGAGGAGTTCATGGACCAAGAATTGATTGCTTCAGCGTGACCAGTTCTCTCATATGCCTTTGCTCCGTGAGATCCGTGAGAATAATCCTGATGATTTCAGGAACTTTCTCAGGATGACGGACCCCGTGTTTCACCGTCTGTTGGCTTTGCTGACCCCATATATTAGCAGGCAGGATACCTGCATGAGGCAAGCCATCACTCCGGAGCAGAGGTTGGTCACTACCCTGCGGTATTTGGCGACAGGGAGAAGTCTGCAGGACTTGAAGTTCTCGACAGGCATCTCCCCCCAGGCTCTGGGTATCATCATCCCAGAGACCTGTTCTGCCATCATACAGGTCCTGCAGAAGGAGTATATGAAGGTAAGATTTTTATCCTTTAATATCACATTTCATTGTATTTAATGTGTGCTAATATATTGTATTTCTTTCCTCATTCCCTAATGATCATGATTGTAATATGCTGTGAATGTCCCCTTTGTCCTCATGCATGCTGGATTTTTATGTAATTAATTTTTTAGGGCCTTCATACAGATTGCCCTTCAATAACCTCCCCAGCATGGTCCCTCCTGGCCCTATATTCACCTCATGTAGTCACTTAACAATGTATTTTATCAGCTCCACAGTAGTGCTTTACCCCAAACACCCCCTAAAATGTTTTGAAATGTTATTTTAGCTTTAAATTCAGGCAGAGTGGCAGAGGCTTTTTTTGTGGTGTCCCCAAATCATTTTTAGTAACCCTCCCTCCCCCAACTGCTAAGTCAGCTGATACCAATTCTCTATCTATCCTCAATCATCTATCTGCTGACTTTGCCAAAGCCATACACACTATACCCATCTCTTTTGTGCTCTGATTTATGGATGAATTCCCCAAAGCATGTAGTGCAAGGGCCTGCCTGTATACTTTCCAATGGTACTGTTTGAATTTTTAAGATACTATTATTATCTTGTGTCAGGTAATAGCAGAATGTTCAAATGTGCTCAAATGTGTACAATGTCTATTTATATCTTTGTATTCGGACACTTCTTACCTGTCCAGTGGGCTGCCAATAGTGTAACTGAGGGGCTGTTCCAAGTAATACCCTGTATTTAGGCATTCATCTCTCTGAAGTGAAGAGGGTTACCTGTCCAAGATTTCCACATCCCCCATTATGTTCGAAATGGCCCATGAGAGGGGGGGGGAATATGATAGGTGTACCTTATACTTTGGTGTTGTTAAATTCCCCTTAATAAGTGCTATCTGGAGGTTGCCCCAGAATGTTTGTGCCTAATCTGCTTGCCATGTTTCTGAGCAAAAATATTAATTGGTTTTTTTTTTCCTCAACAGTTTCCTTCCACGCCACAGGAATGGCAGACTGTGGCCTCCCACTTTGCCCAGCGGTGGGACTTTCCTAACTGCGGAGGGGCAATTGATGGGAAACATGTCCACATCATCCCACCACCCAACTCGGGGTCGTACTATTTCAACTATAAGGGGTTCAATAGTATTGTGATGTTGGCGGTGGTGTCGGCTAATTACGACTTCTTGTATGTGGACGTGGGGAAGAATGGCCGGATGTCCGATGGTGGAGTCATCACCCAGACGGAGTTCTACAGGCGTCTCCAGAATGGCAGCTTGGACTTGCCAGCTCCAGAGGACAATGTGGAAGGACTCCCATTCGTGTTTGTTGCTGATGAAGCGTTTGCGCTGGGGGACCACCTGATGCGGCCATTCCCGATGAGGACCCTCACCCCGGAACAGAGGGTTTTTAATTACCGGCTGGCCAGAGCCCGAAGAGTGGTGGAGAACACATTTGGAATCCCGGCCAGCCGGTTCCGCCTATTTCTGACACCTATCCATATGGCGGAGTATAAACTGAACCATATTATACTGGCGTGCTGTATTCTTCATAACTTTTTAAGGAAACATTCGGCTAACTATGCTGGCTCAGTTGGGCCTGAGGCCGGAGTGATACCTGAAACACTGACAGCGCTTGAAAGTGGCCGTCCTGGCTTGCCCTCCCTGAGTGCCCGTGATGTTCAGTTACGATACCTGGAGTTCTTTGCGGATAGGGGGGCCATCAATATGCCTTCAAATTTGTGAAGCCTTTTTCCAATAAAACAAAAAAAAAAAACAAAATTCTTTGTGGACATTTACTGCTTGTGTTTGTTTTAGCTGACCCTGACAGCAATGTGTGGAGTCGTGAAAATGGCGTGATTGTGTAACCTTATACAAAGCACTGTTGACTGTTATATACTAAAGGCGTATACACTTTTTATACTACAAGTGCTCTTGAAACTGCAATGAAAATGCTCTTGTAGAGGATTTGCCCTTAGGAAATAACCACCATTTTCTACGAAAACAGCAATTACATCACCACAAAAGTGTTGTAGCGTTGAGACAATAATCCACACATTCTTGATTAACAAACTTTTTAATACCTGCACAATCACATGTGCATTTAGAAACGGTTTTTAAAACAAACCAACATGTTTGTTGTATAACAATTTTTGGGGTGGCATTATCAAAAATAGAAATGTCCATTTACGATAAAACAGGCCTGTGTAAAACCAACAAGAAAGACAAAAAACTTGAACTTACAAAGTTCACATATGGTAAAACCTGAAGGCAATATCAGACATGAGTATTTAGGAACTGTGTTTGATATTGCGTTCAGATGGGGTCAAATCACCCCTTGAAAAGCCAAATTTGGAAGATGCACACCAATTTACGAATGTCAACATGTGCTAGCTGCCATCACGGGGGATCAAGGGACGTGTTTTGGGGGAGCAAGCCCTTCCTCACCGCTACTTTATTATTGAGGAAGGGGTTGCACCCCCAAAACGCGTCCATTGATCTCCCGTGATGGCAGATAGCACATGTTGGCACACTGTGTGCATCCTCCAAATTTGGCTTTTCGAAACATTTCAAAAATATTTTAAACATTGTACCAAACAAAAGTGATTTTGTGGGGTATTAAATTCGCCCCAAAACATCAATGATGTTATTATTTTTTTTAATCACATCATTGATTTTTGTCTTGATGTTCTCCAATTCGAAATTACACCCCATGATCTCCCCGATCAGGATCTGGGCACTTTCTGATGTGAAAGGATCTCGATCCCTAACATCACGATCACCTAAAAAGAGAGAAACCAAACAAAAACAGGTATCAAAAATCTGCCAGCATCCATCTCTTACCTGAGCCTGTGGTCGCAGACACTCACCTGTTGTGGTGCAAATTTCAACCACATCTTGTTCCTCCTCCTGCTCCGCTTGTGTTGGGGGGATTTCACCTTCTTCCACAGGTGGGGGGTCTCTGGTCTCCTCGGATTAGGGGTGTCCTCTGAGTCTTTTCTCCCCTATGTAAAACAAAAATGGTATAATTAGCACACAGTGATTTGATGGCAGAACTATAAATAGGAAACATTGCTTGGAAGTGGTTTACAATTGTCAATTTTAGCAGAGTTCCAAGATGTCGCTTGTTTATTGTCCTTTGTCAACCTGCAATACTTTACCTGTTTAGTACAAGCTTCACAGATGGAGACCCCCCTATAGTATACACTGGAGCACCTGTGTGCCCCCCCCAATAAAAATGGTGTTCTTGTGTCCCACACTAGTGCTCCAGCGTCCAGATGTGAAAACAGCTGCTCAGTGTCCTCTCCTTACACAGAATCTAGTTTGCATTTCAATTCTAGTAACAAACCCATCTACACAACCAAATATTTTGCATCCAAGTAGGCCCTAAAAAATGTAGGAAAATGCATATGGCCTAAACAATGGTGTTTTAGAGGGCGAAAAAAAAAAATGTTTGATACGAACGAATAATGGGCTCATGAACATTAAAATTGACATTTTAAACTGTACAATTAAGAAAAGCATATGGAGCAGCATGAACGTAATAAAGACAAAAAGAATAGGAACACAGCACAACTACTTTTGCAGCACTCTCCGGATCTTTCGGTACTGCTCGGGCTCTCTTAATTTTAGGTCCGACCACCGCTTCCTGAGCTGATCTTTCGATCGTCGTACCCCGAAATTCCTGTGCAGACTTTTGACCACTTTCGCAATGATCTTGGCCTTTCTGATATTGGGGTTGGGGTAAGGTCCATACTTTCCATCATAGTCGGCCTTCTTCAGCATGTCGACCATCTTCAACATCTCCCCAAAGGACATATTTGTGGCCTTAAATCGTCTCCTTCTGGATCGGGAAATGTCTGGATCCGGGCTTTCCTCCTCCTCCTCCTCGTTGCTATAATTAGCACGCACCTGCTCTGACTCCGCCATGTGCTCTTCACCCACTGCGCCGAACGAAAAGGGGCGGGGAATAGACTAGAAAGAACGTCAGGGGCGGGCGGAGTTACACGCATGCGCAGTGTGTATAAAGCGTAACACGCGTGCGTAGTACGTACGATCTGTGAGCGGACGAAGGAGCATTGGACGCACCGATCGTAAGAACGAAGGTAAGAGACAAACTTGTGCCTATATTGCTTCTAGATTGAGGCCTATATTGTAACAAGATTAGGAGAGTTTTGTCTGACATTAGGCTTTGTCTTGTGTTGTGTCTTGCAGTGAACATGGATATCTTATTAAAAGATAATGACTTCATGTCACTATTCACTGATATGTTAAGGGAGCTGCCATGTCTGTGGGAGATCAACAACCCACATTACAAGAACCAAACAAAGAGGAAGGCAGCACTGGATAAATTGTGGGAAATTGTGAAGCAGGTGATCCCCACGGCAGACATCACATTTTTGAAGATCTTAATTGGTGGCCTGAGGAGCACATACTGTATGTAAGGGAGTGCCAGAAAGTCCAGGATTCGCAGAGATCCAGAGCAACAGATGACATCTATGTCCCCAGGATGTGGTACTATGACAGGCTGCATTTTCTGGCAGGCCAGACTGAACCCAGGCTATCCCTCTCCAGTCTTCCTTCCATGCTTCCTTCCCCTCCAGCTGAGGCTTCTGACGCCCAACCTGGGCCTTCCAGGCAGCAACATGTGGAGGAGCCCAGATTGAGCCAGGTATAGCATTCCTCTAAATATTGCTGGTTGTCCAATCAATGATGTTAACTAGATGTTAGTTTGGAGTACTAATTTAGGATTGTGATTGATGATGCAAAAACTAAAACCATGTCCCTTTTTCATACACAGGGAAGTCTCAGCCAGGAGGTGGCCGGGCCGAGCAGGCTGCCTGATCTGTAAGTTACTCCCCAACACCTGGAAAGAGAAAGTGGCAGGAGCAGGAGTGCCCTAGAGGAGGCTGCCATAGGCCTCTTTTGGAGGGCTACAGAGGTCCTGGGAGCACCACACACCGTGGAGGAGGACATTGCTGCTATCATTGCCTCTAAAATGCAGAGGATGGAGGAGGGACAACAACTCATGTGTGAGTTGCTCATATTGGAGGCTCTTAATAAAGGTATGAGGGGCCGAATTACATCTCAGACACACCTTTGCGAACTCACAGATGGTCCTCCTCCTCCTCCTGCAGGTCCTCCTCCTCCTTCTCCTCCTCCTCCTCCAGGTCCTCCCAGTCCTCCTCCAGGTCCTACTCCTCCTCCTGCCACATCTCCAACAGCACAGCCACAGCCCGGAATGAAGTGTGGAAGGAAGACCAGAAAGTGAGGACCCTTGATCCAGTCTGGTCGGCCAAAAGATGCAGCCTCTTGTGGTACCACAGCCTGGGGACACAGATGTCATCTGCTGCTTTCCAGATCTCTGGGACTTCTGGACCAGACTGGCCTCCCTTACATATGGACTCCTCAGGCCACCAATTTTGATGTTCAAGAATTGATGTCTGCCCTGGGGGTCCCAGGCTTCGCTAATTTCTCATGTTTATCCAGTGTTGCCTCCCTCTTTGTTTGGTTCTGAGCCCTTAAAGGAATTTTGTTTTGAATTATACTTGCCTATGTGTGTTTGACTTCAAAAAGGACAGTTGGTTTGTGAGGATTCAGGTACATTTCAAAAATACAATGTGAAATTAACAAGGGACACTAACAACAAACAATCTCCTTGAGATTAAATAATAAAAGATATCAATGGTGTTGTGGTAACTTGACACACAAAACACACACACAAATAGTCTGTAGTAAAAATAAAAATAACATTAAACAAAGATCAGCCTTGGAAAAAATACAAACATAAAATCTAAACCAAAAATGGCTTTAAATCACAAAAAAAAAGAAAAAAGATGTGACCAGTAACAATATATTCCGGGAATCCCAAGAAAAAAAACACAAAAATAAGTTTGTGAGAAGTGTGTGTGAATATGAGCAGCAAAACTACTTAATTCTTGTCAAATTATAAAGAAGAAGAGAGTGCGCTATATTAAACCATTTTTAACATTGCAGCATGACGAAAGTGCTGTATCCATTGCGAACGCTAAGTTTACCAGACCGAGCTGTTCCGTGTCGGAATTTCTTCTGAGCATGCGTGGCACTTTGTGTGTCGGAACAGGCCACACACGGTCGGAATTGACGCGATCGGATTTTGTTGTCGGAAAATTTTATCTCCTGCTCTCAAACTTTGTGTGTCGGAAAATCCGATGGAAAATGTCTGATGGAGCCCACACACGGTCGGAATTTCCGACAACACACTCCGATCGGACATTTTCCATCGGAAAATCCGACCGTGTGTACGAGGCATAAGATGTAAGAAACATCAATAATTATCAATAAGGCATCAACAGTGTTAGATCGAAGTCTGTAGATAGATGGTGTTTAACCCAAGGTTGCCAAATCTTGTGATATTTTTTGATATTATTATCTTCAATAGATGACATTTTGTGAAAGATAAGAGCCTTATTCTTTCGATGTTTAGCTTCAGCCACAACTAGTTTGTTTGGCAGCAGTTGTGAGATGTACTAGTAATTGAAATTGAGTCCGAGTGAGACCCGGAGGTTTAAGATTTAATAGTGCCAGGGCCGGGTCAGGAGATATCAAGTTTTCCAAAGCTTTAGAGGCCATATCAAAAATTTTTTTCCAGAAGATTTGAACAATCGGCCATTGCCACCAAATATGAAAGTCGGTACCAGGTGATGTGCAACCTCGAAAACAATACTCTGGATAAGAGGGGACAAATTTAGTTATTCTAGCTGGTACCAAATACCAACGTGCCAGAACTTTAAAATTAGTTTCCAGTGCGAAACAATTAGGAGAGGAGTTTTTAGTGGCTAACCAGATACTACGCCATTCATCTGTACTAAATGTTCTGTTCATGTCTAGTGACCATTTAGTAGCGTAAGAAGGTAGAGTGTCAGTAGATAACGAGTTAAGTTGTTTATATAAAAGTGAAATCAGTCCTCTGGTATGAGGGTCGCTTTTACAGATTCTTTTGAATTGCGACAATTGATTAAGTATTGATCCCGTCTTGATATAGGGTATATAAAAATTTTTGATTTGTAAATAACGGAATAACTCAGTGTTAGGGAGCTTATAAATATCACAAAGAGTGGGGAAAGTATGAATAGAATTAGTGGAGACTAAATCATGAAAACGAACCAAATTTTTAGAAGACCAGGCTATAAATGACATTGGAAATTTCCATGCAGGATAAAAAGCAGGGTTCCTAATGAAGGAAAGGAGGGGGTTGTGTGTGGATTGAAGTTTAAGAGAGCTTCTGAATTTATCCCATATGTTTAGGGAATGCTTAGTTATGGGGTTAGATAAATGAGTTCTATCTTTGGGAGATAACCATAACATATTGGCTACAGATATAGGGTCAATTTCAACAGCTTCAATAGCAACCCATAATGGAGATTCCAAGTTCGCATGATATTTAGGCAGTTGCGATAATTGTGCTGCATAATAGTAAGAAGAAAAGTTAGGTAATCCTAACCCACCACTAAGCTTGTCGAGAAAGAGTGTTGATTTAGGGATACGTGGTTTGGTAGTACCCCATATAAAAGACATGACTCTGCGTTGCAAAAGTCTTAAGAAATAAGATGGTATTTGGATAGGAAGTACTCTAAATAAATACAAAAATTTGGGTAATATTGACATTTTTATAGCATTAATCCTCCCGAGCCAAGATAAAGGGAGGGAGGACCATTGTTTCATTAAACCAGTGACTTGTTTCAATAGTGGTAGATAGTTTGTTGTAAACAAATTTGATAATGAGGCTGTGAGTTGGACTCCTAAGTATGGGATAAATTGTGTTACCCAATTAAATGGTAATGATGTTTGGGCTTGTTGCAGTGCAGCTTGTGATAAGGAAACATTGAGCGCATTAGATTTATTAGGATTAACATGAAGTCCTGAAACATGGGCGAATTTATCTAGAATGTCAAGAAGGTTGGGAGCGGAGATATGAGGATGGGTTAAATATATGAGTATATCGTCTGCGAAAAGACAAATTTTATGTTGATGTCCACCTAATTCCGCTCCTTTGATATTGGAGTTATTCCTAATTAAATGAGCCAAGGGTTCTATAAGTAGGGCAAAAAGTAGAGAGGATAAAGGGCAACCTTGTCTTGTACCTCTTCTAATATTTATCGTGGCAGATTTGTAACCCATATACTTAATGTATGCTCTAGGATTACCACATAAAGAGGAGATCCAAGACAAAAAATTATTTCCAAAGCCCCATTTTTGGAGAATAGAATGCATATATGGCCAGGTAACCGAATCAAATGCCTTCCTAATGTCCAGAGATAGAAGGCAGGTCGGAATATGTCTTGTTTTAGCTGCATGTGTCAATAAGAGCGTTCTTCTAATATTGTCTCCTGCCTGACGTGTGGGCATAAAGCCCGTTTGGTCGCGGTGTATAAGTTTGCCAATGACGGAATTTAGTCTATTTGCTCGAATTTTGGCTAATAGTTTAATGTCCAGGTTTAATAAAGATATAGCACGATAGTTAGTCCAAGATGTGGTATCTTATTTAGGTTTAGGAAGCATAGAGATAATGGAGAATAATGATTCATTACTAAATGAGTGTCCAGCTAGTATAGAATTAAAGGCTCTAGTCAATATAGGTGTTAAAATAGACGTAAATTGTTTAAAATATGATGCCGAAAACTCATCAGGGCCTGGTCTTTTATGAGGCTTTAGTGCTTTAATAGCGATTTGGACTTCTAATGGGGTAATGGGATCCTCAAGAAAATGAAGTTGTTCATGTTCTAGAGTTGGTAGTTTAATATCAGTGAACAAGGTATCTGCTTTATTCTTATCGAAATTCTGAGCAGGGGAATAGATTTTAGCTAAATTTGAGCGAAAAATCTCTAATATTTTCACAGGGTTGCTAGTGTATGCATCTCGTGATGTTTTAAGTCTAATAGATGTGTGTGGATGGTGAATTCTCTTTAGGCTACGTGCCATAGGTGTGTCTGGCTTGTTGGCTTTAAGATATTGAATATGTTGTTGTTTACATAGAAGTTTGTCTGCGGAGTCGGTCAAGAAAAGGTCAAGATCAAGACGAGCCCTATCCAATTTAGTAGTGTTGATGGCATTCGGGACAGATTGAAAGGTCTCATGGCATTTATTAAAGTTAGCCTCCAACTTTGCAAACGTGAGTTTACGTTCTCTCTTAAGAGCTGACACTTGTATCAACTTGCCTCGGATGACAGCTTTATGGGCTTTCCATAATGTAAGGGCAGAAATGTCTTCTGTATCATTAAATGAGAGGTATTCCTTAAGAGCTGTTTCAATTTCTAGGCAATGTGAGGGATGAGTCAACGTAGTATCATTAATACACCAAGTCGCATCATGTGACCTAGGAATCGTGGAGGCCAGAGTAGTAAAAACTGCACAATGGTCAGTCCATGTGTAAGGAATAATAATAGAAGAAATAATCTCGGTTAACATGCTTGATGGAGTAAGTATGTGGTCAATACGTGAAAAAGACTTGTGTGGATAAGAATAATGTGTAAAATTTTTACTAGTCGGGTTAATTTCCCACCATGTATCTACCAGACCATATGTAGTAAGCAGCTGTTGAAAAGTTTGTTTATGCATATTTGAAATAGGGGTTGGTGGGGATTTATCTAGAAAAGGAAAAAAGGTAGTATTAGAATCTCCACATAACACAACAGTGCCAATCTTATGGGCTTCCACCACCTGAAAAAGGTGTGATAGAAAGGTTTCTGGGTGCCTATTTGGAGCATAGTAAGATACCAATGTAATTGCGGTATCAGCAATAAGGCCTGTGAGTAGAATATATCTACCCTCAGGGTCACATACTTGTGAGGTAAGGGAAAATGGCATAGAGCGATGGAAACCAATGAGGGTCCCACGTTGTTTAGTTATGGCTGAAGCTGTGTAGAATTGAGGGTAAGAGGCGGAAAGAAATTTAGGACAAGCTTTATCATTGAAGTGGGTCTCCTTAAGACAAATAATATGTGCTTTTTTAGTTGCAAAAGAACGCATTGCTTTGGTGCCCTTTTGCGGGATGTTGAAGCCTTGTACATTCAAGGATAAAATGTTTATGGGGGCCATAATAAATCCAGAGAAAACAATATTGTAAAAGGAGCATAGTCCAAGGCCAGAGTCGGAACCACCACCAGGAGAGAGAAAAAGGAAGAGGAGAAAAAAGAGAAAAAAAGTATAGAGTATAAAAGAATTGAAAAACCCTATAAGATATATAAAATATCCATATATAACACTTCTTGCCCCCAGATATCGACAAGAATCTACTGGAACCCTAAATTAGTTCTAATAACCAATTATGTTTTTTTTTTTTTTTTTTTTTTTTTTTTTGGGAACTACATCGGTGCCCGTGCGTCCCGGCCGCCCCGCCACCTCTTCCCAGCTTTCCCTTTCTTTTTCCTTTCAGTTCTCCTTCTCTCTATGCTCCTCACTCCCTCTTCACTTCCCACCTTACTTACTCCTGATAATATTGGGTACTATACTCTGTCGCTATTTTTTCTTCTTTGTTAAGTTGGTCTCGGCTGTTTTTTCAAGACCGACCTCATGCTTATTATCACCAGTGTTATAATGTGACTAAACTAGGGAGTTTGATCCCTTCTAATGTTAGCATGTTCAGTTTTACTAGATCTTGAGCTACTTGACAGAGTATATAATGTTTGTAAGCTCTTATCCTTCTTATGTCATCGTTATTCCAATTTGTTTAAGATGCATACTGCTTTATATGTACACAATACCTTGTACTGAAAAGCTTGTAACTGATGCTTGTTAATTACCAATAAAAACTATTTGAACGAAAATATCCATATATGACAGTATACAAATAGGGTGTAGGAACTTCTCAGGGGGGTATCAAAGAATCCCCAAGATGTTCCAGAATCACACTCCGGAACCTGCATAACAGTAACAGGGGTCCGAGGGTGATAAGGGGGCAACAAGAAGTTCCTGTGGGATAGACGTCACCGGAGAACATACAAAAAAACATTGTAACCAAGCATTAGATACAGTAGCTATAGCTATAAATGTAGTAATAGAATAATAATTACTTCAGAATCGTTCCATATAGGAAACCATCTGGCCGAGCTTATGTTAAATATATGATAAATAAAAAAAACTGATGAACATGACAAAGTCAAAAAACAAAACAAAAAACAATATAGCCTAGGTGTATTAAAACAATAAAAACCAAAGGCTATTTAAACTGGAACCAATGGTGGATAAACCATAAAATATTATTATTGTAAGTAGTGTGGTAATCTACCTACGAGTACTAGAAGATATTTCGGAAAGAAAAAATAATACATACATATACATACACATACACAAATACACACATATACATACATATACACACACACACATACACACCCATATGCATATACATATATACACATACACACATACACACAAATACACATACACACACACATATATATATAAATACTCCTAAGGAGTAATGAAAAATGAGTGTGTCTCAAAGAGGGGAAAAAAAAATATATAAAAATTAAAAATTAAAAAAAAAAAAAAAAAATTTTGTTTTTCTTTGTTTCCTTTTTTTCTTTTTTTTTTTTCCCTTTTTCCCTTTTTTTTCTTTCCCTTACAAATAATAAAATAATATATATAATGAATATATATTGCAGAGTATGTAGTGACTTCAAAGAGAGGGAGAGAGAAAAAAAACCCCTTAACCTAGCATAATTTGCTAGGTGACATCATTATGAAACAAACCGATCGAAAGGTTAGATTCAGTCCACAGAGTCTTCGTTGGGTGGTGATAGATTCTCAAAACGTCCCCGTTTATGATGATTTTGCGGTGTAGAAGTTGAAGGTCTGGAGCTTGAGGTATTTTGGAGTGGGGGAGAACTAGAAGTCGAGCGTCTGCGAGAAAGATCTTTAGTTACACCTGTATCTAAAAGTCCAATGTCGATCAGAGTCGAATGTAATTCTTCTGAGGAGCGACAGACATATTTGGTTGTAAGATGTGTAAATCGGAGTGAAAATGGGAACCCCCAATGGTATACAATTTGGTGTTGTTGAAGAACTTGCAATAGTGGCTTAAGTGCACGTCGCTTGGCTACTGTAAGTGGGGAGAGGTCTGTATAAAGCTGATATTCATTACCTTGAAAGACAAGTGCTTTTTTCCCTCTGGCTGTTGCGAGTAGCTGCTGTTTTGTTCTATAATAATGAAATCTAACTATTATGTCCCTAGGGGGACCATTAGATTTGCGTGGGGCCAAGGTTCTATGTACCCTGTCCATTTCTAGTCTTTCGACCGGGATGTCAGGCTGTAATTCCTGAAAGAGTGCAAGCATTGTGGTCTGCAAATCAAGAATATTCTCAGAAATTCCTCTAATTCTTAAGTTCGCACGACGGTCTCTATTTTCTTGATCTTCTAAACGAGATTGCAAGATAAGCTTTTCCTCTTTGAGGTATTCAATCTCATCAATGTATTGCTGTGTGTGATTTTCTATTTCATCAACCCGCACCTCTAGTTCATCTGTTCTCTGTCCCAGTTCCCTTATCTCTCTGGTAAGCTTATCTGTTATATGGTCAGATGTTTGTTTCAATGCTTTCTTTAGCATTATTTCAAATTGTTTAAACATGCCAGATTGAGGTATAGATAGTGAATGTCCAGCTTCAGAATCTGATTCACCGTCAGAGTTCTGTGTATTCAGGCTGTGTGGCAGGGGAATAGAAGCGCCCTGTGAGGTGTGCTGTGAGGGAGGCTGTGAGGCAGGCAGTGAGGTACCTGGCGACGCCATTTTAGATGCCGGCCTGGACAGCGTCTTTTTAGGATTACCGCTTTTATATTTCAATTTAGGGCCTCTCAGGACCATGATTTCATACCGGAGGGTTCCAGGAGGTAAGCGGCAGCAGCTGAAGTCATTGGCGGTGACAAATAGACTAATTATTCTCCGGTGCGTCTATCCCAGGAGCGGAGCTCTAAGAAAGCGCGACTGCTCTCTCAGGCATGGGCCCCCTCAGCTGCAAGATTTTAACCCAAAACAAAAAATAGCCTGCCCCCCAATACATACAAGGCCATTTGGGGTTGTTAAGGCTTAAAATGAGAACCCCCACGTGAAAAATACTACCCCAAACGAAAAAAATATTGTGCCCCTCCCACACGCTAACAAACCCCTAGCCAAACACACAGCAAGCCAGCCCATGAAAGGGGGGTGGATGCTTGGGGGCAGGAGGGGCTCTGGCACCCCAAAATTTAACCACATTGTTCCCATATTCAGGGGGGCAAGGGCCTCTTCCACACAACCCACAACCCTTCCACATAATCCACACAAGTGGGGGCTGCAGACAGGGGGCTTTACGGAATGTGGAAAGCCCCTTTAAACTAGTGGGTACAAAGTGTTTTGTGGTTGGTATTGGGCTGAGCCCAACATGCCCCAAAGGCAGCCAGCTATGTTGGCCTTATATGGTCAAGAAGGGGGTTGGGCGATTGCTCTTCTCGCCCCTTTCCTAGCTGGCCCTGTTGTATTCTCTGAAAAAGGATGTGGTTTGGATTGGTGAAGGCAGCTCACAGCCTTTGCTGAATAGAATGGAGTGTGGAGTTTCCCTTTAAAAGCAAAAGTTAGCCCATGGAAATCCAAGGGGTTAGAGGGGGAGACAAGAGCATTGGAGAATGAAGTGTGAAGTTCCCCTTTAAAAGCAAAAGCTAGCCCAAGCAAATCATATGCATTGGGGGGGGGGAGAAGGTTAAATGCCCTTTTAGTAGGAGCTAGAGGAGCGAGAGTCTTTTTACATAATTTTAACAAGGTGCATGTCACATGTTGGCAACGTCACATGCTAACATGACCTGTGTGCAAATCTCCTTAAAAAATACATAGAGGTGAACCAGTGTAAAAAAAAAAAAGTCAAGTTTAGAGGTGCGCCCCTTCAACCCATGCAATTGCATGTACGTTGCTTAACATTTACTAAGAATTTGGCCACTCAGTGAACAAACGCATTTAAATGAGCGCAAGAGCCGATTGCGCATTCGCGCTCTGCTTACATAGATCTCACTCAGTTCTAAATGTACTTGCGGTCACAGCAGGCTTTCTCTGAAAAAAGTTACTTTCTCATTCTATTTTGGGCATATTTGTTACTTGGGCAGTTTTTACTAAACTTCCTCATATAACCCCACATCACCCCGTAATATTGGCACCTCCATCTTATGTTAATATTGAATTGAAGATGCCGTGTGCCATGTCCATAGTGGCGCACAGATTGCATTCTCCCGCGCCAAGATCGCTATAGTAAATGAGGGATTCACACTCTGTTCCTGGCACACCGTTTCGTAAATATGAAAATGTGCGTTGAGCCTCGCTGTGCGCCTCTACCGATGGCACACTGCTTTTGTAAATCAGCCCCCAAGCCTCTTAAAAAATACCTTCTGGTGTTTGCTTTCCAAACTTTTGTCATTTTATGAGTGTTTCCACTGTCCTGGTGCTCAAGGGCCTCCAAAAATGTGATAGGTAATCAGAAAATTAGAGGTTTAATTTATACCCCTAGACAGCCTAAAAGTGCTCTCTGGATTTTGGGCCCCTCTGTGTGGCTAGGCTGTGAAAAAGTCTCACACATATGGTATCCCCATACTCAGGAGGAGTATCAGAATGTGTATGGGGTGAAATTCTAAGTATGCTTATGATGTGTTTTAGAATTATCCTAATAATTGACAACTTTGTGTAAAAAAATAATTTTCATCTTCTTTCCTGCATTTTCCAAAAAATGACACTTTCAAAAAACTCATTGTGCCTCTTAAAAAATACCTTGGAGTGTTTGCTTTCCAAAATTGGATAATTTTTTGGGAGTTTATACTGACTCGGTGCTCCAGGGCTGCCAAAAATGTGATCGTCAGAAAATTTGATGCATGGTTTATGCACTATTTATGCTCCTTGAAAGCTCAAAGGCACGCCTTGGATTTTGAGCACTTCTTTGCATCTAGGCTGTGAAAAAGTCTCACACGTGTTGTATCCCCATACTCAGGAGGGATAGCAGAATGTGTTTTGGAGTGTAATAATAAGTATGCCTATGTGAGACAAAACTTGGTAAAATTACAACTTTGTGAAGAAAACATTTTATTTAATTTCTTCATTTTCCCCCAAAAAGAAAAATTACAACTTCAAAAAACTCACCGTGCTTCTTACTAAACACCTTTGATTGTCTACTTTTCAAAAAGGTTTCATTTGAGGTGTATTTGTGCTGTCCTGGCATTCTAGGGCCTCAAGAAGCACTCTATATATACAGTAACATAGATTGTACACGCTATACCTTCCACACAGACTAAATAATATACTTTTTTTTTTTTAATTTTCTGTATTTTTTAATTCATATAGAAAAAAATAAAAATAAAAAAACACAGTGGTGATTAAATACCACAAAAGAAAGCTCTATCTGTCTCCAAAAAAATCAGTTTAAAAACTTAAAGTAACTTAAGTAAAAAAATGTAAACTAAAATTGACAAAAAAAACATTGAACCATAAGTTACTTTATTAAAAGTAACTTTTAATAAAACTTATATCAATATTGTGAAATAATTCTATTATTTTACTTTTAGGGCTCATTTACACTTACAGTTGAGGGAGGTAAAATCTTGCAGATGAGCTCCTCAACAGCTTCCCTCTAATGCTACAGAGGCAGCAGCCAGGGGTATACAAATGCCACGACTGCAGCAGGAATTATACCCCCTGTTGCATTCGGTAGACAGTAATGCCTGCTGAGTGCAACCCATTCAAGTGCTTGTCTGCTATCGCACACAGCACGCAGTTGTGGTGCAGTTGCCCACTATTTAAGGGGTTAAAACAGGAAGTAAGAAGGTGATACAAGAGCTATCCAAATACGGATTGTTGTTCAAACAGCAAAGCAAGTGTAGACGAGCCCTAAATCTATTGCAGCATGCTGTTCAGAATCATTTTAAGGGCAAAATAGCAGTCAGTGTATATTTGTGTTCTATAGCAGTCATTTATTAAAGCGATATTAAAGTGGGGTTCCACCCAAATTTTGAACAATATCTGTATGTATTCTCTTCCTTGCCTAGATGCTGACATGCCGTTTAAAAAAATTTAAATCGCCGTAATTACCTTTTATTTTTCTATTCTTCTTTGCACTTCCTGGTTCTCCTCCCGTGGGAGTAGGCGTGTTTCTAGCCTCTCGCAGACTCCTGGGAGCTAGTCTCAGGCTTCCCAGGATGCCACTGAGCATGTGCGGGAACGAGCGGTGAATGCTGGGAGCTCCCAGCATTCACCACATCCAGGAAATAAATGCTTGTGGGCTTCAAATGCCCACAATGAAGATGGAAACCGCCTGCAGTGAATAATATAAGTTATTCTTTCCGACGAAATCTGACACAGGCGGACATATTACACACAATATGTGAGTATGTAATGCTGAGAAGAAAAGTTTGTGAATGAACTAAAAAAAAAAAAAAGGATAGATAGTCTTTAAAGTCTTTTTTTCTTTAACCACGTCCGGACGAGCCGCCCCCATTTTACTGCGGTGGGTTGGCTCGGCTAGGCAACGACGTTACCTTACGTCGCTTTTCCTTTTGGCCACGTGTGCCCGGAGCCGATGCGAGTGCCCGGTGGGCGTGATGACCGATGGACACCCGCAATCGCTCGTGACAGAGCGAGAACCGGGATCTGTGTGTGGAAACACACAAATCCCGGTTCTTTCAGGGGAGAGGAGACAGATTGTGTGTTCATACTAAGTATGAACACCGATCTCTCTCTCCTCCTAAACCAGTGTTGCCAACCTACCAATTTGAAATTTACTGATATGACACCCAAAATTCACTGGCACAGCCAAGTTTTTACTGGCATTTCCAAAAGTTACAAAATTACAGTTTTAAGTTCAAATTTCAGTCTTTAGGCTACAAACTAGTATAATATGCAATTAGCAATGTGATTTAAGATGGATATTAAGGCAAAAAATATATTTCTTATTTTATTTTCGATATAGTAAGTAAGTAACTCAGGGATAGGACTCAGGAGGGCCAGAAATTAGAATGGGTAGGCACACACACATGAAAATGACTCTCACAGTGACACTGACAGCAGTGTGCAGCAGCACAGATGATGAGACCTCACCGACATGACACATCCTCTCCTGAGTCACAGTGACAGTCTCTCTCCATGCCAGGTGGTCGCTTCATTCCACTCCAGTTCAATTAGCACTGACAGTCCCGCTCCAGGCTTGCCTTGTTCCCATGCTGCAGACCCGCACACAAGGCTCTGACCACTCAGCTCGGCTACCTTGCACCATAACATCACACGACATGCATAGGGCGCCGCCTTCACCAGACCCGCCCAAACACACTGTAGCAGGCACTTGGATGGTCTCTGCCAGCTCCAAACTGGAGTTATGCATGTGCAGTTCCATGCCGAGTGTCACAGCCATATTTTTTACAGGCAACCTTTTCCTGTCACTGGCATTTACTGGAAGGAGAAAAGTGCCTGTTTTTTACTGGCTGCCAGTAAAAATACTGGCAGTTGACAACACTGTCCTAAACAGTCCCATCCCCCCTACAGTTAGAACACAGTGAGGGAACACAGTTAAGCCCTCGATCACCCCTTCCCTACCAGTGACATTTATACAGTAATCAGTGCATTTTTATAGCACTGATCACTGTATAATTGTCAGTGCTCCCAAAAATGTATCAAAAGTGTCCAATTTGTCCGCCGCAATATCGCAGTCCCGATAAAAAATGCAGATCGCCACTATTACTAGTAAAAAAAAAATAATAATAAAAATGTCATAAATCTATCCCCTATTTTTAGATGCTATAACTTTTGTGCAAACCAATCAATATACACTTATTGCGATTTTTTTTTACCAAAAATATGTAGAAGAATACAAATCGGCCTAAACTGAGGAAAGAATTAGTTTTTTTTTTTTAATTTGGGGTATTTATTATAGCAAAAAGTAAAAGATATTGGGGGTCATTTACTATAGCGCTATAGCGCTAATTCGCGCAAATTGCCGCGAATTAGCGCTAATTCGCGGCAATTTAGCGCGAATTAGCGCTATAGTAAATGACCCCCAATATGTAGAAGAATACATATCGGCCTAAACTGAGGAAAGAATTAGTTTTTTTTTTTAATTTGGGGTATTTATTATAGCAAAAAGTAAAAGATATTGGGGGTCATTTACTATAGCGCTATAGCGCTAATTCGCGCAAATTGCGGCAATTTAGCGCGAATTAGCGCTAATAGCGCTAATTCGCGCTAAAACGGTATTCACTATAGCGCTGGTGAGAAAATACTCCCAAAATCGAATTTACTATAGCTCCCTGAAACTAAATAGAGCCCAAACCCTTACTCTGCTAAAACCTAGAGAATTGCACATGGAAATAATGTTTAGAGCATGATATAATTGCCTAAATGGTACTGAAATATGCGGTATATTATTTAAAGATTATCTGCTTTTAAACTGTGTGAAAAAGTGATTTCTACACTGAAATATCTTTAAAAGTCTGAAAAGTGAAAAATTCCCCGTTTTGGACAACTAGGTGCCAACACAACTGAGCATGCTCAGACCTGAAAATAACTCTCATTTTAACTCAAGTGTCTTTTTTACCTGGAGGTATAGTAAATACCAAAATGAGAGCTAATTAGAGAGCATTTTTTGGGAGTTAAAATCTGCTCTAATTTAGTCCAAATGAAGTTTGTCATTGATTCTAATGGAACAATTCTAACTTTCACAAAAAAACCTTTTAATGTTGAGATGAAATGTATCTTTCTGTGAAATAAATTTTCCTTTGCAACATTGTTGCTTCTACTTAAAATATTTTGATTATAGGAATGCTACAATGTGGAATGTTTTGATGTTTTGGTAAAATATATTTTTCTCTGTCACTTTCACTTGTTACTCTCCATCTCAC